>NW_024037054.1:16041121-16580826 GCF_015706575.1 Patiria miniata
ATATGAACATCTGACGGGCCTGGACATCCCCCCCCCCGCACAATTTCCTGGTCCGCCCCTGAACGCACATGATGCTTTTTCAAAAAAGCCTGCATAATCGCGGTGTTCATTGTTGCGTAACGATATGTAGGTTTAGCCCACGTATAGTCCTACGACTAACGAGACTGCCGTATACAATTTTCCAAACATAACAAATGAAAACAGTTGGCTCATTGTTGCACGAAATATCGATTTCTGTTCGTCCACGGAGCTAGATAAAACAGATGCACTCAACAATGTTCAGTACGTGTTTCTCCGCCTATTCAAACAAATCGTTTTTGAGCAGAATTCTAAGGAAGCGGAATGGCCTAGTGGTTAGATTCGTCGTCTACGAATCGCGGAGCCCGGGTTCGAATCCCGTCCGTGTCTTTTTGCTTTTCAACGCGCGCATTCAGTCATTATAAGATGTTTAATTTCCCGTCGTAAATCACCAACTGTACCTTAGCTTAATCGGTAAGCACTGCGGCTGGTACTGTCCGTGAGTTCCAGGTTGGCGCCTTCGTACAGGTTCAGGGCATGTGGTCCACTCGGAGGATCAGGGCTTAGGGGCCGCCCTGTTCCTCCCTTAGCTCTTTGCTTTTACATGGTGCCTGGCCCTCCGGGGTTACATGGATGGACAGGGAAGGAAGTGTGTATTGGTCGGGGACGCCGAGACCCCGGAAGAGAACTAAGGGATCGGCTGGGGCATCGTTATGGCTCAGACCGATCCCTGAAAGCTTGGCCAGCACATAACTTTTTGATTTTTTAAAGCCTCTATATTTTTTTTAAGCTTTGGTTTAGTTTGATATTTACATCTGCTCGGCAGGTCTCCGGCAGTATAACAACGAAACAAAGATCTATGTCATAAATTAATGAAAATGTAATAATTGACTATAATCAAAATTAAGTTTCGTTCGATCAATAAGACTACCATTAAAAATGGTGCAATTTCCAATTGACGTAAGAAACGCCATATACAATATAGGCCGCCTACATCTTTCCAATTACGTTTCTTTAATTGTGAACATTCCCGATAAATATAGTAATTAGCAAAATAAGAAAAACGACAGAAAACAAAGCCCCTCACTCTTAAAACTGGAAATACAAACTTGAAACATGACAGATCCAGCTCTTTAGGAGCCGACCCGACCAAACCTACCAACTGGTCGGGTCCTCACGCATACTTTTGGAGCTTTTCTAAAGGGAGAGTGCATGTGTGCCCCAGGGGATTAAGATTGTTATCACCACTAATCCTATAATGAGTGTGATAAGAGATCCTGCCTGAACGATTCAGCTTACAATTTTGCAACTAAATACCTTGATATAAATTCATATAAATATCTCATTATTTACGTGTGTGAAATGTTATTTTGTTTTCTTTTTGAACGGTTAAATTCCATAAAGTAATGACAGAGAACGATTATTACATACAGATGCACATACAGTGTATGTACATGTACATGTACATGTCCATGTGGTCATATGGTAGTTCCAACACTCACCCAGCCAGCTGTGTTGTCCACAGGAGGTTGTTTATTTAAGTGATTAGGGGGATTATCTTGCTGGACATGGGTGAAGTGTGTTTACTCAAGGACTCCCCACTGGGGTTGAAAAGTATGTGTGAATCCATCTAGGTTTTCTAAAGGGCTGTTCACGTAATGAACAAAGTCAAGTGAAATACAATAACGTACATTAAGGATTGAATTCTGAAATGCCATTAAATAATTGAAATTTGCAGGAAAGATGCCTAAAGGACCCTCGAACACATTCCAATTGGTTTTCTGGACAGACGGTGGTATTCAAAAGTATATTGTATCTAAAGTTTGGGATAAAATCAATCATAAATATGTAAAAACTAAGCTCAACAAATTACTGATTTCTGCCCAAATCTTCCCAATTTTGGGCCTTTGGATATTGATTAATGTTCCTCTTACCTCTAAGTGACTTTCTGCATTGTTTGGAGAAAAGTCAATTTTTGGCCAAATTTGACTAAAAATGTAAGGCTAACCCCTTACATTTTTGTCAATTTTGGTCAAAAAATGAAAATGTTTGAAACTTGCAGGGAAGAGGTCTAAGGGACCCTAGAACACATTCGAACTGGTTTTCTGGACAGACGGTGCCATTCAAAAGAATCTTGCATCTAACATTTTTGGCCAAATTTGACTAAAAATGTAAGGCTAACCCCTTACATTTTTGTTAATTTTGGTCAAAAAATAAAAATGCTTGAAACTTGCAGTGAAGATGCCTGAGGGACCCTAGAACACATTTCAATTGGTTTTCTGGGCAGACGGTGGTATTGAACAAAATATTGCATCGGAAATTTGGGATCAAATCAATCATAAATATGTAAAAACTAAGCTCAATCTTCCCAATTTTGGGCCTTTGGATATTGATTAATGTTCCTCTTACCTCTAAGTGAATTTCTGCATTGTTTGGAGAAAAGTCAATTTTTGGCCAAATTTGACTAAAAATGTAAGGCTAACCCCTTACATTTTTGTCAATTTTGGTCAAAAATGAAAATGCTTGAAACTTGCAGGGAAAATGCCTAAGGGACCCTAGAACACATTCCAATTGGTTTTTCTGGACAGACGGTGGTAATCAAAACAATATTGCATCGAAAATTTGGGATAAAATCAATCATTAATATGTAAAAACTAAGCTCAACAAATTACTGATTTCTGCCCAAATCTTTCAAATTTTGGGCCTTTGGATATTGATTGATGTTCCTCTTACCTCTAGGTGAATTTCTGCATTGTTTGGAGAAAAGTCAATTTTTGGCCAAATTTGACTAAAAATGTAAGGCTAACCCCTTACATTTTTGTCAATTTTGGTCAAAAAATGAAAATGCTTGAAACTTGCAGGGAAGATGTCTAAGGGACCCTAGAACACATTCCAATTGGTTTTCTGGACGGACGGTTGTATTCAAAAAAATATTGCATGGAAAATTTGGGATCAAATCAATCATAAATATGTAAAAGTAATCGCAAAAAAATGGCTGGTTTCTGCCCAAATATTCCCAATTTTGGGCCTTTGGATATTGATTGATGTTCCTCTTACCTCTAAGTGAATTGCTGCATTGTTTGGAGAAAAGTCAATTTTTGGCCAAATTTGACTAAAAATGTAAGGCTTAACCCTTACTTTTTGTCAATTTTGGTCAAAAAATGATAATGCTTGAAACTTGCAGGGAAGATGTCTAAGGGACCCTAGAACACATTCCAATTGGTTTTCTGGACAGACGGTGGTATTCAAAACAATATTGCATCGAAAATTTAGGATAAAATCAATCGTATAATATGTAAAAACTAAGCTCAACAAATACTGATTTCTGCCCAAATCATCGCAATTTTGGGCCTTTGGATATTGATTGATGTTCCTCTTACCTCTAGGTGAATTTCTGCATTGTTTGGAGAAAAGTCAATTTTTGGCCAAATTTGACTAAAAATGTAAGGCTAACCCCTTACATTTTTGTCAATTTTGGTCAAAAATGAAAATGCTTGAAACTTGCAGGGAAGATGTCTAAGGGACCCTAGAACACATTCCAATTGGTTTTTCTGGACAGACGGTGGTAATCAAAACAATATTGCATCGAAAATTTGGGATAAAATCAATCATTAATATGTAAAAACTAAGCTCAACAAATTACTGATTTCTGCCCAAATCTTTCCAATTTTGGGCCTTTGGATATTGATTGATGTTCCTCTTACCTCTAGGTGAATTTCTGCATTGTTTGGAGAAAAGTCAATTTTTGGCCAAATTTGACTAAAAATGTAAGGCTAACCCCTTACATTTTTGTCAATTTTGGTCAAAAAATGAAAATGCTTGAAACTTGCAGGGAAGATGTCTAAGGGACCCTAGAACACATTCCAATTGGTTTTCTGGACGGACGGTTGTATTCAAAAAAATATTGCATCGAAAATTTGGGATCAAATCAATCATAAATATGTAAAAGTAATCGCAAAAAAATGGCTGGTTTCTGCCAAAATATTCCCAATTTTGGGCCTTTGGATATTGATTGATGTTCCTCTTACCTCTAAGTGAATTGCTGCATTGTTTGGAGAAAAGTCAATTTTTGGCCAAATTTGACTAAAAATGTAAGGCTTAACCCTTACTTTTTGTCAATTTTGGTCAAAAAATGATAATGCTTGAAACTTGCAGGGAAGATGTCTAAGGGACCCTAGAACACATTCCAATTGGTTTTCTGGAGAGACGGTGGTATTCAAAACAATATTGCATCGAAAATTTAGGATAAAATCAATCGTATAATATGTAAAAACTAAGCTCAACAAATTACTGATTTCTGCCCAAATCATCGCAATTTTGGGTCTTTGGATATTGATTGATGTTCCTCTTACCTCTAGGTGAATTTCTGCATTGTTTGGAGAAAAGTCAATTTTTGGCCAAATTTGACTAAAAATGTAAGGCTAACCCCTTACATTTTTGTCAATTTTGGTCAAAAATGAAAATGCTTGAAACTTGCAGGGAAGATGTCTTAGGGACCCTAGAACACATTCCAATTGGTTTTCTGGACAGACGGTGGTATTCAAAAAAATATTGCATGGAAAATTTGGGATAAAATCAATCATAAATATGTAAAAGTAATCGCAAAAAATTGCTGGTTTCTGCCAAAATATTCCCAATTTTGGGCCTTTGGATATTAATTGATGTTCCTCTTACCTCTAAGTGAATTTCTGCATTGTTTGGAGAAAAGTCAATTTTTGGCCAAATTTGACTAAAAATGTAAGGCTAACCCTTTACATTTTTGTCAATTTTGGTCAAAAAATGAAAATGCTTGAAACTTGCAGGGAAGATGTCTAAGGGACCCTAGAACACATTCCAATTGGTTTTCTGGACAGACGGTGGTAATCAAAAAAATATTGCATCGAAAATTTGGGATCAAATCAATCATAAATATGTAAAAGTAATCGCAAAAAATTGCTGGGTTCTGCCAAAATATTCCCAATTTTGGGCCTTTGGATATTGATTGATGTTCCTCTTACCTCTAAGTGAATTTTTGCATTGTTTGGAGAAAAGTCAATTTTTGGCCAAATTTGACTAAAAATGTAAGGCTAACCCCTTACATTTTTGTCAATTTTGGTCAAAAATGAAAATGCTTGAAACTTGCAGGGAAGATGTCTAAGGGACCCTAGAACACATTCCAATTGGTTTTCTGGACGGACGGTTGTATTCAAAAACATATTGCATGGAAAATTTGGGATCAAATCAATCATAAATATGTAAAAGTAATCGCAAAAAAATGGCTGGTTTCTGCCCAAATATTCCCAATTTTGGGCCTTTGGATATTGATTGATGTTCCTCTTACCTCTAAGTGAATTGCTGCATTGTTTGGAGAAAAGTCAATTTTTGGCCAAATTTGACTAAAAATGTAAGGCTTAACCCTTACTTTTTGTCAATTTTGGTCAAAAAATGATAATGCTTGAAACTTGCAGGGAAGATGTCTAAGGGACCCTAGAACACATTCCAATTGGTTTTCTGGACAGACGGTGGTATTCAAAACAATATTGCATCGAAAATTTAGGATAAAATCAATCGTATAATATGTAAAAACTAAGCTCAACAAATTACTGATTTCTGCCCAAATCATCGCAATTTTGGGCCTTTGGATATTGATTGATGTTCCTCTTACCTCTAGGTGAATTTCTGCATTGTTTGGAGAAAAGTCAATTTTTGGCCAAATTTGACTAAAAATGTAAGGCTAACCCCTTACATTTTTGTCAATTTTGGTCAAAAATGAAAATGCTTGAAACTTGCAGGGAAGATGTCTAAGGGACCCTAGAACACATTCCAATTGGTTTTCTGGACAGACGGTGGTATTCAAAAAAATATTGCATGGAAAATTTGGGATAAAATCAATCATAAATATGTAAAAGTAATCGCAAAAAATTGCTGGTTTCTGCCAAAATATTCCCAATTTTGTGCCTTTGCATATTGATTGATGTTCCTCTTACCTCTAAGTGAATTTCTGCATTGTTTGGAGAAAAGTCAATTTTTGGCCAAATTTGACTAAAAATGTAAGGCTAACCCTTTACATTTTTGTCAATTTTGGTCAAAAAATGAAAATGCTTGAAACTTGCAGGGAAGATGTCTAAGGGACCCTAGAACACATTCCAATTGGTTTTCTGGACAGACGGTGGTAATCAAAAAAATATTGCATGGAAAATGTGGGATAAAATCAATCATAAATATGTAAAAGTAATCGCAAAAAATTGCTGGTTTCTGCCCAAATATTCCCAATTTTGGGCCTTTGGATATTGATTGATGTTCCTCTTACCTCTAAGTGAATTTCTGCATTGTTTGGAGAAAAGTCAATTTTTGGCCAAATTTGACTAAAAATGTAAGGCTAACCCTTACATTTTTGTCAATTTTGGTCAAAAATGAAAATGCTTGAAACTTGCAGGGAAGATGTCTAAGGGACCCTAGAACACATTCCAATTGGTTTTCTGGACAGACGGTGGTATTCAAAAAAATATTGCATCGAAAATTTGGGATCAAATCAATCATAAATATGTAAAAGTAATCGCAAAAAAATGGCTGGTTTCTGCCCAAATATTCCCAATGTTGGGCCTTTGGATATTGATTGATGTTCCTCTTACCTCTAGGTGAATTTCTGCATTGTTTGGAGAAAAGTCAATTTTTGGCCAAATTTGACTAAAAAATGTAAGGCTAACCCCTTACATTTTTGTCAATTTTGGTCAAAAATGAAAATGCTTGAAACTTGCAGGGAAGATGCCTAAGGGACCCTAGAACACATTCCAATTGGTTTTTCTGGACAGACGGTGGTAATCAAAACAATATTGCATCGAAAATTTGGGATAAAATCAATCATTAATATGTAAAAACTAAGCTCAACAAATTACTGATTTCTGCCCAAATCTTTCCAATTTTAGGCCTTTGGATATTGATTGATGTTCCTCATACCTCTAAGTGAATTTCTGCATTGTTTGGAGAAAAGTCAATTTGTGGCCAAATTTGACTAAAAATGTAAGGCTAACCCCTTACATTTTTGTCAATTTTGGTCAAAAATGAAAATGCTTGAAACTTGCAGGGAAGATGCCTAAGGGACCCTAGAACACATTCCAATTGGTTTTTCTGGACAGACGGTGGTAATCAAAACAATATTGCATCGAAAATTTGGGATAAAATCAATCATTAATATGTAAAAACTAAGCTCAACAAATTACTGATTTCTGCCCAAATCTTTCCAGTTTTGGGCCTTTGGATATTGATTGATGTTCCTCTTACCTCTAGGTGAATTTCTGCATTGTTTGGAGAAAAGTCAATTTTTGGCCAAATTTGACTAAAAATGTAAGGCTAACCCCTTACATTTTTAGTCAAATTTTGGTCAAAAAACGAAAATGCTTGAAACTCTCAGGGAAGATGCCTAGGGGACCCTAGAACACAATCCAATTGGTTTTCTGGACAGACGGTGCCATTCAAAAGAATATTGCATCTAAAATTTGGGATAAAATCAATCATAAATATTAAAAGGTGTCTCAAGTAATTGCTGATTTCTGCCCAAATATTCCAATTTTGGACATTTGGATAATGATTGATGCTCCTCTTACCTCTCAGTGAATTCCTGCATTGTTTGGAGAAAAGTCAATTTTTGGCCAAATTTGACTAAAAATGTAAGGCTTAACCCTTACTTTTTGTCAATTTTGGTCAAAAAATGATAATGCTTGAAACTTGCAGGGAAGATGTCTAAGGGACCCTAAAACACATTCCAATTGGTTTTCTGGACAGACGGTGGTATTCACAAAAATATTGCATCGAAAATTTGGGATCAAATCAATCATAAATATGTAAAAGTAATTGGAAAATAATGGCTGGTTTCTGCCCAAATATTCCCAATTTTGGGCCTTTGGATATTGATTGATGTTCCTCTTACCTCTAGGTGAATTTCTGCATTGTTTTGAGAAAAGTCAATTTTTGGCCAAATTTGACTAAAAATGTAAGGCTAACCCCTTACATTTTTGTCAATTTTGGTCAAAAATGAAAATGCTTGAAACTTGCAGGGAGATGTCTAAGGGACCCTAGAACACATTCCAATTGGTTTTCTGGACAGACGGTGGTATTCAAAAAAATATTGCATGGAAAATTTGGGATAAAATCAATCATAAATATGTAAAAGTAATCGCAAAAAAATTGCTGGTTTCTGCCAAAATATTCCCAATTTTGGGCCTTTGGATATTGATTGATGTTCCTCTTACCTCTAAGTGAATTTCTGCATTGTTTGGAGAAAAGTCAATTTTTGGCCAAATTTGACTAAAAATGTAAGGCTAACCCCTTACATTTTTGTCAATTTTGGTCAAAAATGAAAATGCTTGAAACTTGCAGGGAAGATGTCTAAGGGACCCTAGAACACATTCCAATTGGTTTTCTGGACAGACGGTGGTATTCAAAAACATATTGCATCGAAAATTTGGGATCAAATCAATCATAAATATGTAAAAGTAATCGCAAAAAATGGCTGGTTTCTGCCCAAATATTCCCAATTTTGGGCCTTTGGATATTGATTGATGTTCCTCTTACCTCTAGGTGAATTTCTGCATTGTTTGGAGAAAAGTCAATTTTTGGCCAAATTTGACTAAAAATGTAAGGCTTACCCCTTACATTTTTGTCAATTTTGGTCAAAAATGAAAATGCTTGAAACTTGCAGGGAAGATGTCTAAGGGACCCTAGAACACATTCCAATTGGTTTTCTGGACAGACGGTGGTATTCAAAAAAATATTGCATGGAAAATTTGGGATCAAATCAATCATAAATATGTAAAAGTAATCGCAAAAAAATGGCTGGTTTCTGCCCAAATATTCTCAATGTTGGGCCTTTGGATATTGATTGATGTTCCTCTTACCTCTAGGTGAATTTCTGCATTGTTTGGAGAAAAGTCAATTTTTGGCCAAATTTGACTAAAAAATGTAAGGCTAACCCCTTAAATTTTTGTCAATTTTGGTCAAAAATGAAAATGCTTGAAACTTGCAGGGAAGATGCCTAAGGGACCCTAGAACACATTCCAATTGGTTTTTCTGGACAGACGGTGGTAATCAAAACAATATTGCATCGAAAATTTGGGATAAAATCAATCATTAATATGTAAAAACTAAGCTCAACAAATTACTGATTTCTGCCCAAATCTTTCCAATTTTGGGCCTTTGGATATTGATTGATGTTCCTCTTACCTCTACGTGAATTTCTGCATTGTTTGGAGAAAAGTCAATTTTTGGCCAAATTTGACTAAAAATGTAAGGCTAACCCCTTACATTTTTGTCAATTTTGGTCAAAAATGAAAATGCTTGAAACTTGCAGGGAAGATGTCTAAGGGACCCTAGAACACAGTCCAATTGGTTTTCTGGAGAGACGGTGGTATTCAAAAAAATATTGCATCGAAAATTTGGGATAAAATCAATCATTAATATGTAAAAACTAAGCTCAACAAATGGCTGGTTTCTGCCCAAATATTCCCAATTTTGGGCCTTTGGATATTGATTGATGTTCCTCTTACCTCTAGGTGAATTTCTGCATTGTTTGGAGAAAAGTCAATTTTTGGCCAAATTTGACTAAAAATGTAAGGCTAACCCCTTACATTTTTGTCAATTTTGGTCAAAAATGAAAATGCTTGAAACTTGCAGGGAAGATGTCTAAGGGACCCTAGAACACATTCCAATTGGTTTTCTGGACAGACGGTGGTATTCAAAAAAATATTGCATGGAAAATTTGGGATAAAATCAATCATTAATATGTAAAAACTAAGCTCAACAAATTACTGATTTCTGCCCAAATCTTTCCAATTTTGGGCATCTGGATATTGATTGATGTTCCTCATACCTCTAAGTGAATTACTGCATTGTTTGGAGAAAAGTCAATTTTTGGCCAAATTTGACTAAAAATGTAAGGCTAACCCCTTACATTTTTGTCAATTTTGGTCAAAAATGAAAATGCTTGAAACTTGCAGGGAAGATGCCTAAGGGACCCTAGAACACATTCCAATTGGTTTTTCTGGACAGACGGTGGTAATCAAAAAAATATTGCATCGAAAATTTGGGATAAAATCAATCATTAATATGTAAAAACTAAGCTCAACAAATTACTGATTTCTGCCCAAATCTTTCCAATTTTGGGCCTTTGGATATTGATTGATGTTCCTCTTACCTCTAGGTGAATTTCTGCATTGTTTGGAGAAAAGTCAATTTTTGGCCAAATTTGACTAAAAATGTAAGGCTAACCCCTTACATTTTTGTCAATTTTGGTCAAAAAATGAAAATGCTTGAAACTTGCAGGGAAGATGTCTAAGGGACCCTAGAACACATTCCAATTGGTTTTCTGGACGGACGGTTGTATTCAAAAAAATATTGCATCGAAAATTTGGGATCAAATCAATCATAAATATGTAAAAGTAATCGCAAAAAAATGGCTGGTTTCTGCCCAAATATTCCCAATTTTGGGCCTTTGGATATTGATTGATGTTCCTCTTACCTCTAAGTGAATTGCTGCATTGTTTGGAGAAAAGTCAATTTTTGGCCAAATTTGACTAAAAATGTAAGGCTTAACCCTTACTTTTTGTCAATTTTGGTCAAAAAATGATAATGCTTGAAACTTGCAGGGAAGATGTCTAAGGGACCCTAGAACACATTCCAATTGGTTTTCTGGACAGACGGTGGTATTCAAAACAATATTGCATCGAAAATTTAGGATAAAATCAATCGTATAATATGTAAAAACTAAGCTCAACAAATTACTGATTTCTGCCCAAATCATCGCAATTTTGGGTCTTTGGATATTGATTGATGTTCCTCTTACCTCTAGGTGAATTTCTGCATTGTTTGGAGAAAAGTCAATTTTTGGCCAAATTTGACTAAAAATGTAAGGCTAACCCCTTACATTTTTGTCAATTTTGGTCAAAAATGAAAATGCTTGAAACTTGCAGGGAAGATGTCTTAGGGACCCTAGAACACATTCCAATTGGTTTTCTGGACAGACGGTGGTATTCAAAAAAATATTGCATGGAAAATTTGGGATAAAATCAATCATAAATATGTAAAAGTAATCGCAAAAAATTGCTGGTTTCTGCCAAAATATTCCCAATTTTGGGCCTTTGGATATTAATTGATGTTCCTCTTACCTCTAAGTGAATTTCTGCATTGTTTGGAGAAAAGTCAATTTTTGGCCAAATTTGACTAAAAATGTAAGGCTAACCCTTTACATTTTTGTCAATTTTGGTCAAAAAATGAAAATGCTTGAAACTTGCAGGGAAGATGTCTAAGGGACCCTAGAACACATTCCAATTGGTTTTCTGGACAGACGGTGGTAATCAAAAAAATATTGCATCGAAAATTTGGGATCAAATCAATCATAAATATGTAAAAGTAATCGCAAAAAATTGCTGGGTTCTGCCAAAATATTCCCAATTTTGGGCCTTTGGATATTGATTGATGTTCCTCTTACCTCTAAGTGAATTTTTGCATTGTTTGGAGAAAAGTCAATTTTTGGCCAAATTTGACTAAAAATGTAAGGCTAACCCCTTACATTTTTGTCAATTTTGGTCAAAAATGAAAATGCTTGAAACTTGCAGGGAAGATGTCTAAGGGACCCTAGAACACATTCCAATTGGTTTTCTGGACGGACGGTTGTATTCAAAAACATATTGCATGGAAAATTTGGGATCAAATCAATCATAAATATGTAAAAGTAATCGCAAAAAAATGGCTGGTTTCTGCCCAAATATTCCCAATTTTGGGCCTTTGGATATTGATTGATGTTCCTCTTACCTCTAAGTGAATTGCTGCATTGTTTGGAGAAAAGTCAATTTTTGGCCAAATTTGACTAAAAATGTAAGGCTTAACCCTTACTTTTTGTCAATTTTGGTCAAAAAATGATAATGCTTGAAACTTGCAGGGAAGATGTCTGAGGGACCCTAGAACACATTCCAATTGGTTTTCTGGACAGACGGTGGTATTCAAAACAATATTGCATCGAAAATTTAGGATAAAATCAATCGTATAATATGTAAAAACTAAGCTCAACAAATTACTGATTTCTGCCCAAATCATCGCAATTTTGGGCCTTTGGATATTGATTGATGTTCCTCTTACCTCTAGGTGAATTTCTGCATTGTTTGGAGAAAAGTCAATTTTTGGCCAAATTTGACTAAAAATGTAAGGCTAACCCCTTACATTTTTGTCAATTTTGGTCAAAAATGAAAATGCTTGAAACTTGCAGGAAAGATGTCTAAGGGACCCTAGAACACATTCCAATTGGTTTTCTGGACAGACGGTGGTATTCAAAAAAATATTGCATGGAAAATTTGGGATAAAATCAATCATAAATATGTAAAAGTAATCGCAAAAAATTGCTGGTTTCTGCCAAAATATTCCCAATTTTGTGCCTTTGCATATTGATTGATGTTCCTCTTACCTCTAAGTGAATTTCTGCATTGTTTGGAGAAAAGTCAATTTTTGGCCAAATTTGACTAAAAATGTAAGGCTAACCCTTTACATTTTTGTCAATTTTGGTCAAAAAATGAAAATGCTTGAAACTTGCAGGGAAGATGTCTAAGGGACCCTAGAACACATTCCAATTGGTTTTCTGGACAGACGGTGGTAATCAAAAAAATATTGCATCGAAAATTTGGGATAAAATCAATCATAAATATGTAAAAGTAATCGCAAAAAATTGCTGGTTTCTGCCCAAATATTCCCAATTTTGGGCCTTTGGATATTGATTGATGTTCCTCTTACTTCTAAGTGAATTTCTGCATTGTTTGGAGAAAAGTCAATTTTTGGCCAAATTTGACTAAAAATGTAAGGCTAACCCCTTACATTTTTGTCAATTTTGGTCAAAAATGAAAATGCTTGAAACTTGCAGGGAAGATGTCTAAGGGACCCTAGAACACATTCCAATTGGTTTTCTGGACAGACGGTGGTATTCAAAAAAATATTGCATCGAAAATTTGGGATCAAATCAATCATAAATATGTAAAAGTAATCGCAAAAAAATGGCTGGTTTCTGCCCAAATATTCCCAATGTTGGGCCTTTGGATATTGATTGATGTTCCTCTTACCTCTAGGTGAATTTCTGCATTGTTTGGAGAAAAGTCAATTTTTGGCCAAATTTGACTAAAAAATGTAAGGCTAACCCCTTACATTTTTGTCAATTTTGGTCAAAAATGAAAATGCTTGAAACTTGCAGGGAAGATGCCTAAGGGACCCTAGAACACATTCCAATTGGTTTTTCTGGACAGACGGTGGTAATCAAAACAATATTGCATCGAAAATTTGGGATAAAATCAATCATTAATATGTAAAAACTAAGCTCAACAAATTACTGATTTCTGCCCAAATCTTTCCAATTTTGGGCCTTTGGATATTGATTGATGTTCCTCTTACCTCTAGGTGAATTTCTGCATTGTTTGGAGAAAAGTCAATTTTTGGCCAAATTTGACTAAAAATGTAAGGCTAACCCCTTACATTTTTGTCAATTTTGGTCAAAAATGAAAATGCTTGAAACTTGCAGGGAAGATGTCTAAGGGACCCTAGAACACAGTCCAATTGGTTTTCTGGAGAGACGGTGGTATTCAAAAAAATATTGCATCGAAAATTTGGGATAAAATCAATCATTAATATGTAAAAACTAAGCTCAACAAATTACTGATTTCTGCCCAAATCTTTCCAATTTTAGGCCTTTGGATATTGATTGATGTTCCTCATACCTCTAAGTGAATTTCTGCATTGTTTGGAGAAAAGTCAATTTGTGGCCAAATTTGACTAAAAATGTAAGGCTAACCCCTTACATTTTTGTCAATTTTGGTCAAAAATGAAAATGCTTGAAACTTGCAGGGAAGATGCCTAAGGGACCCTAGAACACATTCCAATTGGTTTTTCTGGACAGACGGTGGTAATCAAAACAATATTGCATCGAAAATTTGGGATAAAATCAATCATTAATATGTAAAAACTAAGCTCAACAAATTACTGATTTCTGCCCAAATCTTTCCAATTTTGGGCCTTTGGATATTGATTGATGTTCCTCTTACCTCTAGGTGAATTTCTGCATTGTTTGGAGAAAAGTCAATTTTTGGCCAAATTTGACTAAAAATGTAAGGCTAACCCCTTACATTTTTAGTCAAATTTTGGTCAAAAAACGAAAATGCTTGAAACTCTCAGGGAAGATGCCTAGGGGACCCTAGAACACAATCCAATTGGTTTTCTGGACAGACGGTGCCATTCAAAAGAATATTGCATCTAAAATTTGGGATAAAATCAATCATAAATATTAAAAGGTGTCTCAAGTAATTGCTGATTTCTGCCCAAATATTCCCAATTTTGGACATTTGGATAATGATTGATGCTCCTCTTACCTCTCAGTGAATTCCTGCATTGTTTGGAGAAAAGTCAATTTTTGGCCAAATTTGACTAAAAATGTAAGGCTTAACCCTTACTTTTTGTCAATTTTGGTCAAAAAATGATAATGCTTGAAACTTGCAGGGAAGATGTCTAAGGGACCCTAGAACACATTCCAATTGGTTTTCTGGACAGACGGTGGTATTCAAAAAAATATTGCATGGAAAATTTGGGATAAAATCAATCATAAATATGTAAAAGTAATCGGAAAATAATGGCTGGTTTCTGCCCAAATATTCCCAATTTTGGGCCTTTGGATATTGATTGATGTTCCTCTTACCTCTAAGTGAATTTCTGCATTGTTTGGAGAAAAGTCAATTTTTGGCCAAATTTGACTAAAAATGTAAGGCTAACCCCTTACATTTTTGTCAATTTTGGTCAAAAATGAAATGCTTGAAACTTGCAGGGAGATGTCTAAGGGACCCTAGAACACATTCCAATTGGTTTTCTGGACAGACGGTGGTATTCAAAAACATATTGCATCGAAAATTTGGGATCAAATCAATCATAAATATGTAAAAGTAATCGCAAAAAATGGCTGGTTTCTGCCCAAATATTCCCAATTTTGGGCCTTTGGATATTGATTGATGTTCCTCTTACCTCTAGGTGAATTTCTGCATTGTTTGGAGAAAAGTCAATTTTTGGCCAAATTTGACTAAAAATGTAAGGCTTACCCCTTACATTTTTGTCAATTTTGGTCAAAAATGAAAATGCTTGAAACTTGCAGGGAAGATGTCTAAGGGACCCTAGAACACATTCCAATTGGTTTTCTGGACAGACGGTGGTATTCAAAAAAATATTGCATCGAAAATTTGGGATCAAATCAATCATAAATATGTAAAAGTAATCGCAAAAAAATGGCTGGTTTCTGCCCAAATATTCTCAATGTTGGGCCTTTGGATATTGATTGATGTTCCTCTTACCTCTAGGTGAATTTCTGCATTGTTTGGAGAAAAGTCAATTTTTGGCCAAATTTGACTAAAAAATGTAAGGCTAACCCCTTACATTTTTGTCAATTTTGGTCAAAAATGAAAATGCTTGAAACTTGCAGGGAAGATGCCTAAGGGACCCTAGAACACATTCCAATTGGTTTTTCTGGACAGACGGTGGTAATCAAAACAATATTGCATTGGAGAAAAGTCAATTTTTGGCCAAATTTGACTAAAAATGTAAGGCTAACCCCTTACATTTTTGTCAATTTTGGTCAAAAATGAAAATGCTTGAAACTTGCAGGGAAGATGTCTAAGGGACCCTAGAACACAGTCCAATTGGTTTTCTGGAGAGACGGTGGTATTCAAAAAAATATTGCATCGAAAATTTGGGATAAAATCAATCATTAATATGTAAAAACTAAGCTCAACAAATGGCTGGTTTCTGCCCAAATATTCCCAATTTTGGGCCTTTGGATATTGATTGATGTTCCTCTTACCTCTAGGTGAATTTCTGCATTGTTTGGAGAAAAGTCAATTTTTGGCCAAATTTGACTAAAAATGTAAGGCTAACCCCTTACATTTTTGTCAATTTTGGTCAAAAATGAAAATGCTTGAAACTTGCAGGGAAGATGTCTAAGGGACCCTAGAACACATATCAATTGGTTTTCTGGACAGACGGTGGTATTCAAAAAAATATTGCATGGAAAATTTGGGATAAAATCAATCATTAATATGTAAAAACTAAGCTCAACAAATTACTGATTTCTGCCCAAATCTTTCCAATTTTGGGCATCTGGATATTGATTGATGTTCCTCATACCTCTAAGTGAATTACTGCATTGTTTGGAGAAAAGTCAATTTTTGGCCAAATTTGACTAAAAATGTAAGGCTAACCCCTTACATTTTTGTCAATTTTGGTCAAAAATGAAAATGCTTGAAACTTGCAGGGAAGATGCCTAAGGGACCCTAGAACACATTCCAATTGGTTTTTCTGGACAGACGGTGGTAATCAAAACAATATTGCATCGAAAATTTGGGATAAAATCAATCATTAATATGTAAAAACTAAGCTCAACAAATTACTGATTTCTGCCCAAATCTTTCCAATTTTGGGCCTTTGGATATTGATTGATGTTCCTCTTACCTCTAGGTGAATTTCTGCATTGTTTGGAGAAAAGTCAATTTTTGGCCAAATTTGACTAAAAATGTAAGGCTAACCCCTTACATTTTTAGTCAAATTTTGGTCAAAAAATGAAAATGCTTGAAACTTGCAGGGAAGATGCCTAGGGGACCCTAGAACACAATCCAATTGGTTTTCTGGACAGACGGTGCCATTCAAAAGAATATTGCATCTAAAATTTGGGATAAAATCAATCATAAATATTAAAAGGTGTCTCAAGTAATTGCTGATTTCTGCCCAAATATTCCCAATTTTGGACATTTGGATAATGATTGATGCTCCTCTTACCTCTCAGTGAATTCCTGCATTGTTTGGAGAAAAGTCAATTTTTGGCCAAATTTGACTAAAAATGTAAGGCTTAACCCTTACTTTTTGTCAATTTTGGTCAAAAAATGATAATGCTTGAAACTTGCAGGGAAGATGTCTAAGGGACCCTAGAACACATTCCAATTGGTTTTCTGGACAGACGGTGGTATTCACAAAAATATTGCATCGAAAATTTGGGATCAAATCAATCATAAATATGTAAAAGTAATCGGAAAATAATGGCTGGTTTCTGCCCAAATATTCCCAATTTTGGGCCTTTGGATATTGATTGATGTTCCTCTTACCTCTAAGTGAATTTCTGCATTGTTTGGAGAAAAGTCAATTTTTGGCCAAATTTGACTAAAAATGTAAGGCTAACCCCTTACATTTTTGTTAATTTTGGTCAAAAATGAAAATGCTTGAAACTTGCAGGGAAGATGTCTAAGGGACCCTAGAACACATTCCAATTGGTTTTCTGGACAGACGGTGGTATTCAAAAAAATATTGCATGGAAAATTTGGGATAAAATCAATCATAAATATGTAAAAGTAATCGCAAAAAATTGCTGGTTTCTGCCAAAATATTCCCAATTTTGGGCCTTTGCATATTGATTGATGTTCCTCTTACCTCTAAGTGAATTTCTGCATTGTTTGGAGAAAAGTCAATTTTTGGCCAAATTTGACTAAAAATGTAAGGCTAACCCCTTACATTTTTGTCAATTTTGGTCAAAAAATGAAAATGCTTGAAACTTGCAGGGAAGATGTCTAAGGGACCCTAGAACACATTCCAATTGGTTTTCTGGACAGACGGTGGTAATCAAAAAAATATTGCATGGAAAATTTGGGATCAAATCAATCATAAATATGTAAAAGTAATCGCAAAAAAATTGCTGGTTTCTGCCAAAATATTCCCAATTTTGGGCCTTTGGATATTGATTGATGTTCCTCTTACCTCTAAGTGAATTTCTGCATTGTTTGGAGAAAAGTCAATTTTTGGCCAAATTTGACTAAAAATGTAAGGCTTACCCCTTACATTTTTAGTCAAATTTTGGTCAAAAAATGAAAATGCTTGAAACTCTCAGGGAAGATGGCTAGGGGACACTAGAACACATTCCAATTGGTTCTCTGGACAGACGGTGCCATTCAAAAGAATATTGCATCTAAAATTTGGGATAAAATCAATCATAAATATTAAAAGGTGTCTCAAGTAATTGCTGATTTCTGCCCAAATATTCCCAATTTTGGACATTTGGATAATGATTGATGTTCCTCTTACCTCTCAGTGAATTCCTGCATTGTTTGGAGAAAAGTCAATTTTTGGCCAAATTTGACTAAAAATGTAAGGCTTAACCCTTACTTTTTGTCAATTTTGGTCAAAAAATGATAATGCTTGAAACTTGCAGGGAAGATGTCTAAGGGACCCTAGAACACATTCCAATTGGTTTTCTGGACAGACGGCGGTATTCACAAAAATATTGCATCGAAAATTTGGGATCAAATCAATCATAAATATGTAAAAGTAATCGGAAAATAATGGCTGGTTTCTGCCCAAATATTCCCAATTTTGGGCCTTTGGATATTGATTGATGTTCCTCTTACCTCTAGGTGAATTTCTGCATTGTTTGGAGAAAAGTCAATTTTTGGCCAAATTTGACTAAAAATGTAAGGCTAACCCCTTACATTTTTGATAATTTTGGTCAAAAATGAAAATGCTTGAAACTTGCAGGGAAGATGTCTAAGGGACCCTAGAATACATTCCAATTGGTTTTCTGGACAGACGGTGGTATTCAAAAAAATATTGCATGGAAAATTTGGGATCAAATCAATCATAAATATGTAAAAGTAATCGCAAAAAAATGGCTGGTTTCTGCCAAAATATTCCCAATGTTGGGCCTTTGCATATTGATTGATGTTCCTCTTACCTCTAAGTGAATTTCTGCATTGTTTGGAGAAAAGTCAATTTTTGGCCAAATTTGACTAAAAATGTAAGGCTTAACCCTTACTTTTTGTCAATTTTGGTCAAAAATGATAATGCTTGAAACTTGCAGGGAAGATGTCTAAGGGACCCTAAAACACATTCCAATTGGTTTTCTGGACAGACGGTGGTATTCAAAACAATATTGCATCGAAAATTTAGGATAAAATCAATCGTATAATATGTAAAAACTAAGCTCAACAAATTACTGATTTCTGCCCAAATCATCGCAATTTTGGGCCTTTGGATACTGATTGATGTTCCTCTTACCTCTAGGTGAATTTCTGCATTGTTTGGAGAAAAGTCAATTTTTGGCCAAATTTGACTAAAAAAGTAAGGCTAACCCCTTACATTTTTGTCAATTTTGGTCAAAAATGAAAATGCTTGAAACTTGCAGGGAAGATGTCTTAGGGACCCTAGAACACATTCCAATTGGTTTTCTGGACAGACGGTGGTATTCAAAAAAATATTGCATGGAAAATTTGGGATAAAATCAATCATAAATATGTAAAAGTAATCGCAAAAAATTGCTGGTTACTGCCCAAATATTCCCAATGTTGGGCCTTTGGATATTGATTGATGTTCCTCTTACCTCTAAGTGAATTTCTGCATTGTTTGGAGAAAAGTCAATTTTTGGCCAAATTTGACTAAAAATGTAAGGCTAACCCCTTACATTTTTGTCAATTTTGGTCAAAAAATGAAAATGCTTGAAACTCTCAGGGAAGATGCCTAGGGGACCCTAGAACACAATCCAATTGGCTTTTCTGGACAGACGGTGCCATTCAAAAGAATATTGCATCAAAAATTTGGGATAAAATCAATCATAAATATTAAAAGGTGTCTCAAGTAATTGCTGATTTCTGCCCAAATATTCCCAATTTTGGACATTTGGATAATGATTGATGTTCCTCTTACCTCTAGGTGAATTTCTGCATTGTTTGGAGAAAAGTCAATTTTTGGCCAAATTTCACTAAAAATGTAAGGCTAACCCCTTACATTTTTGTCAATTTTGGTCAAAAAATGAAAATGCTTGAAACTTGCAGGGAAGATGTCTAAGGGACCCTAGAACACATTCCAATTGGTTTTCTGGACAGACGGTGGTATTCAAAAAATTATTGCATCGAAAATTTGGGATAAAATCAATCATTAATATGTTAAAACTAAGCTCAACAAATTACTGATTTCTGCCCAAATCTTTCCAATTTTGGGCCTTTGGATATTGATTGATGTTCGTCTTACCTCTAGGTGAATTTCTGCATTGTTTGGAGAAAAGTCAATTTGTGGCCAAATTTGAATAAAAATGTAAGGCTAACCCCTTACATTTTTGTCAATTTTGGTCAAAAATGAAAATGCTTGAAACTTGCAGGGAAGATGTCTAAGGGACCCTAGAACACATTCCAATTGGTTTTCTGGACAGACGGTGGTATTCAAAAAAATATTGCATCGAAAATTTGGGATAAAATCAATCATAAATATGTAACAACTAAGCTCAAAAAATTGCTGATTTTTGCCCAAATCCTCCCAATTTTGGGCCTTTGGATATTGATTGATGTTCCTCTTTCCTCTAAGTGAATTGCTGCATTGTTTGGAGAAAAGTCAATTTGTGGCCAAATTTGACTTAAAATGTAAGGCTAACCCCTTACTTTTTTTTCAATTTTGGTCAAAAAATGAAAATGCTTGAAACTTGCAGGGAAGATACCTAAGGGAGCCTAGAACACATTCCAATTGGTTTTTCTGGACAGACGGTGGTATTCAAAAAAATATTGCATCGAACATTTTGGATACTGAAATTAATCATAAATACGTAAAAACTAATCTCAACAAATTGTTGGTTTCTGCCCAAATCTTCCCAATTTTGGGCCTTTGGATATTGATTGATGTTCGTCTTACCTCTAAGTGAATTTCTGTATTGTTTGAAGAAAAGTCAATTTCGGTCAAATTTGACTAAAAATGTAAGGCTAACCCCTTACATTTTTGTCAATTTTGGTCAAAAAATGATAATGCTTGACACTTGCAGGGAAGATGTCTAAGGGACCCTAGAACACATTCCAATTGGTTTTCTGGGGAGACGGTGGTATTCAAAAAAATATTGCATTGGAAATTTGGGATAAAATCAATCCTAAATGTGTAAAAACTAATCTCAACAAATTACTGCTTTCTGCCCACATTCCCCCCAATTGTGGGCCTTTGGATATTGATTTATGTTCCTCTTACCTCTATATGAATTGCTGCATGGTTTGGAGAAAAGTCAATTTTTGGCCAAATTTGACTAAAATGTAAAAAAAAAAATGAAAATGCTTAAAACTTGTAGGGAAGATGCCTAAGGGACCCTAGAACACATTCCAATTTGTTTTCTGGACAGACGATGGTATTCAAAAGAAAATTGCATCTAAGATTTGGGATTTGCAATGGAGCGTAGGCATCGTTTTTCAAAATGGCGACGGGCTTTAGGCCTACCTTAAGGGGTGATCATAATTTCGGATTGAAATTTCTGCTAAAAGTCATCCGTTGACTCCTCGAAAATTGAAAAGAAAATGAAAGATGAATTAGTACGCTTTAATTTGAATGTGTGTCTCGAACGCCTTGGAGAGTTGTGAGTCTTTTTCTTGAATTTCGTGCCATATTTTCAATGTGAAGCGCTGATAAAATCCTACAATCGGGCACACTATATTAACTAAAAGTGCTCATAATGCACCCTTCTCACGACTATTTATTTCGGGGGAGACCCGTTCCCATGTACGTCACATTTTGGCAGTGCATTTTTTATGGATTTTTCCCTTTTTGGGGGGGGGGGGGGGGCTAGACAAAATTGGGGGGGGGGGGG
Organism: Patiria miniata; assembly: GCF_015706575.1. Taxonomy (NCBI): domain Eukaryota; kingdom Metazoa; phylum Echinodermata; class Asteroidea; order Valvatida; family Asterinidae; genus Patiria; species Patiria miniata. The sequence continues at coordinate 16,062,771 of NW_024037054.1, forward strand.
GCTCGAACCACCACTGGACCGTGCTATCTTCAGGGTGTATGCGGAAGTGACCCACGCCAGAGTTCCGCGTACGTGGGGGAGACTGCGCGGCCGGAGCGGGTCGCCCACAGACCTCGGGGCCCTGGGACGCCCGGGCTTGTAGGTCTCGAATGGAGTGCGCGGAGGGGTTTACCAACTGCCGCGTCGGACCGCGGCCCGCCGTCCCCCGGGAAAGGGCCCGCCCCGCAGAGGCGCCCGGTCTCCCCCCCCCCCCCATCGGTCCGGCTACATTCCTGGTGGTCTTTTGACCACCAGCGCGGTCATCAAACGTCGATCGACAGAGTAGTGCGGTTCCAAAATGAAATATCGACAAGTCGGTGTCAAAATTCATACCAATTAACCAAGATATACGTCGGAGACGGATCTATGGGAACTTTTGGGTGTTTTTTTTTTTGGGGGGGGGGAGGGGCTCAGAACCGTGGGATACATAATAACCGCTGCAGAATAGCTTCACTTTGTATTATCAGAGGGGGGGGGGGGGGGGGTTAGCCCCCCCCCCCCCCAAAAAAACCCTTTGGATCCGCGCCGGCATGTCAATGACAGTAAATTCTATAACGCCCCAGGGTAATGGCATTTTAGAATGCAATCCTTTATGTACATTCTTGTGCTCCACTTGACTTTGTTTTCAAGTTTGTATTTCCAGTTTTATGAGTGGGGGCTTTTTTTTCGTATTTTGCGAATTACTATATTTGTTGGCAAATGTGCACAATTAAAGAAACGTTATTTGAATGATGTAGGCCTATATTGTATAGCCTACGGCGTTTCTTACGTCCATTGAAAATTGCAACATTAATAATGGTAGTCGTATTGATCGAACGAAACTTAATTTTGATTATTATTAAATATTCATTGATTCATGACAAAGACCTTTGTTTCGTTTTTAATACTACCGGAGACCTGCCGAGCAGATGTAAATATCAAACTAAACCAAAGCATTAAACAAAAATAGAAGCTTTTAAAAAATCAAAAAGTTATGTGCTAGCCAAGCTTTCAGGGATCGGTCTGAGCCATAACGATGCCCCAGCCGATCCCTTAGTTCTCTTCCGGGGTCTCGGCGTCCCCGACCAATACACACTTCCTTCCCTGTCCATCCATGTAACCCCGGAGGGCCAGGCACCATGTAAAAGCAAAGAGCTAAGGGAGGAACAGGGCGGCCCCTAAGCCCTGATCCTCCGAGTGGACCACATGCCCTGAACCTGTACGAAGGCGCCAACCTGGAACTCGCGGACAGTACCAGCCGCAGTGCTTACCGATTAAGCTAAGGTACAGTTGGTGATTTACGACGGGAAATTAAACATCTTATAATGACTGAATGCGCGCGTTGAAAAGCAAAAAGACACGGACGGGATTCGAACCCGGGCTCCGCGATTTGTAGACGACGAATCTAACCACTAGGCCATTCCGCTTCCTTAGAATTCTGCTCAAAAACGATTTGTTTGAATAGGCGGAGAAACACAGAACATTGTTGAGTGCATCTGTTTATCAAGCTCCATGGACGACGACAGAAGTCGATATTTCGTGCAACAATGAGCCAACTGTTTTCATTTGTTATGTTTGGAAAAATATATATGGCAGCTTCGTTAGTCGTAGTCTTATATGTGTGCTAAACCTACTTATCGTTACGCAACAATGAACATCGTGATTATGTAGGCTTTTTTGAAAAGGCATCATGTGCGTTCCGGGGCGGACCAGGAAATTTTGCGGGGGGGGGGGGGGTGATGTCCAGGCCCGTCAGATGTACATATCCGATTGTTGCGGATAGGTGGACCGTGTCATTATTAAAATAATTATACATTTTCGTATTTAGACAGATACAGATTCTCAACTCCGTCACTACTATTTCAACATTATACGGACGTCTTTAGAAAAAAAAATTGTTTTACGGATTTGTTTGTTAACACTATAACCAGGCCTCTGTTCCGTTCGCTGTTTCCCAACAGTCTTCCATTAGCCTGTAATCAAATATTATTTTCCTGAACAATAATGTAAGCAGTATGTTCTCATCCTTAATTCTATAAAAAAGAAAAGAAATCAAACGTTGGGCGCCGTTCTTGATGTGCATCATAGCTCTTCGCTCGCAACCACCCCCCCTCCCTCCCCCACCCCGCCCTGCAAACAGTTCTGACCAAAACGGAATTGGAATGTGATCTAGGGTCGCTTAGGCATCTTCCCTGCAAGTTTCAAGCAATTCCATTTTTTGACCAAAATGGACAAAAATGTAAGGGGTTAGCCTTACATTTTTAGACACAAGAATGTACATAAAGGATTGGATTCTAAAATGCCATTACATGGGGCTTTATAGAATTTACTGTCATTGACATGCAGGCGCGGATCCAGAGGGTTTATTTTTTACTCAAAATGTAATTTTTTTACTCTTAAAAATGAATGCACACAATAGACAGCAATTTTCTTTGGGCAGTTCTTCAATTCTCTTTTTTGATTTGCTTTCACATATACATGACAAATATTGCCAAAAGGAATCAATGTACATGACAGCTAAATAGTCGTAGAACAGAGGTATATAAACATAAATATGATGTTAGGTAATATCTATACAGTTATATGGTTTAAACTATGATTATTTTTCTTTAACCCTCATCATGTTGGTAATGAAACGATGAACCACTTTTTAGTAATCTTATTAAGCATGAATATGAGCGGTTTGCGATACAACGCACCAGCAGGCATTGATCAAGACACCACGTTTGGTCGGTGTTCTAAAGCTATTTGTTAACATGTCCAGCATTAAGTTCCAACGCATGGATAACTGAATTGGGAATTTTAAATAAAGGAAACTCCTCACAATTCAAACAAATTTCAAATTGAATCATGTGCTAAAACGTAAAGAAACTGCCAAATTTTTGTGTAAAATGTCAAGGAGTTACCCCCAAATGCACTGTGAATAAAAATGGCCTCCGTGGTAGCTTCTAGGTGGCGCACTACATTGCGAATTGCTCCAATTCAAAATACATGATGCAAGAAGCAACTAAATGATATTTTACTGTTATTCTACTTTTCCAAAAAGTCACTTTCTAGGTAACTTTGTCCTTGAAGGGATAAAGTTCTGGTTCGGCATCAGACATCAGTCATTGTGTCAAGATCAAATTTACGCATAAATGGTGCCAATATTTGGGCTTGCTTGTGAGCTCAGCCAATGGGATTGCAGGAAAAAGAAACATCATGGCCCACATCAACCAATGAAATTGCAGGAATTGTAAAGCCTGTCCTCATACCAATAAAAGGATCAGGAAAGGACACCAGTCGAAGTCAACTCACGACCCAGATTGGAACACTGTTTGTCGGTATTTATTTAAATTAGGCTGCCTCTGATTGAGCTGGCTACGGCTAGTCATAACACACGTGGCTATACGAAGTGGCTTCAGCCACTCCCATAGGCGCGTGTGTGATTGTAAAGCCGCAGCCAAGTAATTTGGAGACATGGTGGTCATTTTCAAACACCATTGTTTTAGGGAGTAAAATTATACTGTACATAATTACATGTCTTAGGCCTAATTAAAACAAAATGTAAACACCCATCTAGAAAGACTTGTGATATGGCATGTATGGTCGGTGAGGCTGTCTTACCATAATAAGAAAGACAAATTTTAACAGATTTGTGGCAATACGCAGACATGACATGTAAGAACTCAATTTACCATATACAGTCGGCCATTTTTTTTTTGGAATCCCAGAAACGACATTACTACTGGCAAGATTTGTTTTTGTCTGATAGCAACCAGTTTTACTACAAGTATTAATGTATGCACACGAAGCATATTCTATTAAAAATGCATGTAAGCTATGAAGTACATGTACATATACTCGGACCAACAAAATTTGCCAGATATACAACTTGCAAAATGACAGCAAATATATAAAAGAAAAAATAACGGATGGTCTCAAAACTTTAAAATATCATGTTTACTGCAGCGAAACAATAATGAAAAAATCAACGGGAAACTCTTAACAGGAATAAGAAATGTGACCTCTGGCTAGGACGCAACCTCAATCCAGCAAAATCCTCCAAATGCCACCAAGAAAAAAATTGGCTTCAGCCTCAATCCTCCAAAATTATCCGTTACTTCTTGAATTTAGTCAGTGGAGGGTGACAACTGCCTCAATCCTCCAAAAATCTTATGCCAATTACTGCTATGGTTTGAGGCAGTGCGAATGGCGTTTAGAAGCAGTGCGGATGAAATACGAGAAAAACACAGGGCTGATTTATGCATGGCTGAACATAACCAATGCAGGATATGGCCTACTGGCTTGACGTAATGCATCCTCCTACAAAAAAAAGCGATACATCTTTGCCATTCATCCTCAATCCTCTTAAATCATCCAAAACCAGCAGGAGTAGTTTGGAGGATTGAGGAGGGTTAAGGAAAAGACAATATTGCTGGAAAAACACAAACTTCTGTGGAATACGGCCACACTGTGGTTTGAAATGAGGAAGTACGTTAATACTGAACATACGGCTTTCGACAGTTGTCTGTTTAATAGGTTCCAGTCGAATGATGTCAAAGTACCATGTGACCATCCGGTTCCCCCCTGATTGGCCACCATTGTAGTAGGCAAGCATTTGGTTAGCAACTACGCGGTGCATTGTAAACTATACATCAGGACTTATTTTCACGTAAGATAACTGCAAATTCCTTATCAAATGGCATTTGATCACTATCTGTGCCGTGTACGGTTGTCATAATCGTGCCGCCCCAGCACTGGGTGTTGGTTTTGCGTTTTTCTCAGTTTTTGCCATCCATTGCAGCTTTGAAGGCTTGCCTACTACTTACATGTACGATCTTTGCCTACTACAATGGCGACGCTGGCTTTCCGGTACCTCGACAGAGGCAGGGTCACATGGGTCAGTGACAGCCCTCTATATGTTGGCAAGTAGCCAAACGGACATTTGTAAACAATGAACTCGCAACCCATGGTGGGCAGGCGGCCATAATACACAGGTGGTGACAATTTACAGGTGGTCACAATACACAGGTCATAATACACTTACGGCACTACTAAATGAATTCCTGAAATACAACTGGCTTGTACAGAAATATAAAAACAGACAGACAAGCGGCCACAATACACAGGTTGCCACATTAGCCATATGCCCATTATATACAGAATGACCACGATCCTCTCTGGTCATCATGTACCGCAAAGGTAGTACAGGTGGCCACAATACGCAGGTTTAAACTTTACTTGTATGCACGTACTTAAGTTAAAATTACATGTATTCTGAGAAAAACAAGTCATCTGCATTAGAACCAAAAAAAACAAATCAAATTTACAAAAATCATTTCTACCTTTACGGTAATATTTACATGGACCTTTATGAGTTGCCTTCGCAATCAAAAATGATTAATACTGTACATGTTTCTAAGGACTAATTGTACACTAATTATATTTTTTAACTGTCTATAAATTACCTTACGGTGAAGCGGAGTTATCACAGGCAGGAAATGAAGACTCAGTGGCAGGTGTTTAAAAAAAAATTATGGTCAAATTCAGTGATCGTTGACGACAGATATGCAATACAGCCAATACCCTCTTTGACCAACTGCAATCCTGGGGCCATATTCATGAAACCTTACTAACTTAGCAGCCAACTAGGCCTTAGTAGAATACTAAAATGCCTAGTGGTCTACTATGGAGTTGACAACTAAATTGTAATTCATGAAACCTTACTAAGAACCTTGCTAACTACTTACGTACTAGGAGAATTTAGTTGCATACGTGAGTAACTGGAATTGGGTGCTTTTGGGTGGAGCGGGTATGTATGAAATGTGATGACAACAGATACAATAGGCCCAAAAAAAAAAGTCTCCGGTTTCTGGTATGCGCGCGCGTTGCCGTAGCCATGCGCGTCGGCTAAATGAAAAAGTTTTTTTTTCAATGAAAGATGATGTCTCAAAACCGCCAAACTCACTGGTTTGACTGGAATCCTGCTGCTGCACAATTTTAACGTGTTTTTAGATTGGGTTATGGTCGAGAATAAGCTTTATGTGGCCTCTCTGGACTCCCATATATTTGCACTAAGTTTAGTCGGGCACCATTTGCAGTCATCAGCCGACATTTGAAGCAAAAAAATCAGGTAAAAAAAAAAAAAGGTCGCGTTGCCGCACCACTTTTTGGGCAAGTTCCATACCAGAAACCGGAGACTTTTTTTTGGCCATAGTGTGTAAGGTGTATTTGGCTAATCCATGTCATGCACTTGCGTGGATTAGCTAGTTAGTAACAAACTAGGCTTAGTAAGGTTTCATGAATATGGCCCCTTGGCTCCATTTCGCAGCGCTGCTAAGGACCCGTCTCAGTTCTTATCCAAGACGAGTTCTGGACAACTTGCGGGTAGAATCATTCACTTTGTCCGGAACAAGCTCTGCATTTGCACCGGGCATGTTCAGGGGAAAATATTTCATTAGCAACTGCTTGGCTCACCGATACTTGATAACGTTATTGCGGGGAAGATTGCGTGAAAGTTGTTCAGAATCCTGCCGCTCATACCTGTACAATGTCCGCAACTTGTCCGAAAATCGTCCCGGATATGATTTGAGACGGCCCCAAGCTGAAAATGCTTGCTTAGCAAAATTCTGGTGCTAAGCAGGAATTGGCTGGGAACCAGTTGCAAGCTGTAGACAACCCATGAGTTCTTAGCTGGTAACCCATTTTTGCTAAGCGATTTTTTTTCTTCTGTGCTTTGCGGATATTCACGATTAAATAGAAGCTTCATGACATTAGCCTCGGTGTTGGTGGAAAATGCACTTTGGCGCCCTCTTGTGGTGGCGCAAGGATAAAACGTTTTGTGGTCCGTGGGTGTGCTATGCATCCGATGCCCCGGCGTCGTTTTTGACCGTCACGCCGTCTGATTGGTTCTTGTCTTGGTCTGGTTGCGTTGCTTTAGTCTCCTCCTGTTTGGCGCCATCTTGCTGCGGCCAGGCATCGTCGCCGACTTCAAACTACAAAAAATAAACAAAAAATGAGTCCAAAGGCAGGCGTAATTAATGCTCACAACACTTGACAGAATAGCAGTAGTTCAGATCGGTTTGAAGTATCGCCCTAAATCTTCCGGATCCTTAACCTTCCAAGATCTTTCAAAATCCATCCAGAAGTTTGAAGGATTTTGCAAGATTGAGGAATGTACATGTAGTAATCTTAAATGGGGCTAGATGCCCCTTGAAAGTTAAAGTACAAGGGATGTGCTACTGTTTTCTTTCGTAGTGGTGACAATGGAGCAAATATGTGGAGTGCCATGGCCTCCTGGTCTGGAGCATTGCATTCGTGGCCTGTGGGCAATTCTGCAGGTCGTGGGTTCGAGTCCAGCCTGCGGCTATGGTGCGTGTGCCCTTGAGCAAGGCACTTTGTCACTCATTGCTTCTCCCCACCCAGGAGTAAATGGGTACCTGTGAGGGCAGAGATGATTATTGTGGTTGATTTTCGGCTGCTTTGCGCCGAAATGGCAGCATCAAGCTGTATACTTCCCAGGGAGCTGAGATTGTCTTTGGAATGTTTCATTGGCCCAATGAGCAGGGTAATAATGATGTAGCGCCTTGAGCACCAATAATGGTGAATATGTGTGCTTTATAAATATGCATTATTATTATTATTATTAAATATGACCAGGGATATAGAGTTAAAGCTCTAGTACTTCTTGTTAGCATGCATTTTGTTTTCACACACTTTAGTTTTCCACATAGCATTATACAACATACATTTATTGAACTTAGCTGTAGAAATTTGAGGTAGCACTGTGGAAATATATATGTACATATATATGAAAATGTTTTTCTGACAAAAGCTGATGTTTTTCGTAAGTAACACCTTCTTCAATATAATGTAATTTTTTTTGACGACGAAATGATTGCCTTGGAAGTCAATGGACAAATGTGCTGAGCAATTACAAGTACATGAAATGATACATGGGAAATAGAAGCAGGAAAAAAGGCTTTGTACTACGTGGACGAAATTGATCAGCTCAATGTGACTAAATGATGTGGATTTTTTTAATAAAATGACATGCGGATCTTAGGTTTTGATTGGTTGATGTGGTCATGTGACTCGATGACATCATGAATGGCAGCTCGATGGTTGGTGAATCGATGGGTAGAATAAGCGACTGATCTGATTATGATGATGATGATATAATCAGTTCAAGACTCATCTTACTTAGGTGTTGGAGGAGGCTGAATGGTCCTGCCAGGATATAATCCCTTGATTGGGCTTTTTAGAGCTGGCCTGTTTAAACAAAAATTCCAACCATTTCATGCCTACAGACAGAGTTGAAGGGAATATACAACATTTGCAAACATCGAAAAACAAAACTACCGGTACCTACTTTTACGAAATACCTTACTAGGATGTTGGTAAATGACAGTCTAAAGCATCCTGTAAAATTATGGCACCAGGTGTGAAGTCATTTTCAAGAAAATGGTATTTTTGTATACATTTCCAACGGTGGTCTGACCAGCGTTGGAAAAACCTAACTATTTTTCAACTACTGCTCCAAATTAACCTTTTTTTTTCAGTCCAAATTTTGTTTGCTATTGGTTACATGTTTCATGAATGGGTGCAGGCCAGCTAGACTGGTTCCCGTTCCTTACAATTTTCCATCATCTATAAATTGATCCATTTTATCTTTTGTGGAGTCAGGGAACCAGACTACTTAAACATTTTTGTTTTTCTTGGTTTTTCCAACCTTTTTGAACACAAAACCTCAAAAATGTCAGTGTAACAATAATTGATCTATAGGGCCTATATACTAACCCCTCAAATAGTTCATTTCTGAAAATTACATCAAAAAACAATGATGTACATTCCCTTTAAAGGTAGGGTAGATCATTTGTCATTTGTGCCATTTTTTTTCGTTTGACACACTAAAAAGTGCTCAAAATCTAAAGACGGGTAACAACCAACCTGGTGAAGTTTTAGCTCAGTGAATGCTGTATATATTCTGAGAAAACAATATTCAAGGATTTCGGTTTCAATTCAAAAGTTGCAGATCCATGTTTTGAATTACGCCCGAAATCAGCATCCGGGACACGTTCTCTCATCCAGCTGATTGCAGCTACGCGATCTGACGAATGATAGCAACCGCGCGCGTGTGTGCGGCGTGTCAACGTTTGCACGCACGAATTCACGGATTTGCCAAATTACAAACCAACTACTTACAGAAAATTCCAAAAATGTGACGCATCTTTGGAAATGGCCTTTTTTGTGTGTGTTTTCTTCAAAATGAACTTATGCCAGAAAGAATAATTTCACAGGTAGTTTAGTGCCAGTTCTATCTTTAAACCAAGTAAGCTTTTCAACAATAATTTTGTCAGTTACTTTTTGGATAGCTGCAAATGATCTACTCTTCCTTTCACCTTTTAGCACTTGTATTAAATTGTAGTACATTGCATTTTCTCCTCCATGAATAAAACCATGGATTATTGGGGCGGTCTTGGGCGGTATGAGGAATAACAGGCGGGGCAATTCGGGGCAGTACAAGGGCTAAAGGGTTAATCTACTAACACGTTCAGAATACAGACAAATGTACACACTATCAAGCACAGGGACCTTTTTTCCAAGTGATGCATCTAAAAGATTCGCGTCGGACAAAGAGCGAGCTAAGGCCAGTGATTTTAATGGAGAAAATCGACAGAGTTTCTGGATTTTCATAAATTAAGTTGTTTATGTATCAATTTCAATTCTGTTTTCTCAAATGAAAAGCTGAACAATTGTAAATAATCAGTACACTACCACATCTTTGACAATACTGGGAAAAAAATAAAATATCTGAGAAATTTGGAAGAATACAAAGTGTACCAACATCAAGTCAAACCATGTAAAAAGGGTGATTCCGTAATCTCCAACTCTCTGCGTACTTCCGACCACATGATGTACAAGATCGTTAAGGTGGTGGTACTTTACTTCGGTCTGAAATTGTTTTCTACTCATTAGATGTCACATATTGGTAACGTATCTCAATCACTTTTTCAACAGCAGCTCATAAACCCTAACTCCCTAGTGTATTTTACTAAGGACTGGACCAAGTCCGCCCAAATCCTACACGACCCTGCTTCACATAATGCTTTATGACCAACTCCACCGAAATCCACCACAAGACCACCACTGCTATACAGTGTAGGTGGATTTTGATGGACTTGGTATGGATGGCTTATCTGCCAAAATCCTCCCGGGGGGGGGGGGGGGGGGGGATTTTGATGGGGTTGGGAAAGTTAGGCTTGAAGTGTCTGACATGTGCGTCCGAATTTACGGAATTGCCCCCAAATAGAACTTGATAAACATGAACCGGTGACCTCGCATCTGACCTGACTTATAATCAGAAATTCGATTGGACATTGTGATTTACTTGTGACTGACGTGTGATGGACTTGTGATGGACCTGTAATTAACTTACAATTTGACTTGTGACTGACTTGTACTTGTGGAGTGCTGTGGTCCAATGGTTACGATGTTCGACTCGTGTGCCATGGTACATGGGTTCGAATCCTGACCGTGGGAATATGGTGCTTGTGCTCTTGAGCAAGGCACTTTACCATTATTGCTTCGTCCTTCGGATGGGACGTAAAGCCGTAGGTCCCGTGTGTTGTGTAATGCACGTTAAAGATCCCAGTAACACTTATCGCTAAGAGAAGGGGTTTGCCCCGGTGTTTCTGGCAGTGGCTGCAATATGCACCGCAGTACCTTGTAAACCATTATAAGGAACTACATAATGGGTCTCATATTTCTCGTAAACTTTATTTACCTTTCTTTAATAATAGACATAATTTCCAGCGCCTTGAGTACCTAATTGTTGGTAGATACATGCACTATATAAGACTCTGATATTATTATTATTATTAATTGACTTGACTTGTGATAGACCTGACTATAATCCTGCTACCTAGACAGGTGGTACAGATACTAAAAAAGACCAGACAGAAAAAACACCTCAACTCACCTTAACTGAGCCAAAGTCGGCAAAGCTGGCGAAAGGGTCCGCTGCCGCGCCCCCCTCCTTCGTCGTGGTGCTCGACGACGACGCAAAGGGATCCCCACCAAAGGGGTCAGCCGGCGACGTCATCGAGGCAAACGGGTCGGCGCCCGACTCACTGCCGAATGCCGCGAACGCCGCGTCGGTGGAGCCGGCCGTGGAAGTGGACGTAGTACTGGCTGTGGCGGGGACAGTGGAGGATTTGGAGGTGCTGGTTTTGCTCTTCTTGGGAGGCAGGGCCGGGGTTTCCTCTTTAGGGTTGAAGGGGTCGCTGCCGAATGTGTCTGCTCCAGAGTTCTGGTGAAGACGAAAAGGGAAATAAAAACATTTAACATCTTTGCGAATTTTTTTTACAGATTAACATAAAGAGTAGGTGAGAGTTTTGGGCTGTCTTACCTTCATGAATGCATCTGGTTTGAAGGCATCTCCGCCGAAGGGATCAATAGACCCAAATGCTGTCAAAAGAAAAATATAATTTAGTTAACCATCAAAACTCTGAAGAAAAGAAAAGTTTATACAGAGTAAAGGAAATGGTTATTGTAAGGGGTGCATTTTAGGCTAATGCAAACGTAGCTCATGGGCCATCGGTCACCCTCAAATCCTCTGCAGATTAGGCCAAAAAAAAAAGTCTCCGGTTTCTGGTATGGAGCTTGCCCCAAAAGTTGTGCGGCGACGCGGCTTTTTTTTTTTTTTTACCTGTTTTTTTGGTTTTTTTTGGCTTCAAATGTCGGCTGATGACTGCAAATGGTGCCCGACTAAACTTAGTGCAAATATATGGGAGTCCAAAGAGGCCACATAAAGCTTATTCTCGATCATAACCCAATCTAAAAACACGTTAAAATTGTGCAGCAGCAGAATTCCAGTCGAACCAGTGAGTTTGGCGGTTTTGAGACGTCATCTTGTATTGAAAAAAAAACTGTTTCATTTTGCCGACGCGCATGGCTACGGCGACGCGCGCGCATACCAGAAACCGAAGACTTTTTTTTTTTGGCCTTATTTAGTGGATTTTCACTGCCCCCAAATCTCACCCCTGCAACAGACTCTAGACTTGAACCTGCTACATTTTGTCAAGATGACTGCTTTTTTTTAATCCTTTTTTCCCAAGTTTTCCCAACAAAAAGGCATTACATTTTAGGGGAAACCTCTTTGAAAATATATGGTCCAATCTGGTTTTGAAGCTCACCGTCCGTCGTGGAAGTTGTGGTCGTGCCTCCCGCCTTAAAAGGATCGTTACTCTTAAATGGATCATCAGTCCCGGCCGACGAAGAGGCAGAAGCGAATGGATCGTCAGCTTTGGCCCCAAAGGGGTCGCCGCCCTTGAAGGGGTCAGAGTTCATGTCCTTGAACGGGTCAGGGGTCGTCTTGGAGTTGAATGGGTCGGCGGTGGTGCTCGGGAAGGGGTCCGAGCTTGTGCTGCTTGGGAAGGGGTCCGAGCTCGTTGAATTCTTGAAGGGGTCAGCACCAAAAGGGTCGGATGAGAAGCCTTCGTTTTTGAAGGGATCTGTGGGTGAAGTTTACACGACATAAAAATGTTTTAAAACGATACCTTTATAATGGGCACATATTCTTAAATGCGACCTGTCACCACGACACGAGCAAAAAGTCAGAAATTGCAATTTTGGAGTACAGTGCGGCAAAGCCAAAACTTGAAGGAGTGGTCTTTTTCTTTTCTCTTCAGGTGACCCATTATCTGTGAGTCCTGGTATACCATTCCCAACTGTTTTTGTTCCTTGAAACATCTTTAAAACCTATTTTCATCCTGTTTTATTAGTTGACTGTTCATCGTAATACAACATGTACAACAGCGTGATTTTGAAATGCTGTTTTCTCAAAAATAACGGAAATAAAAATGTGCCAACCTGACACCATTTTTTTCTTAATATATCATCTCAATGAAGGTCAGTCATTGCAAAAACGATAAGACATGAATCTGGGACTGAGAAAAATTTCCAATTTTGTCAGGAAATAAATTTGAAAATTGTCTTGACTCTCCATAGACTTTGTACACAACCGCTGAAGTGGCGTCAGGATGCAACACTCTTTCCAAAATAACTTCTTCAACTTCAATTTAGTTGGCGATCTGTATTTCCATTACTGAACTCAGTAGCCCCAAGTGTTATGTACCATTCGAAAGCTCTTGTTCTACAGAATCCAGAAGTTTAAATATCTCTCAATTATTAACAACTCTAACTTTATGTTTATTTTGTGGTGACATGTCACAACTGTTTACGCTGGAAAGTGCTGCATCAGTGTTACCCCTGCTCAGCAGGCCAATACAAAATTCTTAGGACCTTCTCGGCTCCCCTAGGGAGACACGAGAATCAACCTGGAAAACACTTACCTTCTGTGAACGGATCTGACGATTGGAAGGGGTCGGAAGCAAATGGGTCTCGGCCTTTGAATGGATCATCCTGCAGGTGTAAGGGGTAAACATTTAGGGAAACCTTCAGCGAAAAACATCAAACACAATAAACTGTTTATAATATACCTGGTAAACTCGATAGATTGTTGCAGATCGGTGAAAAATGTCTAAACTAACATTCATCATTCTTGAAACTTTATCATTTACAATGAAAGAACGTCCTTCTAAATTACTTGGTTTTAAAATTTTGTACCTGTTTTTTGTTTTGTCTACTGCCTACAAATTTTGGCACAAGTCTTGTAAAATGAATGTCACTTGTCTACTACAATTATGAGCTACCGCTCGTGGATTTTATACCTGAAATTCGAGCGCTGAATATGGACAAAGAATTTTTATCGGAAATGTGGGCGAAGCATAAAGTGCATTGCTTTTGTGTGCCACTGTGTTTTGTAATGATGCAAAGCATACTTACATCTACAATCACAAATTCTTGTTTCAAATTCAAGCCCATGGTCAATTTACGCTCATGAACCTTGACCTATGTGACCTTTGACCTACCTTGAAGTCGTCCTCGGTCTGTCTGCTCTCGGACGTCATGCTAAAGCCACTAACACTACTGACTGGGCTATTGCCCGCCTGAGCAAAATGGGAAAAGCATGTGAAGAGTCACATTGATGAGGAAAGATTGCAGCAATAGTATTTTCATTTTGCAAGAAAAAGCATTTGTATCTATTTTGGTTTATTTTGGTAAGCGTAATTAAAATCCCAAGCATGCTCTTGTTTCAATCTTAATCTTTTTTTTACAGTCATAGCTTTGTGGAAATGTCTCAATGAAGTTAAAAAAATGAATCTCATAATTTTCCTTTCAGATTAACCCTAACAGAACTCAACCCATCAAACCCCAACGGCATGTTTTGTTGGAATCTGTCAGGATGGGTACAGTACCCCTAAACTGACAGCCTTTTGCATTGGGTTGGCACACCTCCAGAATAAACGTCAGAAATATGTGTGTGCAGTTTCCCAAGTTCCACGAATGGACCGATCCAGTAAGCCCCTCCCACTGCGCACTGGGCAAATTAACACGTGCTCCTCTCCAATGCCATGCTGCATTTTCCTGCCGCGTGCATCATACGCGCGTGCACGCATGTCAGACTTTTGTGCACGCACGTCGGACATAAATCACGGCCGTGATTGGTCAGAATACCACGGGGCGGTGCTTTCTGGATCGGTCCATTGGGAACGGCCATAATAGTTGGTCTGTCGTATGGGTTTACATACCACCACCAGCAGCTTGACCAGCATTACTACTGCTACAAGGTTGAGAATCTAGGAGTTAATCTTTGGGTACTACTTCCCCTGTACTACTGACCGGTAGCTATAATTTTATTTCCCTGACGCACTGGAACATTGACCAATGAAAGAAGCGCGTTTGGCTCATACATATATGCATGAGGTGTAACAATAAGGAAGACTCACCGTTGCTCTGGTGCTGAGGAGATCAGTATCGATGGAGGATATTCTACTGAGGGGGCCCAGTTCCTCGATCCCCTGGATAGTACCCTGGTTGTTGTTAGCGTGAGGGATACCGGGCGGCATCAGCGTCGTCTGGTCCAACTGCTGGATCTGGCTGTTCAAATGGTTCTTGCTTTCTACGAGGCTCTTCAGTTTGGCTTGAAGCTGGGGTCAGTAAGAAGATATTATTGAAAGACATTTAAAAACATAACATATTCTGAAATGACAGCAGTTTATTTCTTTTTTTGAAATTGAAAGTAACCTGAGATATAAAGGTAAGAAGGTTTCTCAGCTGTGCATCTTGAACTAGTTTGGCAACTTCCAATACTTTGGGGAGAAAATATCGCATATCCACCTTCAAACCATGCCATATTTGAATATTGACCCGATGCCTGGAATCGTGTAACATGCTCCACTCCAACAACATGGCTACTATACCACTTGAAGCTGTCAATATTTTCTATATACCCAGTAAACCCGATGTTGGGAGCCCAGTTACATGTTCTTGTTGAAATTCTTGCTCAACCTCTTTAGTAGACACCCACTTCATGCCTATGTTATCCATCAAATCAGTCAATATTTGTATAGTATACAACTGAAAGCAGTCAATATTTTATTATATTAGCCTGAAATGTGAAGTCTAAAACCTGTTGGAATTGTTGCTTGAATCCTTTACAGATTATGCCTACTTTACTCCCAGCAGTCAATAGTTGTCTACAGTACCCCTCAAAGCAGTCCATATTTTTTATATTACCCATATGTATGGCAAAGCAGTCAATAATTTTTTGTATTAACCTGATATGTTGAGTCTAAATACCTGTATGCAATTATTGCGTGAATGCTTTAAAGGATATGCCTACTTTACTCCCAGCAGTCAATAGTTGTATACTATATCCCTCAAGCAGTCAATACTTTGTATATTAACCTGATATATGGAATCTAAATACCTGTCTGCAATTCTTGCTTGAATCCTTTACAGGATATGCCAACTTTATATGTCAATGGTTGTCTACTTTAAACCTCGGAGCAGTCAATATTTATATATTAACCCGATACGTGGAGTCTACGTTACCTGTTGAAAATCTTGCTCCACTCCCTTAGTGGACTCCTTGACCATGTCTAGCTGGGTCTTGCCAGACTCCAGCTGTTGCTCCAGCTTGACCTCCTCTTGTCTCAGGTTGTTGAGCTCTCCCCGGGCAGTCTTCAGCTCTTCCTCCTGAGCCTAGAGGATGGAATCGCACAAAGGAATGAGACACAGGGAAAGTATTAGGGGAAATAAATCAACAGTGGTATATTAGGGGCGATTCATATGTGCTGTAGTGCACCACCAAGAAGTTGCCACCGAGTGGTAATTTTTGCAACTCGTATTGGGCAAAAGTAGACATCCACAAGGACACATTAATGTTTTTTAAGCTCTAGCAACAGACCTTCTACAAGTCACTTGGGTGTTGGTCGGTGGTTCCCCCCCCCCCAAAAAAAAAATTGACCAAAAACGAACCCCTACGGCCGTGTCCGCACTGGACTTTTTTTTGGGAAGGTTTTACCGAGACGATGGTAAAATGAGAAATGGTACAATGTGACCACTGTCCGCACTTGGACTTTCGACACAGGAAAATTTACCCAGACCGCGTGGGAGAAGTAACTGAGCTGTCACAGTGTCAGTATAATGACTCACCGTACACAGAAAACAAATTGCCAATCACATTTTCAGCTGCCGCTACGCACAGTAATATTACACACGCCATTTGCATGCACAACATAATCGTTTACACGATATTATTTCATCTTGACACGCTAAATCTTGACGAAAAGGCCTATAATTCTGACGCATTTGTGATGCACATCGTCGAAGCCATGCCGCTGTACGATGTTCCGTGCGGCAGCAGTGCCATCAGTATTCGTTGGTTCCCATCGCATGCTTACAGAATCGAAGCTATGATGTGGGCCAGGAACCAGTGACTACGGCCTACATACGGTACCGGACCATGATGTTCCGTGCATGACTACAGTAGCGTATCAGGACGAATTTGGATCGTAGAAAATAACATACATCGGTGGAGAAAGAGAATTTCCGCAAATCAATTCTCAGAACGTGATCTCTCTTCTCTGTGTATGTATTTGTCCGTTGAAATGTATATTTTAACGAGATTTTACCGCTCGGACTTGATGATACACCGCAAACAGCGTGTTTCTACAAAATGTTCGGCCACTGCACGTGCATGTTCGTGCGGTCTCTGTATGCATAACAGGGCGCTCGGGCCGGATGTACGCTTTCCTGAGCCGCTTTTACCGACTCGCACTGTCCGCACTGGACTTATCGTCTTGGGAAAAGTGACCTGGTCAGTTTTCCTAGGCGCGTGGGAAGTTTTCCTGGGCAGCAGTTGGCCAGTAAAAGTAACCGCTGGACTCAGGAAAAGTGACCGAGAGGAAATCGTCCTAGGCTGTCCGCACTGGACTTAAAATGGGAAAAGTACCCATAGTCTCGGTTAGTTTGACCAAAAAAAGTCCAGTGCGGACAGGGCTTTACTCACCCATAAAACTGCAAATGTACCAAATTGTAACTGTCCGCAAAAAGCAAACAAACTATGATCTTAATCTGATCTCCACATATCTTTATGCTGCTCTCATGTGAGAATACCTGATTCTGCAGCTTACCCAGCTGAGTCTCGGTGTACTGCTGTTGGACCTCATAATCTCCTTAATCTCATTCTATAATCTCCTCCTTAATCTCATTCTAATTCTATAATCTGCTTCTAAATCTGATTTCTTCAGTCTCTTCAATTTCAACATTCCTTTATGCTTGTCTCCAGGAAGGATATATCTGATTCTGGAGATTATCCAAGTCCTGCTGGGTCCCAGTGCACTGCTGCTTGACCTCATAATCTCCTCAATCCCATTGCATGATCTTGTCCTTAATCTCTTCCTTAATCCCATTGAGATTATCCACGTCCTGCTGGGTGTCCGTGCACTGCAGATTGACCTCATAATCTTAATCCCAGTCCATAATATCATACATTTTAATCTCTTCCTTAATCCCATTTCTTAATCTCCTTAATCTGACATCGTCATACCTTTATGCTGGTCTCCTGGGAGGATATCCGATTCTGGAGATTATCCACGTCCTGCTGGGTGTCCGTGCACTGCTGCTTGACCTCCGACAGTAATCCCTCCAGCTTAGTCCGCTGCTGATCCAGCTCGTCTAATCTCTTCTGGGCCTCGGCCTTCTGCGTCTCCAGCTGCCGGCACTGGGTCATGGACTTGTCCAACTCGCTCTGAAGGCCCTAGGTGGCAGGAATACAACAAGGAAATTCAACCAAGGTTTCATGATTTGAAATTATGAAAATTTGAGCTTTGAGGTTATGAAAATGAAGTCTTTAGTACTTCTGTATAAACCACTGAAAATCATTTTCAAATAAATAAAAAAAAGACAAAAAAAAAAGAGGTTTGAAAAATGTTCTGATTCATGGACTGTGGTGTGAATTACCAATGACGACAGTAACAAAGCCTTGGCCAAATTGGATTGAAACTGAAGTATACTAAGCATGCATATCTTTAGATGTTTGCTAGATAAAAAAAAAATCTGTCATTGGACGTAAATTATCTTAAGGGGGATCCACCCCCATCCCCTGGCTTTGGGAAGGGCCAAAAATCCAGCTCTCTGTGAAGGGCAGAACCTCTTTGTAATGTTTTTGATACACCCTAAACCCACTTCCTGACCCTTTCCACCTTCCAACCCTCAGTGTTTGCCTGTACTTCAGGCATGCAAGTGGGAATTTAGAGGAAAAAAAACGAGGAAATTCAAAGCCACACAAGACTTTGTACAGTGTTTTTCAATCTCTAACTGCATTCATGAGAAGTAAAAAAGTGGCAATCAGCGGATCCGAGGAAAAGTTGCATGCCTGGTACTTGTTGAGTCTTCATCTCGACAGGTTTTTGTATATTCCTGATATTAGCGGTACACCCTTCACCCCGTCCAGGCACAAGTAAAACACAAGGCCTTTCATAAGTAAAGCCCGCCACACACAACATCTACTTGCTGAGCAAACAGTAATTCGAGGCCATTTGCTCAGCACGTAGTTCACAAAATATCCCAGTGTGCAGAGAATTTTTGGTGAGTTTTCTGCCTCGCAAGGCCGTGAGGCAAATGTCTTTCACATTTGATTTCTTTCGCCTCTCAAGGGGAACAACTCACAGTGTGCAGTCAACCTGAACTATGTACTGAGCTAAAAAGACTAACTAGCAAATGGAAGCACATTATTCTTGCTTGTCGGTCGTATTGTTTACCTGTACTTCTAGCGTCTTCATCTTGACGTGCTCCTCTTTCGTCCGGATGTCAATCTGCAGTTGGCTCTTCTCTTTGCTGAGATTCTCAATCTCTTTGCTGATGGCGTCCAGCTCCTTGATGGCTGAGAAGTCCCCTTGGGAGCCTAGGCCGGCTGCTAGATCCTAAAAAAAACAACACAGGAAAAAACTCTAAAATTGGCTCTGAACTCTAATATTTTTGTCTTTTTTTTTTGACAGGACTTATTTTCGAATCCTCAAAAAACAATCACTGAGCTGCAACAAACTGGGGATCAAGCCCCATGAATAACTAACAGCTGGGCTTTACTTTCCGCAAATCCTGCCTAAAAAAGTCAAAACCTCTAGGAGAATTTTATTCGTTGAAATTTTAGTACAAAAAAATCAAACTTTGCGAGGTATTTTTGGAAATAAACCTGAAAAAGCTGGAATTCTGATTACGATCGGGAAAAAGTTTTATCTCTGCTTACTTGTAATCCACCGATGCCTGCCTTGCCCGGCTTAGGTCTTAGCGTCGGCGGTACCATCTCTGGCGTCAGTGCCTGGGGTGGGTTGGTCCCTGCTTTGGCTTGGTTGACCAGGTACATGACCAGGGCAAACTGCTCGGCGTTGAGCTGGCCTGTCTGCTTGGTGTCGCACAGATTCCTGTCAACGAAGGAACATTTATTCCAGGTTAGGCCAAAAAAAAAAAAAATTCGGTCTCTGGTCAGACCAAAGTTCCGGAATTGACGCGGCCACGCGGCTTTTTTTTTTTCTTTCTTCAAGCTTGGATTGTACAGACAAGGTGGGGTACTATTTTCCTTATTTGGTGTCCTCATGTACATTGGTGTCCTCCATAATTTGCCTTGGTGCTTTCTATCATTTGCCTTGGTGCAATTTCCCATTCCTTGGTGCTCTTTGGTAAAAAAAATTGAGGAGGTGCGGAAATAGAGGGCGCTGTTGGAGCTACCGCGGAACATTTTGAAAAAAAAAAGATCGACGCGCATGATTAAAATCGACGCCCGCGCTGACCAGAGACCGACTTATTCTTTTTTTTGGCCTTATCGTCGAGTAAAGGAAAGGCTCACCTGTTGAACACAAACAGCTGACTGGAGTAGATTGGAAAGTGTAAACACTGTAAGGAGAATTTCATTCTCTTTCCTAATACCTGCAAACCCTCATTTCAACCTCTGCCCAATTCTGTCTCATTTTGCCAGCACGCCTCACATACAGGAGCCCTTCCTTCAAAACCTACCATATCTGTGCCAGTATATTCTGGGGTAGTCCTGACTGTAGTAGTAGCGGTCTGATCTCTTCGCCTCCGACCAGTCCGTCTTTGTCGGTGTCTATCAGGCTGAATGTCTGATCCCACGTGGCTTTTTCTTCCGACGTTACGACCCACGTGCTCTGCTCCTGAAGGAGTCACAACATGAAAGTGTTGTAGTTTAGTCCAGCCGCAAGTCAATTTCACAAGTCAATTCACCAGTCTGGTCACAAGTATCAAGGGGGTGAACAATGACAAAGGAATGCTGTTGTCCACAGTTCATTTGAATAGCCTGTGACTTGACTTGGGACTGGAGGACTTGTGACTGACTTGTGATAGATTTGAACAGACTACATTACTGCAACTTAATAATACCCGAGTCTTATATAGCGCAACAATTAGGTACTCAAGGCGCTGGAAATTATGTCTACCATTAAAGAAAGGTAAAATAAAGTTATGAGAAATATGAGACCCATTATGTAGCACCTTATAAGGGTTGATAAGGTGCTGCGGCACATATAGCAGTCACTGCCAGAAACACCGGGGCAAACCCCTTCTCTTAGCGATAAGTGTTGCTGGGTTCTTTAACGTGCATTACACATCACACGGGACCTACAGCTTTACGTCCCATCCGAAGGACGAAGCAATAATGGTAAAGTGCCTTGCTCAAGAGTACAAGCACCATGTTCCAACGGTCAGGATTTGAACTCATGTACCACGGCTTACGAGTCTAACACCGTAACCATTGGACCACAGCACCCCACAACTTTTCATAACATAAGGCAGGGTGTGGACATCAGGCAACTTAATAATCAGCCTTTAATTAATCTATAAGCCTTTAATTAATCTATTTTCTTGGACCCCGATAGGTAGCCGATTTTTGCGGGGGGGGGGGAAGGAAATCAGAGAGCCCGGAGAAAAAGCCTCGTGGCACAGGAGAGAACCAACACACAACTCTACACACATATGGTCCAAGCCGGGAATCGAACCTGGGCCACAGTGGTGAGAGGCAAGCGCTTTACCCACTAGCCACCCATGCCACCCTATAACATAGACGCTTGTTAAAAAACAATTAGTAACTTTTCAATTCGGAGGATTCACAATGCAGTGCACCACCAAGAGTTTGCCACTGAGAGTTCATTTCTCCCAGCGCATTGTGGGAGATGGTCAACAATTTCGCAGCGCGGGACATTTGAAATTATTATTTTTTTTTTTCGGTCAGTAGATTCATAAGCATATGATTCGAGTATCTGTTTGCCCTTTTCTTTTCAATATGGTGTTTTTTGTAAGGCAGCAGAACGCTATGCCCCAATCAATAACAAATTAGCTCAAGTTGTCTACTGACACTCATTCAAATGGGCCACGTTTTGTCGACAGTTAACTTGAAAAATGGACTCTCCATGGCAAACTCTTGGTGGGGTACTGCATTGTGAATCGCTCAAATTTTTTTTTTTGGTGGCATTTGATACTGGTTGTTGCCCCACTATTACCTGTTTAGTGGCTAGTACTGGAGATCCTCTCGGCGACCCATCGGAAGGAATCGGTGGTGTCGCCCTCTTGGTGGACATGGCGGCAGGCATGACGGCGACGGCCCCCGCCATGGGGGGTTTCTTGCGCTTGGGCGGGGGGATGAGTTGGGGTGGGAGGGTCATGGGGGTGGGTTCCTTCTCCAAGGCTCGGTACACCAAATGCATTGCCTGCAACAACCCCAATAAAAGTTGCATCACACTGACAAGTTCCACGGCCACTGAGTTTCCGCTTTACCAAAAATTTTATTATTTGCATATGAACCACAAAGGGAAAGGTGCATTATAATAATTTTCAAGTTGAACAAAGAAATTGACTGGAGTGGGGTCTGAACCTGCGACCTCCGGATTGCCGTTCCGGTGCTCTAGCAACTGAGCTATCCAGCCCTATGCTAGTTGTTCACTAATTTTGTCAATGTCTTTGTTCAAGGGGCGCTAGTCAGAAGCCATATATACCATGTAGCCAGGGATCATGCCCAAAGTCACCATGCTAGCAACATTAGGAACCCGGGAAATAGCAAACGGGGATCACTCAGAGTGGATACAGCTTTTTACAGGGGTAAGTAAATAAAACACGAAACCCAAGTGTCGGGACCATTGTTTTAGTGAAGTTCTGCATGCAGCACTTTCAAAATCTAGGATATGAAAACCCAAATCATATGCTCTCTTTCAGTACAAGAATCATTCAAATCACTCATGTACTTTTCAAGTTACGGAATTTTAAACACAACCACTGTTTTAAAGTTCTGTCCAAGGATCACAAAAGGTAAGTTTTCTTTCAGCAAAACGAAAACAAATCACATAGGGATGTGTGTGAATGTTGTTTTCTTTTTGCTGATAGAACGCACACCTTTTTTTGTGATCCGTGGACAGAACTTTAAAACAGTGGTTGTGTTTAAAATTCCGTAACTTGGAAAGTACATGAGTAATGTGAATGATTCTTGTACGAAATGAAAGCTTATGAATTGGGCTTTCATATCCTAGATTTTGAAAGTGCTACATGCAAAACTTCACTAAAACAATAGTCCCGACATTTGGGTTTCGTTTTTTTTTACTTACCCTGTATTCCAAATTTGAAAACAAAGACATTATAGTTTTATCTTGGCACACCATTAACTAACGTCTCAACTTACCACTGCAAATTCATCCCTGTCTAGTAAACCGTCTTTGTCAATGTCACTGAGGTCCCAAATCTGAAGACAAAACAAAATCAATAATAACATTTTCTGCATCTGATATTTTCATCTAAACAGCACCTTTCTCCAAGAAAAAAATGACATTTGAACCGACACACACTAAGCAAGAATTACACCAATAGGCCGTTTCCGCCTCTGGCCTTAAGCTCCGCCCATTTTACATGTAAGCAACTATTTGTTATAGCAACAGCCAGCATCGCAATGGAAATACAATCGTTGTGACGTTGATTTCGTCTTGCTTTGACTTGTGCATTAAAGATATAGTACATCATTTGTACTTTGTGCATTTTGTTCGTTTGAAGCAACAAAAGTGCTCAAAATCTAAAGAAGGGTGCTGAACAACTAACCTGATGAAGTTTCAGCTCAGCTTAAGCTGTTTATTTCGAGAAAAACAACATTCTAGGATCTCGATTTCAAATCAAAAGTTGCTGAATCATGTTTTGAATTGGGCCTTAATTCAGTGTCCGAGACACGTTCTCACTTAGCTGATTGCAGCTACGCGATGTCGCGCACTGATCCGACGAATTATAGCAACCGCGCGTGCGTGTGCGTCGTGCCAATGCTTGCGCGCACTTTGCCGAATAACAAAATGAACTACTAATTTAAATTTCCTACGGTGCGTCTTAAGACGCACCATTGGAAAGGCCTTCTTTCGTTGATTACTTCAAAATGACAGCTTGCCAGAAAGAATAATTTCACAGGGAGTTTAGTCCCCTTACTATCTTTCAACCAAGTTTGTTTTTCAACAATAATTACGCCAGTTACTTTTCGGATAGCTGCAAATGATGGACAATAGCTTTAAGTATGTGGGTCATTCTATAAACATAGGGTGACATTTGTGCTGTCCCTCTTACCTTGTAATTTGCCATTCAAGTATCATTAAGAATGACTTCAAAGGATTTACTATTTGTTTTGTAGATGGTTTCCAATTCATAATCACTCTCTCAGTAAATAAACATCTTAATTCAAACCCAATGCAGCACTTACCAGCAGTCTGGGTGCTCTGTTACAGGAGGGTTTTACCTCCTCTGGATGTAACCCCCATATGTACTTATTTCATCTTATTGATTTGTATAATTTATCAACTTCTTGTAATTTCTCATTGTATTTTTGTTGTACTACTGGAAATAAGCAAACAAACAAACAAAAAAACAAACACCCCAACAAACTCTTGGAGGACGACTGCATGAAGGAGTGCATCAGAATTATATAATCACAGATGCCAGATGTAACAGGGACAGAAAAAAAAAAAAAAAGTGGACCCCAAATTTATAGAATGTCCCATGTACCAACCCTTACCCTTGTCCAATTTTAAATTTGACAATCCCCCTCCCCCCCCCCAAAGAAAGAGCTTTTGGCCCCTCACTCACCCTACTAAGTACATCAACAGGAAGGTTAGAGTTCATGAAGACAGTCTTGACTTTGTCGCCCGACAATCTCTGCTCGATGGGATTCAGTCCATCAAAGATGGCATCGTACTTTAATTTCTCCTCCGGCTAAAAACACACAGACAAAAAGTCTCATTTTTTTTAGAATTTTTTATATTTTCATTGTTGTTACAACTGTATCATCAAATAAAGAAGGTTGCTCACATTTGCAACCAGGCCCAATTTCGTGGCAGTTGGCAGAAAATGTATGCTACTGTAACTCTGGCAAAAATTGTGCTAACCTAATAAAGGGGCCATGCGGTAAAATTTTCTTAGGAACACAAATGTATGAAAACTATTTGACATCCCCTTTTGGTTTAATTTTTATTGAAAAGTGCACTTATTTAAGGGTGCACTCGGGGTAAATAGGCCTAAATCCATCCGCCGAGCTCATGAATAAAAGTTATACCCTCAAAATATTCTATATTAGAGAGTTGTGAGAGCCATAAAATTGGGGAATTGAAGAGATATGGCAATAAACCTCTGGCCCAGACTTGGGCTTCCAACTCTGAGCATTTTGGATGTTTTTGGGCTCAAAATTGGTGCTATTTTGCCATGTTGTGGAGGGATCGTTTTTCAAGATGGCTACTTTTCCGCTTCGGGGGAAAATAGGGGTTGTCTTCTTCGGGTGAAAATATCTCGAAAAGTCAATGGTCAACCCACAAAAAATGAAAAGAAAATGAAAGAGGACATGTTGATCGTCATTTTTCTGTGAAGTTTAAATACCTGTGAGAGTTCTGAGTATTTTTAAAAGAATTTTGAAGTATGGGCATTTAGCACTGGTGTCCATGGGAATTTTAATACAGGGTTGCACCCTTAAACATTTTTTTAAAAATTCCATGCTTTTCCGGACAACTGAGGGCGCTGTTGCTGTGATGTCATTCTGGGAAGACACAATTCAGTTTAGGGGCTTTCATTTCAAACTGTGAACCCAATAATTTGCTCATTGAAAACATTTGTGAGCAAGGGTTGTTCATTGGCTTACTGCCATGTACTGTCACAACAACAAATCAAGAAAGAAAAGTAAATTTACGTCAGAAAATTGTGAGGACATGTGAGGACATGTGAGGATCTATGAGGACCTGTTAGGACCTGTTAGGACCTGTTAGGACCTGTGAGGACCTGTGAGGACCTGTGAGGTCCTGTGAGGACTTGGGAGGACTTGTGAGAACCTGTGAGCAGCTGTGAGGACCTGTGAGGACATGTGAGGTCCTGTGAGGTCCTGTGAGGACTTGTGAGAACATGTGAGGACCTGTGAGGACCTGTGAGGACCTGTGAGGACCTATGAGCACCTATGAGGACCTGCAATTCTGAAATTACAAGACATGGTATTACTTACTGTGACACACCACGCATGGTCTGGTGACCCTCCACTGATGGGCGGAGTTATGGAAGGGGAGTTCTGGGCACCAGATCCTTGCTGTTATAAGACAAGAGAAATGAAAGACCATCACCAAACACCAGAAGCTTACAGAAAACAGGCTAAGTACAGAATATATATTTGCTTAGCAAAACTGGTTACCAGCCAAAACGTCATGTACTGTATATTGCTTTCGACTGGTTCCCAGCTCAACTTACCATGTTAGGGATCGGTGCTGGCAAGGTAAGGTTCGATACTACGATGTCGCGTCCACTCTGCGCCAAAGCGATCAACTTCAGGGCCACAAAGAAACCCTTAAAATGAAAAGGAGTATTAAACAAAAATCATCAACATCAATGCCAATCCTTTAATACTCTAATACTGTGCCCTAGGTCGATCAGATTGGGCCAGTTGCTAATCCACTGAGTGAAAGGGCGGACTGAATTTGTCTCAAATGCATACTGCAATTATAATGAGGTCATACTGACCAAATGGCCAAGGTGATTTCACAAATAGAAAAATATACCCAATTTATGACACCCCCCCCCCCTTTTGACATCCTGTAGTAGGGCATTTCTAGGGAAAGTGGAAATAACTGAAAAAATTGACAACTTATGAAATATTCAGAACTACAAGCATCACAATCTCAAAATGTGGTATTAAATGAAACGGGACAACAAGGCTTTTTATATGAGTGGTGTGCCAGTGAGATAGAATGTGGTAAAATGTGTTGCTTTTGGGTTAATTATTTGTTTTAGGTAGTCGTTTGGGCATCTTGTATCCACATGCAAAATGCAAGTGTTCCTGTGAGTTCTTGTTTTTAAGGCAGAGAGAAAGGTTAATATTTTATGAAAATATCACACAGAACTTAGAATACCATGATTGGGGACATTATTTTTCATCACATGTATGAACTCAGACACGTAACGTCCGCAACATTTTATTGTAACGTCTGTAACAACAAAATGAAGAGCACAGTCAAGGAAATTATGATCGAAAATTCGGGTTGAAAGAGTGTTCACAGTGCAAGTAATAGTGTTTTTTTCCCCAGTTTTTCTTAACTACACGAATACAAAGGAATGTCCACAGTAGGTATGGAAGGTACAAGTGTGTGTACACAAGCAGTGTGTTCCGTCAACTAGGCCCTCAAAAGTGCTAAAAAAGTACCCTCTATTGTTTGCGCACGGAGCCCATAGGCCGATCCATCATGCCACGCCCCATGATGTCTGACCAATCACAACCATGATTTATGTCCGACATGTGTGCACAAACATCCGACATACGTGCCTGCACTTTTAATGCGCGCGGTTGGAACAAGCAGTATGGCAGTGGAGAATGCACCGGTACATGTTGTTTCCCAAGTGCACAGTGAACAGGGACTAATAGATCTGTCTGCTGAATTTGTCATGAGTCTGTTTGTTCTTCACCTGTTTGTCTAGGTGTCCTTTCCCCTGCGGGTCAGACAGCTCCCATATCTTATGCAGTAGTGTCTCTCTCAGGCCGGACCTCTTCAGAAAAGATGCCGCATCTACGGCCCCGATCTTGCCAATGCCTGTCTTATCAACCTGAGGGAGAAACACAATGGAGGTCAGATGGTGTCACAAACTGGGTGGCAAACACGGTGACAGATGTAGATTTCGTCCTCCTCTTTGGCTTCCAATTGTGGACATTAATTAACCATCCTGTGTTCGAACAGTCACAGACAGCCCAAAAATGAATCCTCTTCCCCTGCCATGCCTTTTATACAGGCTAGTCACCAACAGTCAGATCATATTTCAAGCAAGCACTGTGACTAGTCAAATTCAGTCAACATACAAAAACAGGCAGAAGTAGACACAGCTGGCTTATCAATCCCCTACAGTCAAAGCATAGGTGCATCAAGTTACATAAACAGTCTCAGCCAGTCAATCCTGCTTTATGTAGGCTGGGAGCTCTTTAGGCCTACTGTTGAAAACAGTCACTTGATTGATTTTGACTGAAAGGACAACTTGGCACTCAATGTATATTTGCATAGGAGGGTTAAAGATGTAGTGTCGGTGCTCTTTAAACATTCTAATTTTATTTCTCTAAACAAATTTTCAATTTGTATTATTCTAACCAACCAAACAAACTACCTTTTTTGTTCTATTTCGGGTGTCTGTAACCCTCTGAAAATATGAGTACACTGGTTTCCATTCCCAACAATATCGGTTCTGATATATGGGAAGGGGACCAGTCTAACCATTAGGTGATGTATAACGTATAATGTACAATGTACATGTACATAACATACATGATAACCTGGTAATTAATCTGATAAGGAAACGGAGACGTGCACATCTTTCAAAAGTGATGCAGGGCCTTGCCCTGTATAGCATACATACATTGTACATGTACCGTACAATGAACATGCACATTTGTAAATCACTAACAGATATAGTCCATCATTTGTAATTTGTGCATTTTGTTCATTTGAAGCAACAATAGTGTTCAAAATCTAATGAAGGATACTGAACAACTAACCTGATGAAGTTTCAGCTAAGCTTCAGCTGTATATTCCGAGAAAAACAGCATTCTAGGATCTCAATTTCAAATCAAAAGTTACTGAATCATGTTTTGAATTGTTTTGAATTGCAGCTATACGCAACGTTGCGCACTGTTCCGACGAATTATAGCAACCGCGCGCGCGTGTGCGTTGTGCCAATGCTTGCGTGCGCTTCGCCAAATAACAAAACGAATTACTAATTTAAATTTTCCTACGGTGCGTCTTAAGACGCACTGTTGGAAAGGCCTTCTTCCGTTGATTACTTCAAAATGACAGCTTCCGAAAAAGAATAATTTCACAGGGAGTTTAGTCCCCTTACTATCTTTCAACCAAGTATGTTTTTCAACAATTATTACGCCAGTTACTTTTTCGGATGGCTGCAAATGATGGACTATAGCTTTAAAGCATGTACAAAATACATTGTGCAATTGTAATTTCAAAAGCACATACATGTACAAGTACATGTTTATGTTTTGTTCCGGTTTTACATACTCAATGTTTACTTGGAACACATGAAAATGGACTTAAATAACCAAATTATTCATAACTATTTAAAGGCAAATTTGGAATTTAGAAATCAAGCAAAAAATCAAACCTACCGATTTTCGTTTCAATATCAATAATGAATGCGAAATCTACTAACATTGTGACATGGCATGTGTCCCCACCCATACTGAACAGATGTTTTTGTTTGTTCAACCCAGCTACTGGATATTCATGGGCCAATCCACTACGGAAGCAGGAAATCATTGTCCATGCACCATTACACTTACAGTATCTATGCGGGGCATCATATTTTTTACAGTAAGTTGAGTGGTCAAGTCAAGTGGTTTAGAGGTAGTCTGATCCACTTACATGTAGACCACTTGTAGGTTTAAAGGAACCAAACTATGAGTTTTACACTGAAATTAATTTTTAGGCGTATCTCCATGCCTCTGAAATGCATACAAATGCCCTTTTAGTATTGAGTGAATTGTTTTCCACCGTTTCAATTTTGGTTGCATTTCCTGACGCTTGAGGGCGCTGTTGCTGAAATGTAAAACTAAACAATATTACTTTAAAGGGAAAATACAACATTTGCAAACATCAAAAAATAAAACTACCAAATCATTTTGAAATACCTTGCTGGACTGTTAGTGAATGACAGTGTAAAGCATCCTGTAAAATCATGGCACCTGGTATACTGTCATTTTCAAGAAAAGTGGAATTTTTGTATCAATTTCCAACGCTGATCGGCCGATCAGCGTTGGAAAAAAACTGGCTTTTTTTCAAATACTGGCCCCAGTTGACCATCGCACTTGTTTGCAATCGATTACACACCTATGAACGGGTACAAGCCAGCTAGACTGGTTCCCTGACCTTACAATTCCCCAATGTATGTAAACTGCTCTGTTTCTTCTTATATGGAGTCAGGGAACCAGACTACAGGAAAATGATTGTTTTTCTTGGTTTTTATAGCATTTTCGAACCCAAAACCTCAAAAAAGTCAGTGTAACTATATTTGCTATATATTTCCAACCCCCCCAATTCCATCCATTTCTGAAAATTACAGCAAAAGCAAATGATGTATATTCCCTTTAAACCATGGAGCAAGGAAGAACTCATGATCTGTTATGTCTTTTCACTGACCTGCTGTAACATGGGTACATGTTTATTTTTTATGCCAAATCAACATTGAAAAACATGACCTGATTTCTTCAAATTATTCAGTTACTTCTAGAAAGGCTGTGTTTTTCAGCTTGTCAAGAAAAGGATTGAATACTGGAAAATATGTTCGTGTACCTACAGCATACAGTGTTGTCAAGTCATTACTTTGTTTTATTTTTAGGGTTCACTTTCTTACATTTCCTCCAATACTTGTACATATGTGAAAGGAAAGCTCTAATCAGCAGTCATTGCATACTTTTTCAGAATTAATCGTCACTTTGTTCACGAGACATCAAGAACTGAATATAATTAACAACTTTAATTAGAAGGAATAAGGTAGATTAGATCATATGTCATTTGTGCATTTGCTTCGTTTGAAGCAACAAAAGCGCGCAAAATCTAAAGACAGGTGCGTAACAACTTTACCTGAAGAAGTTTTTGCTAGATGCTATACATTTCAAGAACACAACATTCAAGGATCTCAATTTTTTTCAGCCGATTCCAGTCACGCACCAAACCTACGAATTATAACAACCACGCGCACGTATGCATGCGTCGTGTCAACGCTTGTGCGCGCACACCCATTCACGGATTCGCCAAATGACAAACCAACTACAAATAAAAATTTCCAAAAATGTGTCATTTGATGCGTCTTTGGAAATGGCCTTCTCTTATTGTTTTCTTCAAAATGACAGCATGCCAGAAAGAACAGTTTCACAAAGAGTTTAGTACCATTACTATCTTTAAATCAAGTAAGCTTTTCAAAAATAACTTGTCAGTTACTTTTTGGATAGCTGCAAATTAAACTCTACCTTTAAAGCATTGCAAAATTGATTCCGAGAAAATAATTCTATTGGCTTGTCACCTCATACATGTACATGAGCTATTTTGAGCCACTCTTTGCAGAGTGTTGAACAGCATACATGTACAGTCATGCCATTTCATGGGAAGTGACAACAGAATTTAGAAAGGGGAAAAAAAGGAAAAACCTTTTTGTAAGATTTGCCCTTTGAAGCGACCAGACAAATCTCCATTAACCCGGCCTTTTATTTATATCCGCCTTCTCGGCGGGCTGGCAGATTGATTACCTCCCATCCTCTCCGGGTTGCTAGGCAACCGTCTACTCCGTCCGATGCTTAATGGCATATATGCTTCCTGTGTCTGGAGTCTCGCCACTCTAGTATGATAATACAGGCTGTGTAGTTTTGTTTTTGTGGGGGTGCAGTCTCATAGAAACTAATTACACGCAAGACATTTTGGAGGAATTCCAATTTAAGTTTCTAGCTTATCTTGGCTTTGGCTTTTTCTGGAAACATCTGGAAAAAAGAGATTTTGTCTTTTTTCCTCAAATGAATTCCATCACAAATTGAACAGACTTTGATTTTTTACCTTCTTTTCTTATGTACAGCCTTTTTTTCTTATTTTTAATTTACTTGACATAAGCTATTGATTTATTACAAGCTTTCTGTGACCCTTTGTCCATCTTTAACTTGCGTAGTATGTACACTGTACCACAGCTTATAACCCCTACTCTCTGGCTGGCAATTTCAACAAGGCCAGCCCAGCAGTCAAAATAAATCAAATGACTATTTTTAACAGTTGAGTGCTCCCTGCCTTCATAAAGCAGGATTGACTGGCTGTGACTGTTATGAAACCTGATATAGCTATGCTTTGACTGTAGGAGATTGATAAACCAGCTGTGCCTACCAGTCACCTGCTTTTGTCTGTTGATGGAACTTGACTGTCACAATGCCTACCAAAAAAAAAACATGATCTGACTGTTGGTGAAAGGCATAGCAAGGGAACAGGATTGACTTTTTGACTGTCTGTGACTGATCAAACAAAAGGGTTTAATTTTGGTAAAAGGAATCTTCCCCACTGAATCCAAAAACCTTTGGCACTTTTGCTTTGAATCTTTCTGAGTAGGCCTATGCCAAGAACTATTGCCTGCTATACTGTAACCAAAAAGCACATTTTTTACGGTACTTAAAACTGGAACATCAAAAAACATGTTGACAAGATTAGGCCCCTAAGGTTTGGATTTTGACTGTTGAGTTTGAAAAATAAAAATAACATATGAGGACAGATCAGGTAAATGTTTATATGTACATTTTGATTTCCTGATTTTCCATAATAGTACTACATGTATTTGCAATGAATTTCTAACATGTCTGAATTTCTAATGTATCTGAATTTCTAACGTGGATACAGAATATCTATGTTATTGGAAATTTCGCAGTTTTGAATTCATCAAAGTCGCCCATGAAAATTTCAGGCAGAACCATCAGGTGTGTTTTGTCACTGATATGCTTTTTCGCAGCTCCGCCATCAAGCAGTCTTGATAGCAGACCTGTAATCTGACCCTGTCTCGGGCCGGCGACATCCTCTCACCGTCAGAGCCTCACGCTCGCCGGGCAGACACATATCACCCGATATTAGGTTATTACAACCTTCCCTTGAACATAACCTCTCCAAATCCCTCACAGGAGATTTACAGTCTGAGAACGGGAAGCGCGTTGTTAGCAGATTGACCTGTGATGCAGGTCAACTTAATTTAAATATTCATGAATATGCATTATGCTGGCATGACATGAGCATGCTGGTCAAGTCGGGCCAATCAGACTGCAGGTAACAGCATTGTCAAGGTGCAAGCAACCAATCAGATTTCAGAATCACTGTGGGCAGTGCCAGTCCTGGCAGGTGTGATATGAGGTTAGGTTACCAGTCTAATTCCAATCAAGCCCTTTTGTTGACAGATTTCAATTCGCCGAATCTCAACAACCCAACTCTACAGCAACACGTAGTGACTGTGAACAGATACATGTACCGGTACGAGTATATTAACAATGCTTTGTCTAGTGGTTTTCTCGCGTCGTTTGGAATTCTAATTACCCAGGAAGGTCACACGGAAACCTCATTGGCACACAACTCATCAACAATAAGGAAATGATGTCAATGATATGCAGTAGGGAAATTATAATTGAATCTCAACTGCACGCTACACAACTGGAATTTGCACGGCCAACATGTTTGTACTTGTGTAATATCTTTTTTTAAAAATTCCAAGAAAATACGGCTTAGCCACTGATTTTCCGTGACACAAATGTCCCAAATTATATTCAATATCATAAGTTATTAAAATTGGACAAGCCTGACATGCCAACCTCGCTATTCTTTAGTAGATTCTTTCCAAAAGGCAAAATGATAAATGCGGACATTAAATGAAGCCCCACACACTGTTTCAAGCACGGCCTTAAATGTGAGTTATTGCGATACAAGAAGATCAGGCAGGCAACTGGGAATTTAGGGGGGGAAACAAGAAAATTCCAAACCACAAAAGACTTTGTACAGTGTTTTTCAATTTGTAATGGCATTCATGAGAAGTACAAAAATGAGGAAATCAGCGTATCCGAGGAAAAGTTGCATGCCTGGAAGATCTAGGCCGACTTCGTCACACCCACTTTCCACTAAATGCTGAAGAAAGACGCAACACAATCGACACTGTTGACAATGAGCAAGGGGAAAAGTTGTGGACGTTTCTCAACAATACAGGGTGAGTAGGAAAAAAAACGAAACTCAAATGTCGGGACCATTGTTTTGGTGAAGTTCTGCATGTAGCTCTTTCAAAATCTAGGATATGAAAGCCCAATTCATAAGCTTTCTTTTAGTACAAGAATCATTCAAATCACTCATGTACTTTTTAAGTTACGGAATTTTAAACACAACCGCCGTTTCAAGGTTCTGTCCACGGATCACAAAAAATTCAGTGTTCTTTCAGCAAAACAAAAACAAATCACATAAGGATGTGTGTAAATTGTTTTCGTTTTGCTGAAAGAACACACACCTTTTTTTGTGATCCATGGACAGAACTTTAAAACGGTGGTTGTGTTTCAAACTCCGTAACTTGAAAAGTACATGAGTGATTTGAATGATTTTTGTACTAAAAGAAAGCTTATGAATTGGGCTTTCATATCCTAGATTTTGAAAGTGCTACATGCAGAAATTCACTAAAACAATGGTCCCGACATTTGGGTTTCGGTTTTTTTTACTCACCCTGTAGTCCACACTGCAGCCTGCATGATCATTTGAAACAAGTTTCTTTGGAATGACAACATTTTTTTTTTTTAAGTCAATATCCTGAAAGTCCAAACAGGTAGAATTACATATACCTACATGCCAGCCATAATAATGTAACCAAAAAAAAAATGGTTGGTGCCACATTTAACCCAAATAAATTAAATACAGAGAAAGTTCACAACACAAACAAATTTGGAGGAAAAAAAAAACAGAAAAGGAGATTTTTATAGAAAATTGCGCTCACCTGTCTGAAGATAGATTCATAGGTAGCCTGGTTGTTACCGGCAACCTGTCAGACAAAAAAGATGAAAATGAAAGCACTTTAGTTAATCAATTGTCATTGAGAGAAGTCCTGGGATTTTTAGTATTGATTACAGCCGAAATTAAATGGAATATTTCAATAAAGCCTACATGTAGGAAAACTAGCTACATTCTCAAATGTCATACGCAGAATTATTAAAACCCTAACTTCCTAGGGTGATTTATTAGGAACCTTCCTCATCCTTGCAAATCCCAACACCATATGGTAAACTGTGCACATAAACAGTTGGACTCTGTTTATTTGTGGTACTCCTACAAACCCTGGTGTTGGAGTTTGACTGGATGGGGATTGTTAGGGTTAAGTTACTGGTGCATCTAAGTAAGTCGTGGGGGGGGGGAGGGTCTTTTTCCTTATTGCATAAGGAATAGGGGGATTATCTTTAAACCAAAGCATAGGGCTTATTGAGTTTCTAGCTAATATTTTGCAGATACTGTAGCTCCAATTTGATCAAATCTTAAACTGCATGTATGTGTATGTTCGGTCAAAATGTTAAAGTTTGAAAGCAGGGCAGCATATAAAGTGAACTGTTTTTTTTCACCAACCTTAACCGTGCTCAATCCAACAGGATCCAACTATTTTACATTCCCGTTGGGTCCTGTTGTATTGAGCAGTAAATCCTTTGCATGTATTCCTGTTGAAATCTGTTGGATTCAGCAGGAAACTGAAAACATTCAGAGTGGGATTCTGTTGGGTACTGACCAACGCCAAGCCCAGAATTTAGGACATTTTGCTGTCGTAAATTTTCTTTTCTTTGGTGATGTGTTGTTGTGTCAGTACATGGCGGTAAGCCAATGAGCTAACTCTTCTCACAAATATTTTCAATAAACAAATATTTAAGTTCACAACTTGAACAGAAAACCCCCCAAACTGAACAGTGTCTTCCTGAAATGACATCACAGCAAAAGCGCTATCAGTTGTCCAGAAAATATGGAAAATTAAAAATGTTTAAAGATGTGCACTTTTCAATAAAATTAACCTAGAACTTAGAAGGGATGTCAAATATTTTCAGACATTTAAGAAGAGAAGAAAGTTGCAAAAAATATGTTCCCAAGAAAAAATTCACTTCATGGACCCTTTAAAAATTGATGGTATACATTAAAACAAAAATTAAACGATGTAAAGGCACTCTTAGAGGATATTATTTATACCTTTACAAAGCAGATTATGTAAACTATGTAAATTATTTTGTAATTGGTATTCATAGTATTATTAAAACAATGTTTTTTTGCAAGGTCAAATTCTAATAAATAAATAAATCCTCCGCTGCAGTACGAAATGACGGATTGCTTTTGTGCACACAAAACACAGCACTTTGAAGTGCAACCAACAAAATGTAAGGGTTTATAGCAAACATGGTTGTATTCGAAAGCATGAAGTTAACGGTAAATGAGTGTACATGTACATGTACATGTATACGGCCTATCAGTAAGCTGTTCAAACATGCATGCTAACATGCCCCACAACATTAATCTTACTGCTGACTCGACCCAATACGACTGATGAGACACCGCCACGTAATTCTCCTTCACATAGACCGTGCTGCCTTCTTGCCATGGCTGAGGCTCCGCCCACTGGGGCTCCGCCCACTGGGGCTCCGCCCACTGGGGGTACGGACAGTTGCACAGGTAATCAGACACCTGCATGGCTGGAAATCACTCAAGTCACAACTCTGAAGAAAACAGAACTTGACGGTTGGAAAAATGTCGTAAGTCTCCTTCCCGATATAAATCTTCTTCTTCCAACTGGCTTAGGATGTAGTTTTTAACAACCGATGCCAATACTGATATCTGTGGTAATTCAACAAGAGATCGTGGTGTTCAGCTTTAGACAAAGGTGCCCAACACCTTGTTGTTGTGGCAAAATGTTGAGAACAGAACTTGACGGTTGGACAAAATGTTGAAAGTCTCCTTCCCGATACAAGTCTTCTTACTTCTTCCAACTAGCTCAGTATGTAGTTTTTAAAACGATCGATGCCAATACTGAAATCTGTGGTAACTCAACAAAGATTGTGGCATTCAACTTTAGACACAGGTGCCCAACACCTTGTTGTTGTGGCAAAATGTTGAGAACAGAACTCGACGGTTGGACAAAATGGTGAAAGTCTCCTTCCCGATACAAGTCTTCTTACTTCCTCCAAGTAGCTCAGTATGAACATGTAGTTTCTAAAACGATCGATGCCAATACTGAAATCTGTGGTGTTCCACTTTAGACACAGGTGCCTAACACCTTCTTGTTGTGGCAAAATGTTGAAACTCTCCTGACGTGAAGAGATATTTTCACTGGTGACCGATATCAATGCAGAAATCCACGGAAAACCAGTGAAGTTTGTCGTGCTGAACTCTTTAGAAACTGGCTGATAACGTTTTGTTGCTTGGACGAAACATTGGAACTGTCCTTCACGAGTCACGACGAGAAACTCTCACTTTCTGCCTGTAACTCTTCTTCCCGACCGACGAGAAATTCACACTTTCTACAGGTGGCTTGCCGAGTGCCTGTGAGAAATTTCAATTCTGTGGTCCCAAACATTAGTCGCAGGTGTAGAACAAGCATGTCACAGCAATGGCACCGTTAAAATGACTGAATTTCATGCGTGGTACAGCGTGGCACGACATGAACGCATCCCCGAGAACTTTCTACAGCAGATTTCCTCGGGAGAAAAATACTGCGAGCTATATTTAGTAACAAGAATGCTGGCATGACCGCAAGGAAAAGGGAACTGGATTTCTTTCTTAAAGAGGTCAGGAAGTTGTGGTATCGGAGGCCTTCAGCCTAAGACCCTTGAGAGCCGCAAGCCGAGAGCCAAGATCCGAAACATTGAAGAAGAAAAAAAAAGGCGTACATGTACGTCATTCTTGTGAATATGACTAAGGATTAGGTATCGCTGGGCGAAGGCTGCACGTTTGAGACAGGCGCGGATGTAACAAGAATATACCATCAGCTGATAATCCTACGCTGCTACTATTTTTAATGGGGTTTGCGAAATATTGGCTTTGCCTCAGGTTCGGCTTTAAGAGATTTTTTAGGCCTTTTACTTGGGAGGGGGTAAGAGGTGGGGTGGGGGTGGGGGTGGGGTGGGGGTAGAGGTGGGGGTGAGGGCGAGTGGGGGGAGAGGTGGGGGTTGGGGTGGGGGCTAAAGGTGGGGGTGGGGGTGGCTGGCTCAATGTCACTCCATGTTCTGCTTCAGGATTATCCAATCCTATAAAATGAATCCAAAGTTAAAGGTAGAGTGGACAATTTGCAGCTATCCACAAAGTCACTGACCAAAATACTGTTAAAAAGCTTACTTGGTTTCAAGATACAATGTAGTAATGACACTAAACTC
Source organism: Patiria miniata (assembly GCF_015706575.1). Classification (NCBI taxonomy): domain Eukaryota; kingdom Metazoa; phylum Echinodermata; class Asteroidea; order Valvatida; family Asterinidae; genus Patiria; species Patiria miniata. The sequence goes on from NW_024037054.1 coordinate 16,100,602, forward strand.
CCTTAAAATTATTCCTTCTGGCATGCTGTGATTTTGAAAACAGTAAAACAAGGTCATTTCCAAAGATGTGTCAAGTGACACATTTTTTTGAAATATTTGTTAATAGTTGTAATTGAGCAAATCCATGAATGGGTACGTTAAAGCGTTAACACGATGCACACGCGGTTGCTATTACTCGTCGGTTCAGTGCGTGACATCGCATTGCTGCAATTGGCTGAATGAGAACGTGTCCCGGATGCCGGTTTAGGGCGCAATGAAATATGTGACTCGGCAACTTTTGAATTGAAATCGAGATCCTAAAATATTGTTTTCTTGGAATATACAGCATTCACAGAGCTAAAGTTTCATAAGGTTCAGTTGTTAAGCACCCGTCTTTAGATTTTGAGCACTTTTGTTGCTTCAAATGAAAACATTACAAAATTACCAAATGGTCCACTCTGCCTCATTTTTTTCCACTTTGTTTTGTACAAAAGCTTCTAATGGATTCTGAAGCCAGATATCAAGCCAAAGCTGAGGCAAAGCCAAGATTTCAAAAAACATCTTCAGACATTGCCCAGTATCTTTGTCATTATTGCTGCCTTCCTCAACGTCTTCGATTGGTTTACTCAATAATTGAGGATTAATACATTGTGAAGTTCGTACGCCCAGCGTGGGATGCTATAAACGAGGATGTGGTCATTTATAGAAAGACTGCAGACGTCTGGTCGGGAGTTGACAAGGGAATGTAAACCAGCAGTCATGGCAGTTTGGATAATTATCGACTCACCCTTGACTTATTGCCATTCGTTCCCCACTGTCTAGAAGATCCAAATTTTAATTTTGGGTTTGTCGACAAAGTGCTGGAAATAATTAACACGGCAGTTGGCAGTGTTGTAGTCGAGTCACCAACGTCGAGTCCGAGTCCCGAGTCACAAGCCTCGAGTCTGAGTCCGAGTCTCGAGTCACAAGCCTCGAGTCTGAGTCTGAGTCTCGAGTCACAAGCCTCGAGTCTGAGTCTAAGCCTCGAGTCTGAGTCTGAGTCTCGAGTCACAAGCCTCGAGTCTGAGTCTGAGTCTCGAGTCACAAGCCTCGAGTCTGAGTCCGAGTCCCGAGTCACAAGCCTCGAGTCCGAGTCCCGAGTCACAAGCCTCAAATCTGAGTCTGAGTCTCGAGTCACAAGCCTCGAGTCCGAGTCACAAGTCACTTGTTCTTACTTGTTTACAAACTAATCAAATAGTTTTTAAAATTATTGTTACATCATCCATGCTGTCTTTTAAGTGACTCGAGTCCTGGACTCAAGTCATACAACACTGGCAGTTGGCAATGAAAATGATGATACTGTAACCCCTAACAGCCACGAAATCAAACCGAAAACATCAGAATGTTCATTACAGTTTGTACTGGACAGATTAAAAACACTGACTCAGAATGCATTGATTAACTGGGAGAGTAGTTGAGCTCAGTAACGAGTTTGTTCAATAAACAGAAGTGCCGGTTAATCAATGGAGTAAACTGTTTTATGTAACCCCAAGGCATTAGTTCCAAAAATACACACTGTACAATGTACATCTCTGCATTGCCCGTTTTAGAGTGGGTTAACTGTCAATGAAGAGTTTATATGCGATATATATCCGCCTTTGAAAAAAGCAGAAAATTTTGCACAGTTTTGAAACTTTAAAGAAAAACAGCATAACAGCTGTTTCTTAAATTAATTTTTCACTTTATTGTATTCTTAAATTGTCAAAACTGACCTTGGGCAGCCAAGAGAGGGCAGGATTCTAATAAAGAAATTGGCATTCATCGCGTTTTTGGAAATAACCTCTTGAAATACATGTATTTAAATTTATACAGGAAGCACTTATGATATTGAATTATGGAGTACGCAAAACCAATACAAGGACGTACATGTATAAATTTGCATTTTTTTTATTAGTATTCATATTTACATGAAACTTACATTGGCCTTAGGCTTTTGCTTAAAGGGGCACTGCGTCCTGAAATCCCCGTTTTGGGTTGTTTACTTATCCTATTCCAACCATCTGGTTGAAAGGAAACCAACCTAATGCCTTAGAAAAGACAAAAAATCCATGATTGTTTACATCGGACACGACGGAGGATGATATGTGTTTCCTATCATTTTCATACGATGTACGATACAAGTTGTGTGTGTCTGGTATCAGGCCGTGTCCGAAACAGGCTTCCAGAGCTACAGCTACGTCTATTGTCAGAGCGTCCCCGCGTATTTTCAATGGGCGCAGACCTAGACCTAGCCATAGACAGCTGATTCAGATGCAGCACGTACACAGCACACTGCTAACGAACAGCTGTGACCAATCACCAATGCACAAAATGTGATTTCTCACACATCTGCAAAAGGCGAACCCTTACGGCTGGAATCACAACTAGCATTCAAACAGCCCAACTTTTTGGGGCTGCAAAAGTGGACCCCGAAAGTCGTTTTCGCACGAATAACAAAAGAATACTACAAAAGCGCCCAGTTTTTGAAGGATAGATGTGTGGATATTAAGTTATATCCTACTTTTTAATGTTCTTTCCGATTAACATCATTTTGTTCAAAACGCGTTTTGTAGCCCCAATTGTGACCCGCTCCAGGAAAAGGTGATACAAGTCGCGCTGTGCCTTTACCTGTAACGGCCTGCTGAACGTTGAGAGGGTGAAATTTTCCGTCAAAATCCGAAATTCTGTTTTTGTCTTAAATGACATCTTTGATACCTAAAGTTTAAGGATTCATTCTCAGAAATGTTGATTTTGATGAATTAAGTGAAAAAAAAATCCTTATATTATGTGCATTGTTCTCTTAATTTTACAATGTACATCCAAAACTATAATTTTAATCACTATACAAATTAGCCAAAATCTGGTTTAAAAAAACTCCTTTTCCCAAAAATCTTTGAAAATAATCATTGTAGAATCACTATCCAAAGTTTAAAAGTGATAATAAAACAGGAACATGTTGGTTGCTAAGATATTAAAAGTGAGCTTTTCATGCCCAAATCTACAACAGTGCCAGCTACTTCAAAGCCTGTTTTCTCAGTTGTGTAATTTGAACTCCATGGAAGTAATTAATATGCAAATCTGTCATATCTCCACAACGAGAAGGGCTGTAGAGCTGTGTCATATACCAAATGAAAGCTTACATTGTGGGCTTTCCAGTTGTGTATATAAAATGAATTTTATTTTTACGACTTATATCACCTTTTCCTGGAGTGGGTCACAATTGGTGCGTTTTCCAGGATATTGTTCCCTTTAAACGGACTAGGCATTGTAATAAAGAAAAGGACCCCAATACTATTTCCTGGATGTAAATACACACAGGAAGTTCAAGTACACTGTGAATTGTTACCTCAACTTGCCAACTGCCTACTACTTGGACCCATTGACCCCTGCTCCACTGAACCACTTCATTTTGTGCTTACTGTGTACAGTACAATTATGCTAAACGTGGAAATTTATTGGGTGGACTGCCACATAAATATCAAGGGGCCAGTTTTAATGACACGCCTATAACAGGCCCAATTATATGGCACAGTTTAACAGTATTGGACTTACAAAAACAAATCAATCTGCATTTGTGAATCTTGCATTTAAACTTTAATTTGTAGCTGACCTTTTTGGTTCGAACTTGGTTGTTATTATATCAATGACTCTGACGCAAAATGCCATCTAATGAATAGTTAATGTGGTACCCGCTGCTCGGTGGTAAGACATCTGCACTAGGAAGCAGGAGGTCGTGGGTTCGAGTCCCACCCGAGTGATTTTTTTTCCAACTTTCACTCGGGAGGTAACACACTGAGTATACAGTGTTTATACGTCGCCGGTGAAGGGCAAAACCTAATTTGATTAACAATGACTCTGTTTTCTTATTTTATTTTGGGAATTTGGGGAGAGTGGGTGGGAAAGAAATTTGAAAATGTGGTGCCTGCAACTGGTTTCAACCATGTCAACTGAAAAAAAAGACAAAGTTCTGAGCTTTACAGTTTACTGAGATTTCTGTTATAATTTACTTACACACATGTATTATTTTTTCTTTGAATATAATTTGCATTTTTATACTCAATGTGGTGTCCAAAATGCCTGTAACTAAGATTTCTAAATGATATTCTGACATCCTTTCATGCCTTTTTGATGCCACCTTACAAAGAAACATGTAACTTATCCAAACCATGCCTGATGAACAATGAACAATGTGCTATCAAAGGAAGGAACACTGGTCATGCTTGTAGCTACCACGACATCACTACTTCCTGCTTGACATTGTTGGCACAATGGAAACTCAGTCTCAGGGCATTTTTTGATCAGGAATGAACTAAGAATGGAGCATTTGTCATAATTTGTGCATTTTGTTTTCGTTTGAAGCAACAAAAGTGCTCAAACTCTAAAAGCGGACCCGTGCTTAACAACTGACCTGATGAAGTTTCAGCTGTGTGAAAACACCATATTCTGGATCGCGATTTCGATACAAAAGTTGCCGAGTCCCATTTTGAATTGCGCCCTCTTGTGACACAATCCCACAATCAGCATTCGGGACATGATCATCATTCAGCTAATACGAAGTTTTACGTGATGTCACACACTGAACCGACAAATAATAGCAACTGCGCGCACGTGTGCGTTCTGTTAATGCATGCACCCAACTAAAATTTCCAAAAATGTGTAACTTGACACATCTCAGGAAATGACCTTCTTTTATTGTTTTTTTCTGTTTTTCAAAATGACAACATGCCAGAATGAACAATTTCACCGGGAGTTTAGTGTCATTCAAACCAATTAAGCTTTTAAAATAATTTTTGTCGGTCTTTTTTTTGGAAAAGCTGCGAATAGTCCACTCTACCTTTAAACAGAATCCTCTAAAATTATCAAGCAAGCTTGACCTTCTTACAATGGTTAAGTGGGGGGGGGGGGGGGGGGGGGGGGAGGGTGGACGAAATAGGGTGGGGGCCTAGGGAGGAAAATAGGGTAATCATGTAGTTTAGAACACTGTTACATTAAGTCTTTAAGTGAATGAAAAGGGAAAGATTTCCATATACGAAATTCACTAATTTCCTCGGTATTGACTAACACTAACAGTAACAAGCCCCCAGATAGCAATTTCATGTCATCAAAGTCAATTTGAGCAGTCACCTGGCAGTGGGAAAATACAAGCATTTTCTTACTCTTAGAAAACACTTTTTTTTCAGTCCAATCTCATAGAGTTTGTACACAGGGTGTTTGTATGATAAAAAAGGGGCGTCAGTTTGATGGAACATTCATTCCTGCCCATTAAAAGCACACCGCGCCGGCATTGGCACTGCCACTGCTAGACCAAGTCCTTTCAACATGTTCAATTCCTTGTGTACAAACTGCCGAGGACTGGCACTGTGGCAGTCCCGTTGACTACATAGTACATTAAAGTATGTCGCAAAGTCTACGTTTCATTATATTTGCAAAACAATGCATCATGTATTTAAGCGGCTATTAGTCAATGTAAATAAGACAAACAGGAAGCAAAGTATCAATGAGCGGACAGGAAAACCGTGTAAGGAAACACCCTTACCTGTGTTGCTGACGGTAGGGCAGCCATCTTGCACTGCACGTTCTCAGAAAATCGGGCCCGTCCCATTAATTGTGAAGAGCGCCCTCTTTTGATCATCATCAATCAAATAACTTTTGCACCTGTCGATGTCAGGTGTTGTTTTACAGGCTTACGCTCTCTAAATTTTTCTCATTGTAAGGGGAACAATGGAGTTTATTCAGTTTACGTTCGTGCTCGTGGCGGCTTTATGTGCCATATATTATAGCGGACAAGGGCCTGTTATTATGAGGTTTGTTAATGGTCCAAAATTCTAAAATTCTGAACTGATTTTTATTACTCTTTTAGTCAAATTAGTGTAAATGAATATATTTAATATAGAGAGCTTGCAAAGAGCGCCCTCACAGTGGACATATATTGTTACTTGATTCAGTGACAAATAACGAGGATCAGACCTGTCTACTGGTGTGAGGGCGCTCTGTACAATAGTGCAAGCTCCCTATGTATTATTGCATCTTCATTAATTGATTAATCCTTTCAATTTTCATGCAGAAATGCACTTGCGCGATCAGTCAATCCTGTAGGAAATCTCAGACTTCGGTCCCTTTTTCAAAATGATCCCCCTGAATTAGAAAGAAAAAGTTTTCAAAATTCAAGTGATGGTGGTGCGATCGACCTGGACCGATAGCACAGCGTGATCGACCACGCCCAATGTCCTTGCATACATCATCAGTCATTGTCAAAATTTTTGAACTTAATCATTATCATCATTATCACCATCGGCAATCCGGCACATCAAAATCAGCATCAAAATCACCATTATCACAATCACAGATGACCCCCCCCCCCTAACAAAATCCCCTTTTCATTTTACTCGACCGCATCCACTAATCCCCATAGCAACGCATCCTCTGTATCCTAGGAAACTGAACGAGCTTGTGACGGGCAAGAAGGGCTGTTCCCCGGTCGCCGACCTGGACTTCGTCACGCTTCACTACTTTGCCGGGCGTGGCCGGGGCGAGGCCATTCGCATGATGCTTGAGGAGGCGGGAATACCGTACAACGAGACGCTCTTCACCAAAGAGACCTGGCCCAAGGCGAAGAAGGAAGGCATCGAATCTGGGCTGTTCACCTTCGGCCAAGGTACAAGGGAAATATGTCCCATCATACAAAGCACTGTATCCTCAGCTTGATGGGACGTACATGTATTTTCAATGAAATGCTCCCAATGATTAGGACGAGATCACAAAGATGGCATCATCTGTGAAATTGTCTGTGTCTCTGCAAGAGCCAGGGGTGGGGAAGGTGGGTGGTTCCCACGCATGACTATTTTTGTTCTGATGTTCCACTACAACCTGTGGCGTTTTTCGCGAGAGCGTTGTGCACCATCCGCAATACATTCAAGATTCCCTCCAAGTGATCCCTTGCAATTTTCAAATCAAGATTTGGTTAAAACTGGCCTAGCTGTAACCTAGTCTGAGTATCACCATTTTGTTCAATGGAGCCCTCTCCGTATCCAACGTTCGATGTATCTGAGCAACGTAAATTAATTATTCGATCTCGCGTGTCAGCCAATTGGAGTTGACTTTAGAAATTGTGACGCCATTTCGATTAGAAATGTGGACTAAGCTGTTGGTTGGTCAATATGGGCCAAGTTCGCGCAAGGACTATAGTTGACCAATGGTTAACTAACGTTTGCCCGAACTCTGTCTAGTCGACGATGGTTGGCTACGCTAGTCAACTATTTGGAACCAGCCTACTGGGTTGGTTGCTTCGCTGGTAACCAATAGCCGTGCACATTCATAACGCTAGCAGAGAGCCAGGATCCAGAAGTTTTGCGATGACATTTTGACCAGCGTTTGACTAGAGACGTTCGCACGTTGCTACCAGTGCGCAGGCGTAAGGTACGTCACAAATCAACCACTAGTCGACTAATGGTCCTTGCACGAACTTGGCCTTGGATGGCAAGTTTTTGTAATACAGCAATGGGTAAGGAAGACGCGATATAAGGCGCCCACTGATTGGTCAGAATTTCAGGGTCAAGACGCAGTCCTGTTTGGCATAATTAACCAGTTCACGTCGGTTGACATGTGTACACGCAAAGATTTTGCGGTATTCGGAACGGATGACGGATAAACACGCAACAAACGAGGCTGGAAATATCTGTCTGCAACCCGCTCTCAGCAAGCGAGGCCGGAAATATCAGGGTGTGCTACCCGCAGATGACGGCCTGAACCCGTCTGGCATCGAGGTTCGTGAAAAACAACCCCGCGCCTGGGTCCAGTCAATGTCAAAATAATCCCAGCGCAAAGTGGTTAATCGCCGATTGCAAATGTTTAGTCCATAGACTAGCTGTTACCCTGTCCCCGTAACATATTTCAAAAACCATCTTCAAATTTTTCCCAGCAGTAGCCCTGGTGCGGGCACTGCCTCGTAATTTCTTAAAGTAAAGCCACATGGGAATAATTAGAAATGTAACCGCAGTGATGCGTCTCAAATTTAGGTGTAGGAGTTAGCCTACTATCACTTTCCCTCGAATGATTCACTCCCATCCACAATTCATTAGGCCTGTTAATTGGGTCCAGATCATGGGCCCTTCAAACACCTGTTGAAAAATATGGCTTAGAAATACAGGAAGGTCCAAGAAACACGGAATGGCATACTTCCACTACCTTGAGACTCAAACCACCTGTACCAATTGATGGAGAATCCTTTTAGAAGAATTATGATACCAGAATATCCCGAATCAGTCCAGTAGTTTTTGCTGCAGAGCCTATTTTGTGAAGGATAGTTCTTTCATGTGGGTATTATTAGATAACAATCCTTCTATCAATTACAGTGTAAGTCAAATTCCCAGGCACGATTTACTAATTCATCGGGACTAAAATGGCCCCACCTTGATTCACAAAATAGGCTCTAGAACAAAAACTACTGGACTGAATCGGGTGATCTTGGTTTCATTTTTCTTCTAAAAAGATTCTCCATGCATTGGTATATGTGGTTTGAGTCTCAGAGTAGTGGAAGTATGAGGTTCCGGGTTTTTTTTTTACCACAGTGTATAGACAGTCTTGAAAGTGGGCAGTCGCAGATGTGTAGTTTCCATATTATTTCCAGAAAAAAATATTGTGACCATAATTTCTCCAGATTTTCTCCGTAAATTACAGTACGTGGAAACTTTACGTCTTGGAATTCCAAACTTGTGTATGGTTTGTTAGGAACTAAGTAAGTGCGCATCTAAACGAGATATTAAAATACAAGATTGTTTATATATATTTCAAATCCAATAAAAAGCAAATTTGCAGGGTTTTTTTTCTACAAGTGGCTGTGGGGCCCAGGATACAGGTAGTCTAGTATCTGGACCTCATTTGTAGCCTACTAGTGATGCATCAGAGTGTTTTGAAGTACCAGCCGACCGCTGCACTCAATGGTTCTCATAAACTTTTCTCCCTTTTTGATTTGCTTTATATTCAGCTCCAGCCATTTCGACGCCATCTGGTCTGCACATGGTCCAGAGCCAAGCGATCGCTCACTACATCGGCCGAGCGACCGGGATGGAATGCGACTGCGAGCAGCTCAGCCACTGCGAGGTCGTCGCCCTGGGAACAGGTAAGGGGACTAGGGGGTTGATGAGTCTGTTTGTCTGGCTGTGTGTCTGTTTGTCTACCACTGATGGGGGGGGGGGTGGACACAATCAGTGCTGTTGTCAAATGGTTATGATGTTCGACCCATGTGCCGTGGTACGTGGGTTTGAACCCCAACGGGGAGCATTGTGGTTGTGTCCTTGGGCAAGACACTTTACTACAATTGCCTCTCTCCACCCAGGAGAATGAATGGGTACCTGTGAGGGTAGAGACCAGTTTGCGCTGATCTCGAAAAGTGGTGTCATGGCCTGATGAACAGGGATAGTAACTGCGAAGTGCTTTGGGACCTGCATTTGGTGGAAAGCACTACATAAGCACCACATGTTATTACCTGTTTTGGTGTGCACACCGAAACAGCTCTTATTATTATTATTTTATGGCTTCAAAGCACAAAAGTTCAGGCGGCAAGCTTTTGGGACCCTTGCACAGTCTGGTTAAGGACATTTTATACTGCGTTCCCTTTTACTGTCGGTAATTTTCGACAGAATTATTTCAAACCATAACAACCTCAAGTATTAAACACTCATGTTGGATTTTCATCTTGATATTCTTCAAAGTGAATCAAATTGTGGGAAAAACTACGTAGAGATGGGTAAGAATGACTTTCATTTGCAACCTTTCGCATCCATCTCCTTTCAAAGTGTTTTGATTTTGTCTACTTATTATGAGAACAAGAATGTTATGAAGATGTACCTACCTACAGCCAATGGGTTCTAGATTTAGCGGGGTTGGCCGGAGCAGATTATGGATTCAATCTTGACAAAACATGCTTCTAATTAAAAGGAGTATAAAATCCAATTACCTTGCAATAGTGACTTTTTCTTCAATGTTAAATTTTCCTGAAAATTTGTTACTTGAGAAGTATTTTTCGTAAATTATCATGTTCACAGAGGATTTCCGCAGCAAACTGAGTAAGATTATCTACGACCCGGACTTCTCAGTGCAGATGAGAGACGAGTATATAAAGACCACCGCCCCGATGTGGCTGGAGCATTTCGAGAGAATTGCTCCCAGTATTCAGGCCGAGGTAAAACCTTTTTGGATGACGAACAATCGTTTCTTGGCTGTCCATACTGTTATCTTTTTTGCTTTGTCATCTTTTTTGGTAAATGTTCAGGCTGTGCTTCTTGCTAAAACGAAACCAGTTGTGCAAATTTTACCCAACAGTTGTAATTTCTTATCAAAACCTGAACAAATTGCCAGTTTGCTGCTGTCGCCTACTTGGCGACAAACCTCATGTTCCTGATAAGTGGACACACGAGGGCAGTATGTTCTATTCCCAACAGAATTACTGAGACGATTTTTTTTTTTCACATCCAATTGGAACCAGGAGGAAATCAATTTTTTTTTATTGCGGTATGAATGTGGCATCCGTCTCAATATCATTTGACAGTGTATGGCGTTCATTAGAATGCATTGGTCATACCCGGAACACTCATCCGAGGAAATTCTCACCATTACCTGTCCGTAATTTCGTTAATGGCAATCATCTTTCCCTTTTTCATTCCTTTAATTGAATTAAACTAGGCTCAGCACCTTTTTCATTCCTTTAATTGAATTAAACTCGGCTCAGCACCGGTTTATCAAAAACATGTTTAGCAGTTCAAAAACTTAATTTTTCAGATGACTTTTTTGATTGAAATTTTGTGCAGCGAAGATGTAGATGTTAGTTATAGACCGTTTGCGTCAAGCAGCAATCTTGATGCATGTTTGTTCTTTAAAGGGAATAAACAACATTTTCAAACATCAAAAAATAATACTAGCGAATTATTATGAAATACCTTACTGGACTGTTAGTGAATGACAGTCTTAAGCGTCCTGTACAATCATGGCACCTGGTGTGCTGTCAAGAAAAGTGGTATTTTTTTTATCAATTTCCAACGCTGGTTGGCCGACCAACGTTGGACAAAACTGGCTTTTTCAAATACTGTCCCCAATTTACCATATTTAGTTAGTTTGTATTTTGTTTGCAATCAATTACACACCTATGAACGGGTGCAAGCCAGCTAGACTGGTTTCCCAACCTTACAATTGCTGACGTCCATAAATTGCTCTATTTGATCATAAGTGGGGTCAGGTCACCAGACTACCGTACAAGAACATGATTGTTTTTCTTGATTTTTCCAGCATCTTCAAGCACAAAACTTCAAACAAGTCAGTGTAACAATATATTCTATAAAATACTAACCCCTCCAATCCGTCCATTTCTGAAAATTACAGCAAAAGAAATTGTAGATTCCCTTTCAATTCAGTGATAATGCATGCACAAGTGGTATCTCCTCATGCGTATTGCTGCAAAACAGAAGCATGTACCTCAGAGATGGCGGCAGTACAAAGAATCTGTTGGGTTTTCTTCCAACGGTGTGATTTTGTAAGCTCTGAATCCGAGCACATGGTCAATGTTCACAAGTCCCCCTGCTATGTAGAAACCATTGTGCATGCTATTGTGCAAAGCACAATAGCATAGCATGATGGATTATCTGTACAATAGATAGAACAATGCTTTAGGCCATTGAAGGGGGCCTTCGTGATAGAAATTGTAGCGCGCTTGGATTGATGTATCTAGTTGTTGCTGTCTACGAGCACAAGGGTACAACCTGATCACCATTTTAGAATTGTCAGAATAAATCTTCTTTATCTGATCATCCTACGTTTGTAGCTCAAGTAAAAAGTAAAGTCTGTCACAAGCCAGTGTGGCCCATCAGGCCGGCATTTATCTCCGGTTTCAGTGGCATGAAACAACTGAGAATATTTCTACTCCCCCTGGATGGGATGCCAGTCCATCGCGGGTTCCTTCCCAGCTAATGCCGGTACCCATTTATACTCCTGGGTGGAGAGAGGCAAGTGGGGGTGAAGTGGCTTGCCCAATCCAGCAGCTGGATTCGAATTCCCGACCCTCTGATCATGAGTCACGAACCCTAACCACTAGGCCAACCACTAGGCCAACCACTAGGCCACACTCAACAAACACAAATCTCTACTTTGATATGAAGTTTGCTTTCCCCTTCTTTGCAGGCGCCTGTCGTCTAGGGACAAAATAGGACTCACATGTGATCCCTCAACTTGGCAGATAAGAGTGGATTTTTTTTCCCCACATCAAATCAAAACCAGGACTGACCAATTATCCATACAGGGACTGAACTTTGGTATGGGTGTCATGACCACATGCCCTGTATGGGGTTTATTAGTCATAATATCTCGCACTCTGAACACTATTAACCCAAGGAAGCCCCTGTCACGGCTTGGCCGTAATTTCAATAATGTCAATCATCTTTTTTTTCCTGTCCAATTTTTTTTGATCAGGACGTGGCATATTTTGGCGGGAGCCACATCACCTGGGTCGATTTCCTCGTCTTGGACGTGCTGGACGCGAACGTGGAGTTTGCCCAGGTGGATATGGGGCGCCCTCTCGTGGCCATCCTGGACAAGTACCCCAAGCTGCAGTCGTTCTATAATCAATTCCGTGTCCGGCCGAAGATCGTAGCGTATTTGAACAGCGACCGGCGCATGCCATACAAACTGCCCAAAATGCCGGCGGTACATAAACAAGAATCTGCCTAGATGTTGCAGCATAAAAGATTTACTACAAAAATAATTTGAAAGAATAAGAACATTTATCATTGTTTTTTTCCCTACTTTGTGCATGTTTTATTCATGTGGTCTGTGATTTTATTTAAACCAGTTTGAAAGGGTGTTACTTTTGAAGTACTTTTTTTCCACTTTGCTGGAACAGCAGATTTGCAATATAATAAGTGCCTTTTTGTGTATTAAGCTAACAATTTATTCTTAAACAAAAGTTTGGACTACTGATCAAGGTTGAACCATTAGCACCTGTTCTACTTTGCATTACATTGTGTTTATTCACTGACGAACCCATCAGACCATAGAGTGCTTGGGCAGTTTTGGGCGCTACAGGCAGGGCTGGATTAAGTGTTCCGTAGGCCCTAGGCATGAGTTCCATAGACCCTACTCCGCCCAAGGCACCAGTACCAATTTCGTAGCGCTGGTGAGCGCTTGTTGGCACTGAAGCCTCGCATTTTATGTTGCTGCCAAGTTTTCCTCAACCGAAAATTCATAGAGAAACGCTAAAACTTATGGCACACTGTGGTGTTTTTGTAGGCCCTCAAATTTTGTGCAGGCCCTAGGCACAGTGCCTACTGTTCCTATTAAATAATCTGGGCCTGACTACAGGGAGTAATAGGCAGTGCGGTTTGGGCGGTACAGTGACTAAGGCTTAAATGGTCAAATGAAAGTTGATAGTTTTCAAATGAAGTAAAACATCTTTTCATTATGTCAGTCCGTTAGTAATAAACATTGACATTGTCTATTAAAAGGTAAAGGGTAAAGGGGGACGAACCTGTATTCACAGGAACGGAGTGCCCATCTCTCCTTCGAAGCGATTGGGCCAGACTCATATGCTGCTGTGGGGGGATCGCCACACCTCCTCCACAGCGAGTCTGTTACCTTCCCAGCACTGAATAATGCCGGTACCCATTTAACACCTGCGTTGAGAGGAGTAATTGAGGTAAAGCGCCTTACTCAAGGGCACAACACACATGGCCACGGCGGGGCTCGAACCCACAACCTCTTGATCACGAATCCTGTGCTCCACCGCTAGACCACACGTGCCCACTGTCTATTGCTCCTACATATTTTGCCAGATTTCAACAGTAACCCAGCCCCATAATGTCACATGACCGAACTGGGGTCAGAGGTCATCATGGGATCTTTTTTAAACTCGAAACACTACGCTTTCCAGAAATGACACAATCACGTGCCTCATGCATTTACATTGGTTATGGTCAGTGTCAGCCAACCAACAATTAGTGTGAACACAAATTTGTCGGCCTGCAGCTTCCGAGATATTTCCGATCGAGCTTGTTTTCGTATTCAGTTCTGAAGTAAATGGAAAACAGGCTTTGTTTTTGCCCCCAAGTTCTGCTTCTCAAGATGAATAGAATGTTCCGTTTTCTTTGGTAATTGTTTAACAGAACCATTACTTTTCAATAATAACTTTGCAATCAGTACTTAAATTTTTCCAATTAAAAAGAAAAATTTGTCTGTTTATATTTCAATGTATTCATTGTGGTTTTAGGTATATTGTCTGTATAAATTGTCTTTCATATCAATATTATTTGAATATGGCAGTAATGACACAGTGTAGTTTCAGGATTTCTGATTTTATGTAAACTATTTTTGGTAGAGTGCCTTAAGAAGGTGTGCTTTTTCATCAAATCTAAGAGCAACACTATGAAAATAATTTGAAGATCTGGACAAATAAAATGTCAAAATAAAAAAAGGATATTGAATATCTTATCATTTGTATGCTTATTCTGTTTTGCTTTGTTATTTAGTTTACATAAATGAGAACGGGTATAAACACATTTTGGCACAGAAATAACACCACACTCGCACCGTTTACTTGATCCAAATAATTTATTATAAAATTGGAAAATTTCTCAATTTTCTCAATCACTTTGTCTTTTACTTTATGTTCACTTATACACTCTCTCCTAACAATGTTCATAGTCATTTTTTTTTTAACCAATAATTTTTTAATTTTTTTATTATTTTTTTAAATTTATTTTTTGTTTCTTTTGAACCATACATTGGAATAGTTGAAAAAAGATCGACCGACGACGGAACATTAAACCGGCCTTTTCAACTTTTTTTTATGCCCTGAGCTGGATGGCTCTATAAACACGTGAGACGTTTTTAAAAACACTTGACAGTTCTTGACCACCTACAAACGACTACTATAAATTTACTAGAAAAAATTCATTCTGTTTTTAAAAGTTACAAGTATTATAAACACAGAGTTCTACATAAAAACAGGCCTGCTCACGCGGGGCCTGCATAATACATGATATACAGTACAATCGGTAAAATACAGTACGGAACATTATCAAGAGGTCTCCAATAATGTCATCTTCATTTATAAATTATACTGCGACGCTAAAAAGCAAACCTCCAGTGCTAGGTCAAAGGTCAGGGAGATGGTAACTGCATTATAGAAGTCATAAGTCAAAAGGTTTAACTGGTAACCCTGGTTAAAAATCTACTAAGAGCCAAGTTAAAATTGAGTAAAAAATCTAGTTAAAAATTGTCTGGGGCCCTGAAGCCATGTGCAGGATCATTGTAGACCCAGCCCTCGCAATTCAGGGGTGCCAGTCTATTGTGGTGAGTTGTTACTTGTTCTGAGCTTCAAAGTGTTCAATTCAAGAAAGCACGAAAGCTTCAAACAGTTCAGTTTTAAGAAAACATCAGAACAGGCTTGAAATTTATGCCAGAATCTGCCAGTTTTTGGAGGAAAATCTACAAGTGACAGAATGGTGCCAGAAAATGCATAGGGCACATTACCATCTCACTGACCCTCACAACTTTTACGTTATAAAGTTTCCACTAGCACTGGAGTTGCCGAACGACAAACAAACGAACAAGGCAGGCTAGTTCACCTGAGAATTGAAACACACAAAGAAAAAAAATATATATAAAAAGAAGCGACAGTGGTTGAGGGAAAATATTAACCGTCCACACACAAAATACTGGTTTACAAATAAATGCCATGCCTACAAAAAAAATTACAGCATACCAGCCATGTCACGAGATCGACCAAATTTGAATTCTTGAGGAAAAGTAAAAGACAACGAAAAAATAAAACGGGTGGTTAACGTGAAACGATACTCGTCCTACAAAAGGAGGGCTTTTTTGTAAATGTCCTTCATAAATAAATAACCATTCTGTTTATATATATACACGTCCACAGGGACCAACAAACAAACCAACATCTACACATGGCACAAAATCATGCAGGATAATAACCCCAAGTTTCAACTCTGCACACTTTTTTTTTTCGTCGCGCTCCACTCTCGTTTTTGTGTGTCCTGCTCCAATAAAGTATAAATAACTCAATAAAACTGCTTAAAAAAAAAATGTGGCCTTTTGTCGGCCAAACCAACAAAACAACTTAAAATGTTTTTGACGGTTGCTAAAAAATAATGCTACATTGCACCTATGCCTATTAATATTCATATTGTTATTTTTTTTTTTCATTTCATTTTTTTTGATATTTTGTTCTCTATTCTACAACATCTAGAGACTTGCTTCACTTGGTTCTTTTGTTTAATTCCATAATCGTTTCTAATTTCATCTACGTAAACCTTACAGCACCATTTGTGGCAGTTGGTTTCTGTCCTGGCAGGCAACAACTGGTTTCAAAACAGTTTGGACACTTTCGATCAAGTCCATCAATATCTCTCCCAAAAACCCCCAACAAATCCTCTGCATAAACTTTCATTCAATCCTTTCACTATTTTCTATTCTTTTAATTTATGCAGCGACACATTCTCATTAATATGCAGCACCGAATGTCTCCTCCCCTTTTTTTTTCTCTCACCACCTTGGGGTCAAAGGTTAAACATTCTATTTTCTTGGTTACCATGTTGGTAGTTATGTAAATATATGCAAAAATGGGTGTGGTTATATCATACTAATGCTCTTTCTTTCGGAACATGATACTTGATTAATGCAGAAGTACCTGCTGCTAACTCATAAATATTCATTAGGTATTATAATATAATAACGTCACATTTTACACAATGCTTTGTTTAGGAAAAATGGAGTACATTTCGTCATGCAACATGGTTACGTCCATGGGTGTAAAATCATATGAGGTAGATACACAATTTTGTACAAAAAAAAACAACAGACAAAGGAAAAAGATTCTTCAAAATTAATCGCTGAAATTTCATTCTGCGCGAAGTCCATGCCCTTAACACTATAGACCATTAACCTGTTCGCAGTATGTGTGAGATTGGCTTGAGCCAACTTTTTTTGTAAAGGTACCTGCGATGGATCATAAGTACATCACAAGTCCAGTCACAAGTCCGATCACAGATAACAAGTGATGAACAATTACAAAATAAGTGCCTTTGTCATCACTGTTGAATAGCGTGTGAGTTGACATGAGACTGGATGACTTATGATTGCCTTGTGATTGCCTTGTGATGACTTGTGATTGACTTGGGATGTCTTGTGATTGCCTTGTGATTGACTTGTGATTGACTTGGGATGTCTTGTGATGACTTGTGATGCCTTGTGATTGACTTGTGATGTCTTGTGATTGCCATGTGATGCCTTGTGATTGACTTGGGATGTCTTGTGATTGCCTTGTGATGCCTTGTGATTGACTTGGGATGTCTTGTGATGACTTGTGATGTCTTGTGATGCCTTGTGATTGACTTGTGATGACTTGTGATGCCTTGGGATGTCTTGTGATTGACTTGTGATGCCTTGTGATGACTTGTAATCCATCACAAGTAACTCTACATTGTTCTTCAACCCTGGCTAAAACTTCTGTCCCTTCCCCTAATCCACCCAATATAATTCCTACGCTTCAATCAGTCATTAATGACTCTTAATACACTCAAAGACAGGTGCAACCCACCCCCCCCCCCCCCCCCCACATACCCACACGAACCCAGTGTAACCCTGACCTACAAAAAGTCATTGGGTGGGTTGTAACATCGTCAGTCGTCGCTGGCAGTATGCCTAGGAGCACCTGCGGTGCGACATAACGGCAAGCTTTGTTGCTTAATTCGTGCCTCCTGTGCGGAGTCTGGTGTGTCAGTGCGGACCTCGTTGAGTGAGGTCCGGTGCCCGAGTGGGTCAGGCAAAAAAGATGTGGAAACCAGACTGATTTCCTGACGTATTAAAGGTAGAATTTGCTTTTCGTACATTTTTTGGTTGTTTGAAGCAACAACATTGCTCAAAAATTCTGAGAAGGGTGCATAACATTTAACTTGATTAAGTTTCAGCTCACTGGCTAGAACATCAATATCAATATTCACTCTACCCAAGAACTACAAGGGAATGGAACCTGCTACCACCCAACATTCGCTCTGCTCCCAATGTCAAAGCTTTCAAAGAGGGAATTGAGCACCTAGATCTCCTCAGCTTAGTTAACAAGGCCCACTTTAAAATTTAGTTCACTGCGCCAACCATTCCGACCCGTGCGAGATAACCACTTAAGAGGTGTTTGCACAGTATACAACCAGAACCAGAACCAGAACATGTATGCATTTTGAGAAAATGAATGCACAATTTTTGGGGTCTCGTAAACTGGAATCCGACGCTAACGCATGTGTAAAAAATAATAAATGAGCCCGCAGGTACACTTTCTTAAACCACCTTCACATGATTGCTTTCTTCCGAATAATTTCAGGGGGTATTTGGTGCTAGTCCTATCATCAATTTGAGCAAGGATTTTCTCTTTATAATTCGGTAGGTCTGTTTCCGGGTAATTGCAAATGTTCCTACAAGCCTTTAATGACGACTCAGTTGATGATGAATAACGCACGAAATACGTGACGTGAAATAGAGTGCCTTATGTTCAAGGTACCAACAAAAAAAAAAAAACGTGGCCAATTTCATGGAGAAAATATAGGTTAGCTGGTAACCAGTCCCAAGCACTATACTCAATTGACTTTCTGGCTGGTAACCTGTAATTGTTGCTAAACAAAGTTTTGTCTGACTTCTTCTCAACTGTTTTTTAAATGCACACATCTAATAAATAATATTTTATGTTCAGTGTTTTAACCACATGTTTTTCAAGTAATCGGGAATTGAATGGGGCAGTTATTGGCCACACAAATCTTAAAAGCAAAAGAAGCAATGAATATCCTTCGTTTTTAGAAAGCTAAACGTGGTCAAGCGAAACCATAGAGCTGGCACTTTTTTTCCCCTTTTTTTTTTTTTGCTGTTCATGAACACCGTGCCACAGACTTGCAATCCTGCATACATACAGTTAACAACTGCAAAAAAAAAGAAAAGAGAAACCACTAAAATTGTTTCCATCGGGTTAAAGCGACATGAATGTATGCAACATGGTGATAACTTCTTGCTCATTTGTTTTTGACTCCTGCCGAAAGTAAGCCATTTCCAACCTGCTGTTTTGCCTGTAGAGTGAGCCGAGATCGAGGGGCTGGTACCCTAACTCGGTGCCATCTACTTCCCACCGTATCATGAGCAAGGCACCTGTCCAAGCGCACCGGTTATCAAAGCAACGTGACAGGGCACCGGCGTAAACGGTTCCCACTGCGGGTAATCAGGGGTAAGTCGAGCCGGAAACCCGTACAACATTGGCGGCGGAAGCTGCAAGGGATATCGGATAATTTTATCTTAGTGGGAGCGCAGGAAAAAGCTATCACATGAAAGCGGGCCGTGAACTGTGAGGCAATTGTTGTTCTGCCTGGCGTTGTGGAGTCGCCGAACGACCCAGGGGAGTTTGAGTAAATAACTCAAGAGACGACATATGTTATGAATCATAGACTACCCCCGAAGCTGTTTGCCAAATAAAAAATGTAACCCCAAAAAAGTCACCTTTGTGAATCAGATAACATTGCATGTAGTGTCTCTCTTTATACTGATCATGAAGTTGTCTGAACACAGAGCTTGATTGTTTTCGACAAGAAGCAAAAAGTTTTTCAAATGTCACAGTCAATGCTTTTCATGTTTTTCTAGCCCGAGGACAATGCTTTGTGTTTCCCATTGTCCCTGTAATATAACACTCTCCTATAGACATAAGCACATAACCGTACGATCGAGGACCTTTTCCAACAAAAGACCCGATGCTCAAGAACTGAAAGGATCTTTTGTTCTCCCTTTGTGTGTCTGTCCTTTGTCGTAAAGCCATACATGAACACTCACACTACAGGATCTTAGATGTACGAGTTTTGGCATTAAAATCAAACTGTTTAAGTTGGAAGTAGCTCTAAACTAGGACAACTTTTCTGCTTTTTTTTTTTTTAAATAATACTGTTACGGTAGTTTTTGTCTGCGGTGTGTGGACAACATGGAAATGTGTATTCCTTGTGAAGAAATTCAGATCCTAGCCCCCCAAAAAGACGAGAAAATACACGAATAGCATTGCACAGTGTTTCCACGCATGCATCAAGTCAGCGAGTGTAAACCGGTTCAAACCGGACGTGGTTGAACCAGAACTAACTGGATCAGACTGGTATGAACCAGAATGGACCGGGTACAGTTGTGGTAGTGAGTTGACACAAATATTCAAATACCCTTGGGAAAAAAAAAACATGTTGCACTGTGACCCAAATTTTCTCCTATCTTACAAAATTTAAAAAACAATAGTTATCAGTGATAACTACAAATATCTATATCGAGACAGGCTTAATAATCAACCCCAACTCGCCAGGATATTTTTCCTAGTGACAGATTCTCCCAAATCCTCCACTATTCTTTAACCTTTCAAGCGTTACAAAGCATCATGGAAAGTGATAGTGGCTGGGCTCAACATGTACCTCCCTCCATCCTACAAAATCCTCCAAAATCTTTCTTGGAGGAATTTCGAAGGATCTAGGAGGGTCAGGGTTATTAACGGAGATTGCAGATACTTTATCATCTGCCCCTTGTCATCCGAACCGCTCCCGCACCAGGTGCATGAGTTTCTTCTTGCCCCGATACATGACTTTGAGATCCTCTATGAGTTTCGCAAAGCGTATGTGGCCGTCGGGGGCCAGTAGAAATGTCTCTCGGGCTTTGCTGAGGAACTCGATGAAGTCGCCGTAGTGGCGGGGGCTGATGTGCGTGAGTCTGGAGTGGGCGGTGTTGACGTAGGCCGCGATGGCCGCGTCCAGGAGTTGCCGCATCGGGTCCTTGTCGTACGGCAAGAGCTTGATGCATCGCCGCTTGCCGTCGGGAAGGCAGCCCATGCCGGGTGCTGTTAAGGTACACCTGTGAGTGGACAGAAAAAAAGGGTGGAAAGGTCACGACGAGTCACGGAGCTATTTTTAAGTTTTTCCGTAACTTCAACACTTCTCAGGTGTTGATCAAGATATTTATAGCACGCAGGTGATCTCAGCTGGCTGCGGTTAAAGTGAGACGAGGTTTTACCTGTGTAAGACATCTGCTAGGACGGACGCACATTGCACGCTCTTTACCACCAGGGGGATCATATTGCTGAGTTGGTCTCGGCCCAGTGAGTGACTCAGCGCACAGGCCCAGTACACGTCGTTAATGGCAGGGTGCGTGTCCTGGTTGTAGCCCAACGTTAAGTTCCGCATGGCCAGCACGGCCAGGTTGTAGGCGTGGCTGGCGTAGCCGCGGTGCTCCATGTACCGCGCGATTGTGAAGAGCTGGGATGAGTTCATGGGCCCGGAGGCCGCGTCGACCACGATCTGATAGGCCGCCTTGAAGGCAATGTGGTCCTTCTCGCAGAGCGTCAGCGCGCAGAGCGCGCACGACGGTGGGTCCTTTGAAGCACACTGTAAGGCCACGCTGCGAGCGTAGTGGGCCAGTTCCTCCTGCTGGGTCAGATTCAGGTTCAACCGCACCGCGGTGTTGGGCGACATGACCGTCGTGGCCACCATCGTGGTGGCTTCCGTGGGGGAGAAGAGCGAATACCACGACTGCATGATGGTGACCAGCGCGCTGACGCCGATCTCCGTCGCGCAGGTCACCATCCAGCGCACCATCTCCCGGCGCCGCCAGTTCATGTTGGAGAGCGTCATGCGCATGATGTGCAGGCCCAGGTCAAAGGTCGCCTTGAGGAGGGTGTAGTGGGTGGGGCCGTCCACGGGCGTGGCCACTTTGAAGGCTTCCTGGGCGAGCTTGAAGAGCTGGGAGGCACTGTGGATGTGATGCTGGGCGGCCTCCAAGACTGTCCGTAAGCGACATACATCATCTGACATTAGAAAGAAAGAGACAAAAATGACTCAATCTGGTACACACATTCCTGTATTTCTATACGCTCGAGGACAATGGTTTGTATTTCCCTTTGTCCCTGTAATATAACACTCTTCCATAGACTAAGCACATAACCCTACGATCAAGGACCCTTCTCAACAAAAGACCCAATGCTCGAGAACTGAAAGGATCCTTTGTTCTCCCTTTGTGTGTCTATCCTCGATCCTAAAGCCATACAAAAGCAATTAGACTCACCACAAAACTTCAAAATGTAGAAATTCTAAGGAAAAAGAACATGTTTCAACAAAACACGGGAATCTACTTGACCAAATGCATGAACTTAAAAACACCCTTCTTTCACACACAATATGTGCACACACCAGATCTGATACACCGTGCCCTCTGGAGACATGCACACAATAGGAAACAAAAGACAGGGCAATTTCTACAGATGAACATGTCTCCACAAGGTTTTCACGAAATAGATATATGGATTTTACTCAAAAACTAGGAATTTCCAAGGTATGTTGATCGTCGCAAATGGTAGAGTTTTAGAAAAGGGATATTAGGTCCGAATTTCAGCCAAGGAAATTTATTGTGGTTGAAATAAGAGCATTTTGAAACTGTATTTTCAAACTCCAAAACTTTAGTACACGAGAACAAAGAAATGTGTCCACAAGGATACAAATTTCAGTATATAAGTTTGCATACGTATATGGCACAAAAGCACAACCAATTTTTATCTGAATATGCCAAAAATACTGGTGTCTTCACGTCAGCACCATGCATACGGCAATGGCATTGTTCTAGTGTCTGTCAGACCGCTCTGTGTCACCGTTGAGGGCGTGCTTTACCTTTTGCAGCAGTCATCATGCAGCTGGCGAGCTCACACTGTTGCGACTCAATGTGGCCCAGCACAAACCACCGCGGGTAGCGGCCCATCAACACACTGTTTGCAGCACTGCTCGGGTTGCTTGATACCTCCTCTAAAATCGGCAGTCTGTGAGAAAAAAAAAATCAGTCAAATTCCACAAATGAAACTTTATCTCGTTACAATGAAGCCGATTTATTGGCTTAGAATTGCACCACCAAGGAATGATAATGCAACATCATACATTGTTTAAATTTCGTCTAATTAAGGTAATTAATTATGCACACAATGAGTTAACAGTGGCAAAAGCTTCCGTGAACATTTAGCATAGAACCATCTTTGTCTAGTACCAAGAAGCAAGGTGCAAAATACTAAGTGTTTTCGTGGGACAGGGATCTCGCCCCAGCTTTGATTATCATCATGAGCTGTTATATGGCTCAATATGTTGAAGTCAACTTCTGGTTTGGAAGTGACTAAGAATATGTCTAGTCCTTGGGAATGAGTTGCAAATCATGGTAAACTCCCTTGCTTGAGGACACAACACATTACCAGCAACTTCCAAATCAATAATCAGACACTTCCAAAATTGCCAGGACCTAGCTTACATATAGATGTCTTCTCTGTTTTATAGTGGGGTAAGGTTGCTTGTTACATGTGACTTGTTCTTCGTTCCTACCAGTTATTTTTGTGACTGACAAAATGGTTAGGTTGAGGTCAAAGTTGAGCAGACATCTGCTAGTCTTACCTCATAGCTCTTAGCCCTACTTTGTACGCCAGATCCTCATCATAAGGCAGCAGGGTCTGGAACAAGTAGCGGCCGAAGGTGTGCATGGGAACACTCTCAGGCGGGACGTGGTAGCCAAGACCGCTGGACAGGCCTCCTGGGAAAAAAAAGTAAAAAGAATGTTGAGTGTTGACACGAAATTATTGTTTTGAAAGGTTTTCTTTGCAAGAAGGTTTATTGTTTCCGACTAGGGCTCCCTAGTCTTTGCTTCATAAGCTTTGCCTCATTGGGGGACTGTCAACATTATAAGGATGGATAGTTCAGTTAGTTGAGCACTGGAATTGCATTCTGGAGGCTACAGTTTCGAATCCTGGACCAGTCAATTGTATGTTCAACCTAGTTTTGTTTGACAATTGGAAGGAGTCAGTAGTCAGAGTGGTGGTCAAGTTTGTCATTAGTCAAATCACAAGTCAATCACAGGTTCATCACAAGCCCATCACAAGTTAATCACAAGCCCATCACAAGTTCATCACAAGCCTATCACAAGTTCATCACTAGTCAAACCACACATCAATTGTGAATAACAGGGAATAAAACAACAACAGGGGCATGGTTGTCACAGGTTACTTGAGTAGCTTGTAACCTGACTTGAGACTGAATGCCTTGTGACTAACATGACTGACTTGTGACTGACATCTGACTGACTTGTGACTGACATCTGACTAACTTCTGACCAATTTGTGACTGACTTATGATGGACTTATGACTGACATGTGAGTGACGTATGATTGACATGTGACTGACATATGATTGACATGTGACTGACGTATGATTGACATGTGACTCACGAATGACGACTTGAAACTGACTTGTGTTTGAACTATGACTGACTTGTGACTGACTTGTAACTGACTTGTGACTGATCTCTGACTGACTTATGACCAACTTATGACTGTCTTGTGACCAACTTATGACCGACTTCTGACTGACTTAGGACTGACTTGTGACTGACATGTGACCAAGTTATGACTGACGTTTATTGACTTGTGAATGATTTGTGATTGACATGTGATTGACTCATAAAGGACTTGTGAAGACACAACATCATCTCTGAAGCGAGTGGAGCCCTCCGCCCTATACCCCGGTTCTAGGTCTCTTTACCCAACTAAGACTACAAATCTATTTGACGGAGTCTACCTTCCATGAGCGTCGTGGCCTGCCTCTGCAGCACAGCCACCAGCATGGGATCCATGGCAATCTCTCGGTGTCTCGCAATCAGTTCCTCCTCGGCGTGGCAGGCCTTGTCCTGGGCGTACAGCCCCATGGGCATGACCCGTTGCTGGCCGAGGCCGATCAGGACCACCTCGTAGGCTAACGTCAGGTAGGTCTCTTGCTGGTTGCGGGAAACGGGGATGGCCACGTGGCGGTACTGGCGCAGCGAGGAGCTGCTGCCTGGGATGTCGGCATTGCTTGATTCTAAGACACAAAACAAACAAACAACCCAGTAAACAAAAACCAATACATGTCCATAATGAGAACTTGGCTTGGGCAATCCTGCACTGGAATCCAGCAGGTCGTATGCATGCATTCAATGTTTCTTTGAACAATCGGGTGACAGTATTCACACCCAAAACTTTTGCGCACTTCGACTTCAAGAAACGCTTGAGATTGGTTCCAATTCATCAATGGCCTTCAATTTTGTTTCGCTTGACGAGTCTATATTGCAAACCGTGATTCCACTTTTGTTTAGGCATGAACTTGCAGTGGTAGACCATTCTAGAATCTTAGAGCCATTTAAGCGTCAGACAAAAAATAACCGAAATCACCGTCGAAACTTCAAATTTATCATTGAGCAAAATCCAGCCGCAACTTATTTGTAAAGTTCTCTTTCAGATATTGCACTTTGAAGAATGTACGTGTGTCTCTAAGTTGACATCAGATGACAGCTGATAACGTCATGTTTCACGTCAACTACACGCCAGAACTTGTTAAGTTTGGTTGGTCAAAATGTCCACAATATTAAGAGGAAGAACATTATTTGTGAAGATACTCAACTTTTAGTTCATGACAAAGTTTGGGACCCCTCTCCCTTTCAAAAAAATCCCTGAAGCTTCAGATGAGTTTAAGGGTATGCACGACCGTTTTCCCACAGTAAATTTAAATGCGAGATTTGACCTCAGTGAGGTTAAGTTGAGCATTTCTCTATAGCACTGATGACGTCATACGCATGGATAATCTTATTAATAGCACCTCCCTCAGCAAGTCAGGCACATCATGAACGGTCTCGCAATTGCTGGAAACAGCAAAGTGGCTCATACTAATCTATCCTCACGCTAAAACCACCTTCCCCTTCCCCCCTCCCCCCCCCCCCCCCAACCCCAGTAAAAAAAAAAAACACCACAGAAATCACAGATGGACACGCCATGCAGCTCGGATCAAGCCAGATTATCTATCAGGTTGATTCATCAGCGATTCACCATGGATCACTGATCACTAACATCCTGGGTCGTGATTATTAAAACCCAGTCCCGAGATCGCTCGGACCTCACCGCTACATCCCTGCTCTCTCTCACCCCCTTCCTTTTCCTCTTTTAAGATCTTTCTTTCTCTTTCACTGTGAGTCACTAAACCAGAGGGTAACCCAAGATTCTTAATAAGAGAATTTCTGGGGTTGCAAGGTTGACGTTGTAATGAATCCCAGATCAGACTGCAAAATCTTTGACTTCCTTTTCTTTTCTTTTAATATCCAGTCCTGGTATTGCCAAGAACAGCAAAAACGCTTCACTATTTATAGAATGCTCAAGAATGGGACAGCTTCTGAAAGATTTCAGCTTCTGAAAGATTAAATTATGGAATGACCTGCCCCAACGCATCACTGACTCTTTGACGCACAAGACCTTTAGGGACAACTATTATAAACCACATCGTGACCGAGACCTAGATACCGACACCTCCCCGTGACCTCCTAGTCAAGATCACTGGAGGATGTTTCAGGAGAAAACTAACCAAGTACCCAGTAACAAGTATTTCAAGCACAGTGTAAAGACTGGAATTTTCTGCGTACGAGGCTTAGCAGTTAGTCAATGTCAAGGAGTAGCTGCATGTGAGCACGCATATTCGCTTAGCACGGAAGCATTTTCCAAAGCAAGAATAGGTTACCAGCCAGAAATGACGTGGTATACATGCGTTGAGACTGGTCTCCGTTCATTTCTGCTTAGCACTAACATTTTTGGTTAGGCAGCTTCATGAAATCAGGCCCTGGTCTCCAGGGTAATAGCCCTTTATCATGCTGCCACCATTTCAGTCATATTTCCTGTATCCAGTAACAGTACTGAATGATAATATATTTTGTGCAAAAAGGAACCAGACTATTTTTCCTTCCAGCCTAGCTTTGGTTACGTTGATTTGAACGGGAAAAAAATCAAGGTGGCTGCAACACGATAATGGTC
Source organism: Patiria miniata (assembly GCF_015706575.1). Lineage (NCBI taxonomy): Eukaryota > Metazoa > Echinodermata > Asteroidea > Valvatida > Asterinidae > Patiria > Patiria miniata. The sequence continues at coordinate 16,127,501 of NW_024037054.1, forward strand.
TATGAATAAGACTCCCGAGTCCCAAGAGTTTTCCCTAAACCATGGCCTTGTCTCCAGGTTTGACTTCAGGCGATTTTAGTCCCCTGACGCAGAGGGATGTGGCTCAATATGAGTGCATGTTCAAATACTTATACGATGCCAAAATTGGGAACAGTTATAAGGACGGTTCATACTCGGCACGAAAGCGAACGCGACTGCGAATTTGTGACATCAAATGAAATGAACACATTTCAACTCGGGCGAGTTTCACAGCGAATGCTTCCTGGCGTCAAATTCGCATCACAATCGCATGAGGTATGAACCGGCTTTTAGTCAGTTTGGATATAAAGGGTTCTTAACGATTTTGCAGCCAGACATGAAGCCACGCCTGCAGACAAAGCCAGGTTTTCCAAAACTCCCAAAAGACTGATCACAGTCAAGAAACAGCAACCATGACAGGAAGGCTTATTGGTCAGGTGGGGGGAGCTAGGTACTGGGGAGGGGGGGGGGAGAGGTGGAGGAGGGTGGGAGGAAGGGGGCGGGGTTAAGGTCGCGAGTGTTTCTAATTACCTGCGCTGGAGGTACTGCTGTCCACGGTCAAGGACGCGTCCAGGAGCGTATCCATCAAGCAGCCAATCGGATCCAGGGGATGTCCGACCCAGGCCTCCGCAGGACTGCTCCGGGCGTTGTGCGATGACTCGTTGGAGGCTGCGGCACTCTGGGATGCCTTCCGATGCTTGCCCTTTCTCCCCGCTGAAAGAAAATACCGAGAAAATTAAAGCATTTTATACTAAAGTTCTCAAAGCACTTCACAGGCTACGAGACATTTTTTTTTTGACAGGAGCTTGAGATCAGTGCAGTCTGGTTTCTACCCGTTTATACTCCTGGGTAGACAGAGGCAATTGTAGTAAAGTGTCTTGCCCAAGAACACAAGCACTATGTTTGTTTGTCCAGGTTCGAACCCACATACGAACCCACATACCGTGCCACACGAGTCAAACGACGTAACCATCGGACCACATCTGTGGCGGACACAATATTGGGTAAACACAAGAGAGATTCCCCAGCCCAAAAAGCGCCCTCTTTTTTTATGTCCACTTCATCCTATAAATTGTGAATGGAGTGATTTGGAGGACGCTAATTTGCTTATTCGGTGAGCAGCTTGCATTCCTTGGGAGTATGTGGCTGCCCAACCCCATAGAAATATCCATTTCATTTGCCTTTCTCTTCAAGCCAATATTGAAGTGGAGACTAATCATAATAACGTGTGTCGCTTAATACACAGAGCGCTCTCCACCAAGCTATGTCTCGAACAGCTTCACAGTTATTACCCTGTTCATCAGGCCATGAGATCACTTTTCTGCGGCCGAGATCAGCGCAATCTGGTCCCCATCCTCACATGTACTCATTTACAATCCTGGGTGGAGAGATGCAATTGTAGTAAAGTGTCCTGCCCAAGGACAAAAGCACCATGTTCCCCGTTAGGGTTTTGAACCCATGTACCATGGCATATGGGTCGAACACCACAACCACTTGACCACGGCGCCCAACAATAACCACTGGACCACGGCGCCCAACAATAGACTAAACTGTTACTATTCTCCTTTAATTTTTGCCATTAGCTTTTTGCGATAAACCACTAAATATGTGCAATATTAGCACCGGACTTTGCGGTTAGCCTTTGAAACCTCACCCCAAACAAACTCACAGAGTCCCAAATCTGGTGACTGTTACAACAATTTGATTTGTCTTTCCCTTTTCTTCTTGGCACGGCTAAAGCTCAAACCGAGCCGGTTTGGTACAATGCCACAAACCAACCGACTGCAGACTTCAAAGCCTTATACTGATGGATGGATCAATCAATTGATTGATTACATATCTGCATTGACATTGTCAATGGCTTCGCGGGTGGAGTATCCTTTCCAGTAATCAGAGGTTTCGGTGAAGGAAAACTCGCCGAGGGAATTTGAGTGAGACTGTGCAGAGAGAAAGTCTGTCTCATTGCTTCTCCCCAATGGTTTACATGTATATTCAAAACCTTTTCACCCAATTTTTTTTTGGGCCTTAGGCCTGTCTCTGTAGGTGTTGAAGTAAAACGCCGAAGGTGAACGGAGTCCGCCCATGCAAAGCAAGGGTCTGTTGATAATAATGTCGGGCTTGAAGCCTCTGGGGTTTCGTTAAGGCTCCTATATTTTATTTCTGGTGTCTGCGTCCCACCCGTGTCCGGGGAATTTTCTGGCAGAAAAAATAAAAACACCCTTCTCCTACCGAGTTTTTCCACGATATGTGTGAAACAACCATTGAAGAGGACTGCATCATTCAGGAGATCACCCCTGCGGGCTGATTTTCATTCTTGGAAAGAGTGTGAAGAAAAGAAGAAGGGACGGTGGTTCGTGCTTCTGTTTCCCTTTCAGGACTCTTGCCACGATTTTTAAAATGTCGTCGGACTCGTTCATAACATTCTGCGTGTAACACATTCGACTTGTCACTCCAGTCGGCTCCAATTTGTGTCCAGGAAACAGCCAATGTAAAACTAGTCAGGTTTAATTTGATGACTGGCTAATAACAGCAAGGCCGCTCCTTGGGTTATTACCTCCCCCCTACCCCCAAGATCGCCGGGATTTTTTTGAGCAAGGCCTTGAGAAAAGCTTCTCCAGACCTTGGCATTTTTTTGCTTTGCATACTGAGTATACTCACAACGGGTCGGGTTGTGTTTTTTCTCTGATTGCCTTTGTGTATTATCTCGTCAAGGCCCAATGACGGAGCAAAAATGTAGTTTCCTTTTCTGGTTACATTCACCTCCGTCTGCCCCCCCCCCCCCAACCCAAGTCTGTGTCACCTCCCAACTTCCAACATCTAAAGACTATAAACAGTCCGTTTCCTCTCTCCGTTTCCAGGATGCTGACAGGAGTTGCCCCCCTCGAGTCACAAGGCATGAGCAGAAACATTAACCCACCCCAAACAGCCTAACATAGCCACGATTGTTAGACACCTGTGTTTCCTTAATACACAACAAAGGCACGCAAAGTTTCACCGACATACAGGGGTTCCATGAATCCCTGTATTTTGCCAGCCTGCCATATGTGGGTCATTCTATAAATTTGTGGTCCACTTTTTTTCCTGTCCCTGTTACATCTGACATCTACCGGTATGACTTTATAATTCTGATTCCACCTTAATGCAGTCGTCATCCATGATAGGCTATGACTAGTAAACTACCTTCTCAACAAATAACACAATTTTGAAGTCATTCTTAATGATACTTGAATGGCAAATTCCAAAGTACCAAGGTAACTGGGACAGGACAAAATGTCACAGTCTGGACCCTGAATTTGCACAAATATAACCTGTAGAGTAGAGTAGACATTCAGGCAATTAGCTTTGCTAGCTCAAATTATTGTAAAACAGCAAATCTAAAATCAGAAGATGATATAAGTTTATATCATATTTTGTAAGCGCCTAAGAACCAGTCAAGTATTTTCATCATGGCAGGCCTTAGCTTTCTTCCAATTCCAAACAATCTGTAAAAAACGAGCACATTCCCTCTCCCAAAGAAAATTCAAGTTGTGAAACACGGGCCACTGAAACTGAGAAAAGTAACAGCAGAACTCAGGATGCCAGAGAATTGACATAACCCTCAGCTGCGGCAACAGAAAAAAAATGATTCAGATCAGTGGGGCTTACTTCCACAAGCCTCCAAGGTCTCTTCACAATTTTTTTTTTTTTTAGCGAAGGGTTTCACAAACCACAGACGTCTGAGGTTAACTCCCAAGTAAAGACTTCATTCTCGCAGCTTCCTTCCACTTTCACCACACGCCCTAAAAAAACCCGTAAGGATGCACCGTGCATCATGCCAGTAGACGCAGATTAGCAGCCAGCACCCTTAAGGCTAAACCAGTGCCCAATGAGCTCGAACGTAGCCACCTGGCAAATCCCAGACTCGGTGGGCTCGGCTGCCGAGATAAATCCCGGGGTATAACACACCCCCTCCCCTGGTTCGCAGCTTGATACATCCTTCTCGTAATCCCTACACCTCCCCACACCCCTTTTTGGGGAGAACTTGAGAGGCTTAGTTCAATCATTTCCTTGTGTTCAAGTCTGATATGTGTTGTCTCGGCAGGTGCCTGATGAGCACACCAGAAGTTCCAACCCAACGGAAATCATTATTTCTTCCCAGACAAAAAAACAGAAAGGAAAGTCCAAATCCAAACTGACGTTATAGTGACATGTCATTGTTTGTCATAGCGGCTTTTGTGTTTTTTTTCATTTTTCATGTGAGTTATGTATGTAGATCTATCCGACCCGCCAAGTTGGCTAATTAGAGGCGATGCCTGAAAAATGCAGTCTCATGCACAGGGGTCTAATTTACGCATCAGGGATAATTAACACTAATTAGAGGCGATGACAGGGCAAGGGAAGGAACCAGACTCCCTGCCAGGAACCAGTCTATTGGGATGACAAAACTAGAGAAGGGGGGGGAGTGCTGCCTGCAGTCTGTCTAACTGGGCCTGGAAGGCAACGACTAATGACAACTAGGGAAGGAACTCGGCCAAATTGAGTCTGAAAAACTGACAATCCAATAACCACACAGGAGAGCCTGTTTTATAACACCAGTAAGTGGTAGGTATTTTCTTGTGAGTCACTATAAACCACATGATGGTGAATTGACCAGTTAGAATTCAGCTCTTGGTCATCAATATGTATGCAGTTGGCTGCCACATGATGGTGAATTGACCAGTTAGAATTTGGCTCTAGCCTCTCGGTCATGAATATCAATTAGGTCAACGACCACATGACAGTGAATCGACCAGTTAGAATTCAGGTCCTGCTCGTGAATATGTATGCAGTTGGCTGCCACATAATGATGAATTGACCAGTTAGAATGCAGCTCTTGGTCATGAATATGTAGGCCGTTGGCTGCCACATGACGGTGAATTGACCAGTTAGAATGCAGCCCTTGGTCATGAATATTCACGAGGTATGTTGCAGGATGGTACTTACATGGTCTGAGTTGTTTAAGGCTGTCTCTTTGCTGCTTCTTCAAGTTCCTGACGATGCTTACGGCTAACCTCAAGGCATCTTTGGGGTAGCCGTGCGATCGTAAGGCGTCTACTCTGGCACACGCTGTGGGTGGATGCTCTGACAAAACAAAACAAAAACAAAAACAACAAATGAGACCGAAATCAAATCAACTTTGGATGAGCAACATATTTCTGTATCTTGGCCTGGCATCTCTGCACCAGTATCAAACAGACTTATTTTCAAAACTGCAAAAAAAATTATCATGACTCAATATTTCAAAAATTAACTCTCGACTGTCATCAATTTTACTTTCAAAAACATTGATTCCAGGCAGCACCCAAAAAATAGACTGTTCCTGTTTCGCAAAAGGCACCACCAACATTGCTTGTGAACATTTCTCACAGAGTTTGACCGCGCTATCATGGTCACCTGACCAAACGCAGTGACTTATTGGTCAATGCACACTTTTTTGATCGACAGACAGAAAGGGTCCCATTCAGAAGACAGGCCAGCTCCAACTTGAAAATTCAGTCCAGACAAGGGTTATTCTGGAAGAGAAGAGTACCTGGACCCTCACACAGAAAACAAATCTATTGCTTTGTTGAAAACTGCTACCTCGGACTGAATTTTTAAAAGGCACATTATCAGAAGGAGAACGTCTCCTTTAAGCAGTACGTCTCCTGAAGATCTCTTCTAGTTGAACTTCGTGCACAAGTACCCCCTCAACGGAAAGAAATGGAGCGTTGGGGGAGACCACTGGGAGAGACATTCGAACAAACTGCGGACGATGCCCGATGTGCGTAGAAGACCCTATGGCTTTGTGCACATTCAGAATAAACTTATTCGTGCGTACTTCGCGCGTATGTCAACTCTGACCATCGTCATGACTCCTCAAAAGAATAAAGGATTCAAAAATAATCAAGTTATCTCAACCATTGTTTATAACTTGTCACAATTAATTATTAATAAATTTTGGTTTTTTTTTTTTTTTTCATTATTTTTTTTTTCCAAAATAAAACAAGCTTCTTGCAAGGCTTGCTGGACGCACGAAGGAGAACAGTGTTCCTCCTCAAGGGACACTTAAACGAAAGAAGGAAATGTCAGTTTGAGGAAGAAGCAGTCAAAACAAACCCTAGAGAATACATTCTAGACGGTCGGAAATCCTGGGCATGCACGCAGTTACTGGAAATAAGGAGGAAAAAAAAACCCAACCAATTCATGACAGAAAACTCCTTGTGGGAGATTTGAAATCTGGGTACCGGAAACATGAAAAGGGAAGATGTAAATGTATATATAACTTTTGACCTTTGACCCAGGGTCACATGAATGCGTAAAGTATTCAGTCTTGTTCCCAGACCAAAATATTCTGACTATTCCGGCAAATCTTTAGTCAGGTAGCCGTCATTTTCAAAAATCGAACATGACACTGCAAAGCCGCCCCCTTCGTATGACTGACATTTGAGGCGCAAGGTCTCATTTGTAGATGTATAGTTGAGATACTGGATAATGCGCCTGGCGTGGACATTTTGTGATGCACGCAATGAATTTATGAACTCAGAATTTTCAAAACTGATAACAAGCATGACGGGGTATTTTTTAGTTTTTTTTTAAAAGAACTATTTTACGCTTGAAAAAAATATAATTGGCAAATTATATTCGAGTACCTACGGAATGTATTCGGTAAACTTCAAGACATTTTCTGGAAACGGGCAGGATCTGGGTCAGTTTCCGACACATTTATTTTAAGCCGCCGCGGCTTCTTGACCAAAGTTTTATCAGAGTAGTCACAATCTTTTTTTGGTCTGGAAACCAGACTATAAAACCTTGCACATTTGTGACACAATTTGTGCATAATGCAAACTCCGGGGGCTTGGATGACAAAAAAAAGAAAAGAACAAAAAGCGCCGAGCTTGAAAGTGTGAATGTGGCGTGCATGATATTTTGGCTTAATGATGCATGACATTGGGTAAAGGGAAGGGGGGGGGCCTTGCATCATTCATCCATGCATTTCATACACATTAATGTGCTGAGAATGTACGGCTATTTCAAGCGTGCATTTCTAATGCACTGGATGTGCATTCCATTATAATACTGGTACTGGTATATTCCAAAAATATTGTAGGCCTGCTGTATCCTAACAGGATATTACATAACACAAAATGTTGCTCCGTTTGTTTGTTTCAATTCAATGTTTTCTGAGAATCCAGCAGTTTTTTCTTCATCATTTTGCACAAAATTCCACCTTCCATCTGTAGTTAAAACCTCAACAAGAGTGAGTCTGATGCTATACATATTTTGAATTCAATCTCAATTTAGAAATGAAAGGAGTAAAAAGTGAATCCATATAAATCATGTGAATTTGTTTGTTGTTGGGGGGGGGTTGTGGGTGGGGGTTAGTGATTTATGGTAAATTTCAGACAAAGGAATTTGTTTTAAGAAAGAACAAGTAAACTGAACATTTTGTTTCAATTTACAAATATGAAGTTGAAAACGGAAGCTTTTAATGTTTGCCTGTCCGTCTGTATAGTTTTCAATTTGGATACATGCACGTGGTGCGCTTGGTTTCAGACTTCAGCACTGATCAACAAAATATTATTAAAGCTGAACTCTGTGTCTAAAAAAAGGGTCAGTTTACATGGACACGTCGGGATGTATTAATTTATCCCAGGAGTTAAAAGGAAGAAGGGGACGGCAATCTTTTCTTGACTTGAGATATTCCGAGCCGAACACCGTTGGGTACAGTAGTGAGTCATTTATTTATACTTCCAAGTTTTACATCAACAACCGCTGCCTGCAGCAGGCTGTATGAAAAAACCCGTAATTCACTTGAGTGATATCGCACAAAAAGGGAGAAAAAAGAAAGAAGTGGAGCCGGCCGGGGTCTATAGTCTGATCCCGTTTACTGGTCCAGTAAGCAGCAGTAGGGCATCGGGCTGAATTTCAGATAAACCCGGGCCCCCTGTGAAACTCCGGGTTTTTTTTTTTTGCTGGGGAGCTGAACCATTCGTGGGGCACACTCACACAGCGTGCACAGGGGGGAAAATAATGCTTTAGCCCCTTAGGAGATACGACCCTTCCCAGTGTGGGTTAGGATTTGCATGGCATTACGCACACATGGATTAATGGGGGAAAAGGGACAGTTGGCTATCGAATACGGACGGTCGGTCGGACGGGCTTGAGAAACTGCGCGCGGATGACCTACCCTTAAAAACCTGATCCTAATCTGGGAATTTTTGTGACTAATGAAATTGTATAAGTAATGCGTTTTCATTAATCTCATTGTGATTGTACGTGTATCTCTTATCGCAAACAAAAACAATTCCATATGTGGTTGGAACCCATGAAAGGATATGAGTCTTGTAAGAATTTTTTGTTTACTTTGACCATTTTTCCCCACTTAGTTTTCTCATGCATTCGAATGAAAAAAAACCTCTGCATTCAATTTTGATGTAACACTCACTTTGCTATTACACAGATGTAACATGCATGGGTAACTCTATAAATTTAGGGGTCCAAAGTGTGACATTTTTCCTGTCCTTGTCACCTTTGAATTTTGTATATTGGCCACTTAAGTGACTTTAAAAATGACTCCAAACAATTTTTTTAAAATTTATTGGATAGGAAGTTTGTTTTTCATAATCACTCTTAGGTGGAAAAGGCATTAAGGTATACATCCAGAATTTATAAAATCGTACATGTCAGATGTAACAGGGACAGAAGAAAAAAATGGACCCCAAATTTTTAGAATGACCTGGCCCTGGGCCAATTTCATAGAGCTGCTTCAGCACAAAATGTGCTTCAGCAAAAAAAAACTGTGCTTAATATAATCAGGTCACCCACCAAAACTCCATGTGATTGTTATGCTAAGTAAACAACAGCTAAATACCAGTCACAAGCAATGTACATTGCAATGCGTTTTGGCCAGTACCCTGATTATATTAAGCAAGGTTTTTTCGTGCTTAAGCAAATTTTGTGCTTATAAGCAGGGGCCAATTTCATAGAGCTGCTTAAGCACAAAATTTGCTTAAGCACGAAAACGTCTTGCTTAATAAAATCAGGTTACCGGCTAAAACTCCATGCGATTGTTATGCTAAGTAAACAATAGCTAAATACCAGTCACAAGCAATGTACATCACATGGAGTTTTGGCCGGTAACCTAATTTTACTAAGCAATGTTTTTTCGTGCTTAAGCACATTTTCTGCTTAAGCAGCTCTATGAAATTGGGCCCAGCTCAAAGAGACCGGCCCCTGTATGTGGGTGAAAATTTTGATAGTTTCTGTACATTTCCATTGTGGTTGATTTGTAAACAGGCCTTCGACTCAATGTGTAAATGTAGCTCTCGCAACTTCAGGAATACAGCACATACATGCGCTTGTTTTGCCATGTGTTTTTCTGAGGGGAAAAAAACAGCTATTGAATCAAATTCTCTTCTATTAAGACAAAACTAATGCGGGGAAACTTGAAAGTCTCGCTGTGGCAAAAACAAGAGAAGCTGAAAGCGCTACCGCCAAGGCAGCTTTGAGTCAATTACACCCATAAAAGAAACCGGCGGACGGTAGGGGGAAACCACTTTTCATATTTGTGCCTGCGAGTGATAAACGCTGGCCACGGTGCACTGTACTAACACGCTATGTGGAATATCTGTGTATATATTCCATGACCGCGGAGGCGAGTCGGAGCAACAAGCCTCCAGGCAGGGAAAAATGGAAAAAGAGAAACGAAAAGCCGAGGAAACAGCTACCAAATGCAATGCATATTGGGTAAACTGGCTTATCAGCGGGCGCCAGTTAATTCATCCAACGGTGTGTGTGTAGGGCAGGCAGGCACTGCGTCATGCGGTGTGTAGGCTGGGCCCTATGGGCCTGCCAGGTTTTTTTTTTTTTTATGGAGGCCCCACTGTGGATTCGGTAGAATAGTGCACTGAACCGCCTCGCTTAGGTTCATGTGCACCTTGCTGACAGCGCAACGCACCCAAACAAGGCCGGGTCTGGACTCGACTGTACAGTCTTCCCACACAGAAAAAAAAAATCAGCGCTGACAAGTTAACTCCAAGGAAAACAACGGATGCAAAATGCGATAGCTTTGCTAAATCGCTGTGTCTAGAATTCCATCTTGGACTTATTCTTGTAGTTAAAAAAAAAACAGGGTTGGCATGGTGTTATGACCAGCGATTGAAAATATTTCTCAGAAACTTTGTTATCCCATAAGTTAATTTTTTTTTTAAATTCAAGGTATGAGTTAATGAGTAACATTCTTCTTTGTCAAAAACTAAATTAATATCCATATTCCGTTACAATGCCAGATGCCATACTGACCTGAAGCATGTGGGACTATTTAGGTTTGCAAATGAGCAGATTTTATGCAGAGAAAACAGCCAGCACATGTTGATTTTAGATATATAAGGGCAATCCACGGAAAGCGGACATGGCTGAAAAATGGAAAATCTATGAAATCTTCAGAACAACAAGCCTCACAACCTCACATGTGGTATCGAATGAAAGGGGGCAATGAGACCTTTCATTTGAGTGGGGCGCCAGTGAGATAGAAAGTGGTTAAATGTATTTTTCTTTTGGTTAAAACAACTGTTTTGGGGCTAAAATTATAGATTTTGGGTAGTCTTTTTGGAATCTTGTTTTCACATGCAAAATGCGAGTGTTACTTTGAGTTTTGGTTTTTAAGGCAGAGAGTAAGTATTTTACAACAAATGACACACAGAACATCATGATTAGGCCTTAGTATGTTTTTATCACGTAGGTGGATTTGATTTCAGACACGTAACGTCTGTAACTTTTTAATGTCACGTTCGTAACAACAAAAGCCATGATGTATCTATAAGTTCCTTTTTGTAAAATGTCACTGATGTTTTTATATAAAGAAGCTATATCTACTACAACATAGTTATCTCATTAAATTCCTGCAAGTAAATTCTTGCCTTCTGAAAACAACAAATCTATGTCTTAAAGTGTAACGTCGACTTCCGTAACATTAGTTAGCACAGCTTGTATCTCATCAATGAATTTAGCCAACACTACATTAACAATGTCATGTTGTAGTACATCAAGGCCTTGCAAGCTAGAGTTGAGCCAAATATATACAAATTTGCTTTTACTGCAAGTGTTTTATTTTGTTGTTTCAAAGTGGTTTTTAGCTCGGAATGTTTTGTCCGTAACGGGATTGCCCACGATCCAAAACAAATATAATGTTTGTACACGCAAGTGGAGAAAACGACGAACTTGTACATTTTAATACATGAACATAACACTTAACAGCTAGATTCCAATAAACATTTTGAAATCACTGTTCAGCAAAAGAAAGAGAAAATAAAAACCCAAGATTTTGGAAATGAACATGCTTTAGATCAGTGTGGCATCTGGCATTGTTATGGAATAGCGATATATATTTTGTAAAATAGAAAATGAAACCCTTTAAATTCAGAGGAAAAACGAATGTAAGCAACATGTTTTCTGGACTGGTTGACAATAATGTTTTAGAGTCAAAACTAATTAGCTGTGTTTTGTTTCAATCAATATATCAATCGCAAAGCACAATATGCAACCACGACACAACAATAAAATGTTAATGCCCACCAGTGCACGGACGAGCATGCCTAAAAACACAACCAGGGGCCGTACGGCTTTTCTTGCCTTTCGTGAGTACAAACCACCAATTACAAGAGTGAATGAACTGATGCGAAACTTCCGCACGGATGTATCATCAAAGTTAAATGCCCCGTTTTTTTTTAAAACTGTACCAATTAAGACGCAGCTGTAACAGCAGACCAACCAGAAAAATCGGACGGCAGCATCTGTCGGAGTGTGCGGTGATGGGTCCGTGGCCAGACCGGTCCGACTCTGACCACTGCAATTAACTAATGAGCACCGTGCGTGGATGGTTTTTATCCCCCAAAATAAAAAGGGGGGAAAAAAAAAATAGGGTCTGTGAGATGTCCCAACGTGTGGCAGTTTATTAATCACATTGTGGTCCGGGGTCAGGTTACGTCCTGCGCTATAAATTACTCCGAGAATCGGAGCCCCTACAATAATAACCTATCTGCTGACAAACGGATGGTGGGACTATCAACTGTGACAAAAAGTGTCGTGTTTCAGATTCATTAGAATCTGGATTCCAGACTAAATGTAAATGCACAGTGTAGGTTAGCATTTTTGGGGTCCATTTTGTTTTAAGACAATTAGGATTGTTGGTCATAGACATCTCCGAGCATGTACATGTAAAAAACTGTGTTTAATTCACGAGGCCCCCTTCAATGGAGTAACCATGGTGCAGGCTATTGTACATGAAGCAACTGCCCCGTGACAGATTATCTGAACAATAGCTAGCACAATGCTGTGGCCATTGAAGGGGGCCTTCGTGATAAACTTGATAGGAACTGGAGCTGAAGAAAGAAAGGAAAACGTTCTCGATATTCTTAATAATATCATATTACTTGTCAAAGTAAAATAAGAAGAAAGCTGATAGTTTGGTAGTCATTCATGGCACATAATTGGTGCCCCCCCCCCCAAAAAAAAACCACGAACCCTAAAAGCAGCTTCTTTTCCCACAGCTTTTATAAAAATACATTGCAAATATCGATATTTGGAGAACATAGTTCGTTTATAGCTTTTCAACTACAACAAAAAATCTTTCCAATCGGGTAAATATGTATTGAGTTACGGCCAATTCAAACAAGTGCCGATTATTTGCAAAGACATGTTTGAAAGGTATGGTTGCCACAATAGTTGAGCAGTATTTGATTTTGGTAAATACACACAAGAGGTTAACTTAACCAGTTCAGGGCCAACATTATTTTGACAAAGACCGGACCCAGGCGCGGGATTGTTTTTTCACGAACCTAGATGCCAGACGGGTTCAGGCCGTCATCTGCGGGTAGCACACCCTGATATTTCCAGCCTCGCTCCCTGCGAGCGGGTTGCAGACAGGTATTTCTGGCCTCGCTCGTTCCGTGTTTATCCGTCATCCATTCCACATACCACAAAATCTTTGCGTCTATTCACGTCATCCGATGTGAACTGCTTCACAAAATACCATAATGGTCCACACACAAAAAATTTCAAATTTGTCTTGTTGAACAAAACAAAAAATTGAAGGACGGAGTAAGATCAACTCACCAGACCAGAGAGGATGACCCTCCCTGTCAAAGCCGCCAAACTCCGTGTCGGCGTGGTGTATACTGTGGTAGAGTTTATTGTTGAGGATTCCCTGCAGATGACTGTCGATCCACTGGAGGTCGCAGGCTTCAATGGCTCGGGTGAAGATGGTACGAGGTCTGTCTGCATCGGCGACGGCTATATAAAAAAATTGTCAAAATTGCTGACACTGTGATTTAGGGTGTGATCCCTGGCTACATGGCATATATACGGGCTTACGGCTTCTGACCAGCGCCCCTTGAACAAAGACATTGATAAAACGGGGAACCGCCAACATAGGGCTGGATAGCTCAGTTGGTAGAGCCCCGGAACGGAATCTGGAGGTCGCAGGTTTAAACCCCGCTCCAGTCAATTTCTTTGTTCAATTAAAAATTAAAAAATAAAGGTATTAGGCCAAAAAAAAAATAAGTCGGTCTCTGGTCAGCGCGCACGTCGATTTTAATCATCCGCGTCGATCTTTTTTTTCCCCAAAATGTTCCGCGGTAGCTCCAACAGCGCCCTCTATTTCCGCACCTCCTCAATTTTTTTTTACCAAAGAGCACCAAGGAATGGGAAATTGCACCAAGGCAAATGATCGAAAGCACCAAGGCATATTATGGAGGACACCAATGTACATGAGGACACCAAAAAAGCAAAATAGTACCCACCTTGTCTGTACAATCCAAGCTTGAAAAAAAAAAAAAAAAAGCCGCGTGGCCACATTGATTCCGGAACTTTGGTCTGACCAGAGACCGAATATTTTGTTTTTTTGGCCTTATGTTCATTAAGATTTGTATTCTTTTTCTGAGGAAATTCTGCTAAAAAGTTCTGAGTTTTTATCCTTACCTGGGGGACGATTTAAAACACCCACAAGCGACGGGTTCGTCAAGTTGTTCCTCGCGTCCGCATCTTCCAGGGGGCAAAGGTCGTTGGACCCCCAATGGAGCAGCTGTTCCTTCCATGTCATCTTCTCCCTCTGGCAGTAGCCGGGATTCATAACCACAACCATCCAGAGCAAACCTGCGATCAGAGGGAGGGAGTACAGACAAGGAAAGCATTTTAACATTGTTTGTGTGTGTGTGAGGGGAACAGGACTTATTAAGAAGCAGGAAATTTGGTTTTTGTTTTAAGGGTTGGGGGAAATGGGGGTCGGGTGGGGCCTGGCGTGGCTCAAATTGGTTCCATAGGCTAAGGAGGACCCATAATCACACTGCTATACATTGTTGTGTAGGGGTGGGCTTAATTAGGTTCCTAGACATTGGTTAACTGCCAAAGTAAACTTAAATTTCAGCCGCCTCGCCAAAATTTGATCCAGAACATTGTCCGTGGGAGGACAAAGGAGACTTCAAACTTTGGTCAAGCAGGGGTGAAATTGAGGGGAAAAGAAAAATCCATGAAATAATCGGAAGAGGGTTTGAGGGTCAACTAGGGCCCCAGAGCAATGTAGGGTCTATGGTACCTGCTCGTACTTGTCTTGACCCTAACCCCCAAGTAGTTCCTCAGGACTACCCTGATAAATCCAACAGAGTCCAACCGGAGTGTCCTGCTCAATCCACTGTGCCTTGTTTTCAGTTGTCTGCTGAATCCAACAGAGTCCAACATGGCATTATAATGCGGTTCAGTTGCCTGCTGAATCCAACATTTTGCATCAGGAATGTACACAAGGGATTAACTGCTCAATCCAACAGGCTCCATCGGGTATGTGACATAGTTGGATCCTGTTGGATTCAGCAGGGTTATTAAGGCAGTTCTTACAATACCCATTTCTTTCATTGCATAGGAACTTTCATTTCTAGAAGCAAAAACACTTTCACGGAAAAACCTCAGGGATTCCATATTTTCATCAGGCAAAATCCTCTCACCCATGTCATACGGATGAGGATTATGCTCTCATGCATAATATATACACATTTTAATCATGTACCACTATACATGTATGTACATATGACATTGCTTAATTTATCAGTATGTTTAAGTACATTGTAGCAAGTACACTGTATGCAATGATGTTCTGTAATAAATTTCATTGAGATACGGTATTCAACTTTAGAAAACAAACAAAATCAAGAGAGGACAAATTTGAACCAAAACATTTCAAGCACTATACATGTACGTGGGAACACTCTCTTGCGCTATACATACATGTAACAAGCACGGCAATCATGTGCTTAAGCACATAATGGCGTATAGCACGGTACTTAATATCATCTTTTCAGAATCACACATACTCACAAAAGAGATTTATTCACATGGTGCTACCGCAAACTTATCTTGTCTTAATATCATGTTGAAATGATGTAACATGAGAAACGACGCGGTGGAAATTTGCACAGAAAAAAATAATAATAATGATAAAAATGTCAGATACAAAACAAACAACAGAAAGCCATCTGGAGCATTCTCAATCGATGATTGAATCATTTTTATGAATTGTTGAAACATCTGACGCCATCGATACAGGAATGCTAACCTAATGGTCAAAGTGCCCGCATGTATCCATATACCCAGCACGAAATGTGACGGAGGGGTATCCCCTCCCCCCACCCATCATACTATACCCTATACACACCCTACACTCTTGTTACCTAACACACAGTGGCGTAGGGGGGGGGGGACAGCCCCCCCATGAAACCTTGTCGTCCCCCCAGTCGCCCCCCCCCTCCCCCCCCCCCCACTGAGATTTTGAGTTTCAAAAAAAATTATCATTGATCTACATGACGCCCCCCCCCCATGAAATGTTCCAGCCCCCCAGCCCCCCCCCCCCCCCCCCCCCACTGAAAAATTCTTGGCTACGCCACTGCTAACACATCCCCCTAGATATCTCAAAAGAATTCCTGAGATTCTGGTAACACAATGACCAACACAAAAGAGTGGCGGGGGGGGGGGTGTCACACATCGTGCTACACATGCGTATCCATCCAGTTCTTATCAGAATTTTCACTCAAAACCTACTGGCAAAAAAAACAACCACAGCCGACACGCACAAATGCTTGCCGCATATCTCATGGTCTGTCCATGTAGATGTACATACCGGGGAGGCCCACGGACTCTTTTCTGTTGGGTGATTTTCTATTCAACAATGACAAGCTGGGGAAAAATTGGTGTTCTGTTGTTGGAAAATTAAAAATAGGGGAGACAATTCTTCCTTTCTTTTTAATCAACGGGTTGGGTGAACACCTTTGAAATACGACACGGTGCGTAATAGCGCGAAACACAAAGCAGTGTGTGCACACAAGGCCCGATGCATGTATGCTTTAGGTATGGCAATGTTTGCTATTTGCGTTTACATACATACATGTACAAAAACCTTTTTAAGGTAACCAATGACAAAATCAAACTCAAAATCACTACTTACCGTTTAGTAAAAACCACTGAGCAATACATGTACAATGTAACTAGATGCTTTCATTTTTATCCTTTTACTTTACTATCTTTTTTTCTCTTTTTCTATGAATTCGCGGTCTTAAGTAAACAATTTTTTTCGGATACCAAACACATCTCAAACATTTGCTAGTTGATTTTTTTGTTTTTGTTTTACAGGTATAGCCATTTAAAATTAATTCGGGAATTAACTTACATATAATTATATTTACATGATTTACTCTTTTTAAAACTATTGTTTACCAAAATCCAATATTTTGTCTTGGAGAGAAAATCAATATAAATCCAATTTTTGAAGCAGTCAAGACAATTTTTTTTTTTAATAGACAAAAGCAAAGTGCCAGTCGAATGGAACTTCTACCCTTCTTAAAAAAATAAATATAATAATGAAAAAAGGAACCACGTACACTCAATCGTCCTTCAGGAAAAGATAACAATGTAATTCGCAAAACTCAATTCATCTTTTATACTTCGGGACAAGACAATGACGACACCAAAATTTAGCGTCGGCGATATTTCTCCCTAAAACATGCATATCAAATTACGGGCCCCGACCCTACCATTAAGACCCCAACACTACATCGACTATTGTCGGTTACCATCAACTCTTTTCTAATGATCGGACACTGTACAGCTGGGGCCGGAACCCAAAGACAAGGACAACTATTGTCAACATCTTTAGCTCCTGGACAAAAAAATCCAGAGAGAAAAAAAAAGAAAAGAAAGCGACGTAAATGTAATTTCTCATTTAGAGTTCCCTTGGAAAGCAGCTATGTCAACCGAACGCCGACGAAGCTCTGCAATAAATCTATACGAGGATTTGTCTATATACTTGTCGGTAAGCGGTGGTGTTCTTTAACTTAATGGCACGATGTATACGTGACAGGGGCTAGCCCGTGATACACAGATGGTGAACTGAAGGGGGGGGGGGGTTAGGGGGAGACCATACACCACAAAGCTATATTGTATGTCCCTGTCCGTTGCCCTTCATACTTCCCAGTGTCTGACGCCGTGTGTTTATGCATGCGGCCTGCGACATTGAGATGGGATTTCTTTTCTGCCGGTTGCACGCACACACACACGCACACCCACACCGTACGGCAGCGCGCCGCTGTTGTCTTTCCGACCACAGTGTCAACATTACAGGGTTGTGGAACGAGCACACAATCCTACGCTGGACCTCTAGCTGGTGTGTACAATGCTTTAGATATGTACATGTATATATGCGACCACAATGTACAAGCATTCCATTGTGAAGCTGTTGTTGCCAGTACTATAATAATAATGAGGATATAATAACATATCCTCATTATTTTCATTTTTCTTTCCCTAAAGCTGTCTGGTGCTTTCAGCCTTCATGTACCGGTACATGTACATTGAAGCCTATTTCTCACTTGTGTACATTTCGGTGCGAGTGAAAAAAAAACCAACCCAGAATGCTCATCACAAAGCATGTTTTCAAATTGGAAAAAAATTTCCTTGTAAAAAAAAAGAAGAAAAAGATTTTTTCAATTTTGGATTATTTGAGCAGTAAAAAATATTGCGTGAAAAATGACAAGTGAAAAATGAATATGCTTATATCACAAAAGAATGTTTTTAAATTTGTAATTTCTTTTCTCAAAAAGATGGAAAATTTTCTATTATTTCATTATTCAAGCAATTACAAAATGTCTCTGGGAAACAAAATTTCACACTGTAAAATGACCAAAAGATGCAATTTTTGACCAATTTCAAATTTATGAGAGTCAGTTCCGTTTTCATACCAACAGGAATAGGGTTGTAGCAAAACTATGTATTTTAATCTTGTCACTCCTCAATTTTTTTATTATGCAACTAGCAAATTGTACTGCCAATAAAATTCACAATCAATGCTCAACAAAATAATTACGAATGGAAAATAATTTCCTTGAAAGTGTGGGCTTACGTTTCAGCAGACCCTATCGTATGATAGATCCATGAATTCCAAATTTTTTGTTCTCTCTCTGCTTTTCAATAAAGAAATCCCCGAAAAAAATCAGCATAATTGCCTTGAGAGGCTTGGGTGGGTATTTAATTCCCGCATACGGCCCGGTGAACAGTAGGAAACTTGATTAAGGGGGGGGGGGTGGGTTGAATTCAAGATCATCCATATGCATGGGCTCATCGGTAGTAGCTCCGGGTCTGATCGGATCACAGCAAATACAATTATTTGGGCATGAATAGAACACTTAGGTATAATGAAACCCTTTGTCCTCCTTGATAAGGATGTTGGTTTGGAACCGAACGCTTCTGGCTGCGATGGCGTTAAGGCTTTATGACTATGAGCTACCCCGGTAGGCCGTATAATTTAAACATGGACCTCAAGGACGAAAATAAGACCATTGTCTCTCACTCTCTTCTAATGAACACCCAAATGGATTTTTTTTTTTGGTGTGGAATATTCAACCGTCCCTCGCAGCTTGCAATAACGCACAGCACATAAATTTGAATTTCGCTGGATATGAGTTCTGATTGCTTGCACAGCTTGCGAGCATACATCCGGAGGCAACCTTCGCGGAATGTTTTGGCCAAACATCGCTTGTAGCGTACAACACCTCGAAATGAATAACATGCATACATGTGAATTTGAATCTCAACGCATCATGAAACGAACTAAACGGTTTAGACAATCCAGCCACATTTTCCCGATTCAAATGTTAACATGAACTACATGCATTCAATCTATTCCATGAATCATGTTTGGTATGTATGAACATGGTGTAAATTATGTAGAGTGCTAGCAAGGCCATCCATCACCACTCCAACATTAAAACATACTTGTCGAAATATTCATATAGTTCATGTATAGTGGCACTTATCATATTCATGAAAGGCTAACCTGAACATGAACTACATGTCCATTCCCATTCAGCACAGGGAAACACAATTTGAAAATGACTGGTTTTCTTTAAATTGCAATATGATACATGTAAATGTATGTAAGTTTGCAGAGCCAGTGCACAGCCAAAAGAACAATGATCAACTAATACTTATTGTGCCATCATTCATGGTTTCCAAGTCCGACTGTTTTAATTTTATTTGAAAAAATGTGTACGACCAAAAAAGAAATTAAAAAAATTGAAGGGCACTTGTAGTTGATTTGCAGGCCATGTGATGTCTAAGTATGTGTACCCATCTACATGTAGGATGTAAAGATATTTGATGCCTCTAAATAGATAATTTTATATGACAAATTCTAAACAATAAACAATTTGAATGAATATCTTTTTGTTGGAACCTAATCGCAAAACAAAATGGTTCTTTCAAATTTTAAAAAACTGACGACAATAGTCTAGAACTGTTCAAACTGGATGCTGTAGAGTGTAGAAAACGTTCAGTTAGGCGTTAGGCGTGTGCAGTACTGCCTGAAAATGATTTACCAAGTCCCGAGATTGTGAAGTCATTGAAGGTCAACTGTGGAAGATTTCCTCCGAGATACGGCACACCTCCGCTTGCCCAACCCAAACCAGATTCACAGGAAAAAATTGGTTGTGCTTCCAATTAACGACTTGCACTCAACCTTTCCTTCGCTTGCTAACAGTGATCGATCGCCCGCAAATAGAAAAGAAAAACTTTTGACCAATCCCACTTTTCCCTCGAGCGGTGGAACTTCACCCCTTTTTTTGCAAGAATGGAATCACCCAGGTGGAGGTGCGTTTGTGATCAATTACTCCAGTGATGACTGGCGAAGTGCCAGTGGGGTGTCCACGCACACAGCGTGTCGTCTATGAATCATGTTTCCTCTGGGGAAAGTAAGGACTTTTTTTTTTGGTTTCATTTCACGAGCCGGTGCTTTAATGAACATTGTGTCACGTCTGAAATACTCGGACACGGCTTGCGATCGCACATGCCTCTATGGAAGCGGCTGCAGTGGCTTCCCATAGCCACATGTATTACTGCAAGCCACAGCCACTGGTATTGCAGGTTATTCCGATTCGGCCATGTGGGTTGAAAGGAGATAGCACACCGGCTATGAAAAGGCTGTAGCCATTTTTCAAACATCGGCTTCGTCTGCAGTTTTTGGTTCAAGCACCATCTTCGTGATTTCTTTTCAAAGTTCCTGACGTTGGAGATTCTGGCTTAAATATATAGTCCATCATTTGTAATTTGTGCATTTTGTTCGTTTGAAGCAACAAAAGTGTTCAAAATCTAATGAAGGATACTGAACAACTTAATACCTGATGAAGTTTCAGCTAAGCTTCAGCTGTATATTCCGAGAAAAAAAACAGCATTCTAGGATCTCAATTTCAAATCAAAAGTTGCTGAATCATGTTTTGAATTGTTTTGAATTGCAGCTATGCGATGTCGTGCTCTGATCCGACGAAGTATAGCAACCGCGCGCGAGCATGGGCGTCGTGCCAATGCTTGCGCACGCTTCGCGGAATAACAAAACGAACTACTACATGTAATTTAAATTTCCTACGGTGCGTCTTAAGACGCACCGTTGGAAAGGCCTTCTTTCGTTGATTACTTCAAAATGACAGCTTGCCAGTGAGAATAATTTCACAGGGAGTTTAGTCCCGTTACTATCTTTCAACCAAGTATGTTTTTCAACAAAAATTACGCCAGTTACTTTTCGGATGGCTGCAAATGATGGAATATAGCTTTAATATGTGTGTGTTGTTTTTTTCTGTCACAGGAACAGTATAAGTTCAAGTTTGCAGCCTTTTCTTTTGGCCAGAACATTACATGCCTAGAAACGTTTCAGCGGCCTGGCCTAAGCTTGACAAACACTTTGTACAATGTCTAAGTATCATCCTTGAACAAAACACAAAGAAACGGAAGAGATTCAGAGAGCCAGATTAAGCATTCTGTTCTTGATGAGATTCAGAGACTTGGAGATCGTCTGGTTGGATTGTTAGTGTACGACCAGGAATGAGAAGCACGTTCTACTTCAGAAAACAAAATTAGCTGTCAGGAGGCAAAGCGATATCTCCGAGAAACGAGAGAAAATGAAGCCGATCCCTAAATCAACAGACCGCAGGCCAGTCCCGGGGAACAAAGGTTGAGAGAAAGTTGACCAGCTGACAACTTGGTAACTACGTGTCTATACGTCGACGGTTGATGACACCCTTGACAGGCTTGCGATCTAACGATGAGAACCGTTCATTAGTCCGTACACGGCAGTGGACATTGGACGTCACGGATCTGACAGCAAGTTTAGACTGGAGACCAAGCTGACCTGATGCTGGTACACGCGTGTACAAGGAGAACAAGCAAAACACTCAAAAAGGCTTCTAAGATCGAAACGGTTGCTATGCGCATTCACAATGCTGTCCTGTCGTCTGATTGGACTACAGTACGCAAACATTATACACGTAGCCACGGGGTTTGAAAGACCGTCCCAAATTCAACATGGGTCCATGTTTAGTTGCAATTCCAGCATTTATTAAAGGAAAGTGTGATGTCTGTGACAGAGCAAACAGAGCCTGAAAATTTACCCCTGATGGGGCGCTTCTGGACCCCTCGAATAGGAAAATTAGCGTGTAAAAGTCAGAGTTTTGGAAATTATTTTTGGTACAACAATTTTTTAAGTAAATCACCCTCGGAAAAGGCCTTTGTAATATTGTTACTAGCATCTCAATTTATGGAAGCTGAAACATTGCATGACGTGAAAGAGAAATATCGTGCCAAAAATTGACCTCTCAATTCCGAAAATCTAAAATACATGTGGACTCGTGGAACTCGGAGCACTCGTACAAAGAAGAACATTTATGAAATGATTTTGTGGGGGTCATTGGGTAAAAACTGAAACTTAAATAGGAGACTACAATGTCTAAAATAGGAGACTAAAATGTCTTTTGGGACACACAATTTTTTAAAATAAACTTGAAAGACTAATTCTCATTTACAAACAAATCTAAAATGACCATTGATAAGAACTGTATTCAAACAAGCTCGACTAAATCTATAATCCATTGGTTGTAAGTAGGTAAATCTTCGCGTGTAAAATACCCATAGAAAGGTTGCGGAGGGGTCTGGAAGCTCAAAGACAAAATGGCGTACTTTCAGGCTGTATTAACCTTGATATCTAACTGATGATTCAGAGAAATGATGCAAAACTCCTAGTCTGTAATCTCCTTGACCATTACTAGATGATGGATGTATTTCGGATTTGAAAAATGCATTTTCAGGTTTATTCACTGAGCTCTGTCACGGACAATACATAACGCTGAAATTGCCCATAAAGGTCAACATAAAACAACAATTTCAACTGGACTGCACTTCAAATCATGCCTTGAACACATGTTCAGATTTCTGGTAGTTGCAGCTTTGATTGTACGCTTTTTGTTCGGTTTTTTTTTTTAAAGGTCCGCTTTTTTAAGGATAAAAGACCCACTGCTTAAACCAGGCTGGCTATACGCCTGCATTGGTAAGTCTGAAATTTAAGCATTAATATGGAACAGAAGGAACACAGTGCTTATTTGTGCGTGTGTGGACATTTAAATGAACTGACCCCGCACCAATTCCAAGGGAGTTTGGCCGACACGAATCAGGTCGCATCTTAGTGAGAGATACCAAGGCTGTATTCAGACTATATCTCAAAACTCTCCATCGCTGTACGGATGGACGAACAAGTTTTATACAAGGATTGATTTCTCGATTCCTCGGCTCCAAGGTTAGGGTCACCGGCAAGGTCCGCATCTTTCGCCGCGTTGTCACGGCAACATTCGATTGGGAAATAATGGTTGTCAATATCCCCCGTTTATTATTGTGGCTAATTGGGGAAACAAACAAAGGCATCTGGAGCCCAAGTCGACGCGGAGACGTCGCAGTATGGATTCGCATGCTTGCAGGAGGCCTTTGTGTCTTCATCAAACTACAACGTCGAACGTGGAAATTGGTATCATTTCTCGGGTTCAGTCCCCATGCACGGCGTTGTAAACTTTCATAGGAATTGACATGACACGTTGTAATTCAAAACGAAATTTACACACGTTTTACAAGGAATGGTGTTTTTTCGGCTTGTATCAGTAAATTGTGTTATAAACTTTTAAAGGATCTGACGTGAACGTTCAACACTTTACAGGGGATAAAATTACAAGATTTGACACAACTTAAAATGGGGAACTGGTGTGACATTTTCTAGCCTATCTCAATGCAATGCGCAATAATTTTTTAAAAGAAAAATACACAAGGAGACAGTTGAATCAGGAATGCATTAGTAGTACTGGGAGTGTTGTAATATTGAACAGCTGCATATAGACAATAATATGGGCATGTGCTCATACTGTACACTCTTGAGGCCCCCCTTCAATGGAGAAACCATTGCGCATGCTATTGTACAAAGCAACAACCCCATGACGTATTATCTGAACAATAGCTAGCACAATGCTTTTGCCATTGAAGGGGGCCTTTTGCGATAGAATGCCCCGATTGGTCTGTACTATACATGTACAATCTGAAGTTACACAAAGACTTTGTCAGATAGCTGCTCTTTTTTTTTTACAAAACCAGAGCAATAAATCCATCAATGAAAGATTAACCCTAGCCTTCTCAAATCCTCCAAAATCCTCTTTGCAAAATGGAGCATTTTGCATGATTCAGGCTAAAACTATGTGGCTGATTTTTGAGGATGCACTGTGTCAAGGTCTTGGGCCGGACCTTGTGTTGTTTATGCTGAGCCATGCATACATTTAGGCCTAGATTATACTTGAAATCCTGATCTGCACTGCTCCTAGATGTCACTGGCTCTGCCTCAACATATTGACAGTGATTACTGGAGAGTTTTGCAGGATTGAGGCAGTGGTCACCCCTCCAAGGACCACATGCAGGACATAACGGAGGATTCTGCAGGATGGAGGCTGTATGCAATTTTTACATGGAGGCAGTTGGAGGATTTCGCAGGAGTGATGTTGCATCCTAGCAAAAACGCCTAGGGAGTTAGGGTTAAAAAAATGCACAAATATGGACTCGGGCAACAAAACTGAGTAGAGTTGAATATTAGGTAAACAAGAACATAAACTGTACAAGTATGGGCCATGCACAAACAACAAAAGATAGGAGCATAAACAAAATCTTATCTCTGTTTCGAATATGCAGAAAAGAGAATACACATTTATCCAATAATGATGACCATGGTATTAGCACGGCTGTATGAGAACAAAGGTCCCAATATAATCGTGGTCCGGGTTTCCAATTAATGACCTCATTATCATTAGCAAACAAACCCATTGAGTTGGGCAACACATGGCCGGCGTGAACATTGCTCGTTTGCCGGGCAGAGCAACCACGCACGCAAAACCAGACAAGAGAAATAGTGTCGGTTTGAATTGGTGGGCTGCAGCCACTTTAATGCGTGAAGTACGTACGGGCTGGGAAAAAAATGCACTGCAAGCTGGAATGCGCTGTTTGCGATATTAAAATATACTCTCTTTAGCAAATATTGGGGCCACGGGGTTTGCCCAATTGTCTACTGATTAACTACTTCTTTTTTTTTTCATTTCTCTTCTACCCTGACAACTTTCGCTCCGTTTTTTTTTTTTTTTGAATTGACGATAATAAACCACTTCATGATGGAATGGACTGCAAGGGACGGTCTCATCAAATCTAATATCAAAGTCGTTATGGAAAGAGAAATAAAACTATGCAAGGAATTCAAGCAATCTATGATAATATTACCAGCATTCATCATTATCTTGTGATAAAACAATTGCATATTTAGCTCCCCCCCCCCCAAAAAAATCAAAATACACGCCTAACCCGATCCATGTTTTAAATTGAATTGGCAAATCATTTTGCCCTGTCTCATTATAATCACCCTTTTGTCTATTTTTTTTCCTCTCATGTTCGACCTTTTTCTTCTTCTTTAAAGGGAAAATACAACATTTGCAAACATCAAAAAAAAAAACTACCAAATCATTTTGAAATACCTTGCTGGACTGTTAGTGAATGACAGTGTAAAGCATCCTGTAAAATCATGGCACCTGGTATACTGTCATTTTCAAGAAAAGCGGTATTTTTGTATCAATTTCCAACGCTGGTCGGCCGACCAGCGTTGGAAAAAACTGGCTTTTTTCAAATACTGGCCCCAATTGACCATCGCACTTGTTTGCAATCAATTAAACACCTATGAACGGGAACAAGCCAGCTAGACTGGTTCCCTGACCTTACAATTCCCCAATGTATGTAAACTGCTCTGTTTCTTCTTATATGGAGTCAGGGAACCAGACTACAGGAAAATGATTGTTTTTCTTGGTTTTTTATAGCATTTTCGAACCCAAAACCTCAAAAAAATCGGTGTAACTATATTTGCTATATATTTCCAACCCCCCAATGCCATCCATTTCTGAAAATTACAGCAAAAGCAAATGATGTATATTCCCTTTAAACTGATGGCCGCTACAACTGTCATTACGAAGTAATCGTATCCGTCTTCATGTATAGTTCATGAGCGCCGGTCCAAACAGACAAGACATGCAAACCGGTCCCCTTGCTCATGTCAGCGGATCCAAACGAGTGTAATATTTATTTTTATGGGCCTACTGAGACCCAGGGAAAAGACCGCTTCAGTACTGCGATGCCGTCCGACTATCCCCCCCCCCCCCCCCCATGCATGCATGCTTGTCACTTCAAATGTAAATCCGTCCAGTCTTCTGGGCATTTTATAAACACATGACTTCCTGTTTGTAACTTCGTCTGCTGACATTTTTTTTTTGGAAGACCAGATTGAAAAATATAAATTAATCCTATGTTGATCCAACTGGGGGCATGTTGCGCTTTAATTTACATGTATAATGAGTGTCCATCAAAGGCAATAAGGACATGAGAAAGAAAAAAAATTAAACATAAAACTTATTTTTGCAGTTTTGGGAAAATATTTTTGTAACGATACTTCCGAGAAAAGTCTACAACTGCATTGAGCACATACACGTGTGTAATATTTTGACATCAAAAGAAAAGGGGGAAAAAAAACACATTTTGTTGTTGTTGCCACCACAGGAAATAATACTGAATTAAAACCTCATGCATATCGAGATGAATTTATGGAAAGGGAAAGTAAACCTCGGCCACTATATCTGTAAGTCAATATTTTGTTTTTATACAAATTACAAAGCAACTATTTCTTGATGAGTTATTTTTTCTAGTGAACGCTGTTTTCTTGTTTAGTTTCTAATTCTGAAAGTTTTTTCTGAACTTTTTTACATTGGCCTCTCGTAGTATTCAAAAAGTCTGATTTCAGATTAACAATCTCATGCCTGATTGTTCCTTTACCATAGAATAGACGTGTAAAACCCTTATCCCCAAGGGTTCCTCAGGACTACCCTGCTAAATCCAACAGAGTCTAACGGTTACTTCCTGCTCAATCCTACAGAATCCAACTGTGCCTACTTTTTAGTTGTCTGCTGGATCCAACAGAGTCCAACTTGGCGTTACTTATCAGTACCCAACAGAATCCGACTCTGAATATGTACGTGTACGTTTGTACAAGGGGTTTACTGCTCAATCCAACAGGCTCCAACGAGGTTGATGATATAGTTGGATCCTGTTGGAATCAGCAGGGTTAGGGTTAATTAATGACTGTTTACAAAAACTGAATTGATCTTACCGAGTTGATCCCAGAGTTGTCGGTGTTTGTCCGTCATCGGCGTTCCCTGCTGCTTCCAGAGTTGTAACCGTGGGTCGACCATAAACTGCTCTGTGATTAACGTTAACATTCTAGCACCATTGGAGTCCCGTACTCGTAACATCTCCCTTACCTGCATGGAGGAGAGAGTTTCTCAAAATGTCACATCTCCCTTGACTCTATGCATTTTAGAAAACTTGGTCCCCTTTTTAAGCTCTGGCAGGAGGTTCTACATGTCACTTGGTGGTCGGTCTGTCGGTCCCCAAACTTATCAGTACCCAACAGAATCCGACTCTGAATATGTACGTGTACGTTTGTACAAGGGGTTTACTGCTCAATCCAACAGGCTCCAACAAGGTTTATTATATAGTTGGATCCTGTTGGAATCAGCAGGGTTAGGGTTAATTAATTACTGTTTAAAAAAACTGAATTGATCTTACATTGACCAAATGTATGGTGTTCCATATGTGCTATCGTCGTCGCATTTTTCAGCTCAGGCAGGGATCATTTTGATCGATTTCATACAGGACTTTCATGCAAGACTTTGTAAAACATGGCGAGAGTTAATTGTGCACTCGCACTTGTTTGCTATATTTCTTCTTCTGAGAAGTCATATCCCATTCGGGTTTTTATTTGTCTCTGCCTACGGCTTTTCAGAGTGGTGTGCCAATTGCAATTTCTTCAGTCATAGCCACTAAATGCCGATTTGGGACATGGTCTGAGCTTGAACAAAACCGCTAACACGTACACGTTGTTCATAAGGACTACTACTGCTCTGTATCGGGTTGTAAGTCTACGTCATCGCTATTACCACAGTTTATTAGTGGAAATCATTCAGAGGTTTAACTGAGCACTAGTATTAGTCCTTTCAAAAAGTTCAGAAAGAAATTGCACGGGAAGTTATAAATCATAAACCACAGCTTTCAAACTAACAAAATGCATTAAGGTGTCACAGAAAACAACTACATAAACTGAAAGGAAAAGAAAAAATACATGTATGTGTATTACAGTTTCGCTGACTACATATCTGTAACATGCTTCATTTCAACTTCTGGATGCAGACAGAAATATCAAAAGTCCTCTCAAAAAACAATTTGGACAAATTTTCCAACTTTTCAATGAGTTAATGTACATATTATTTCAAACAACAGGAATCTAAAAACCATACTCCCCCGTAACCGATCACTGGATGAACACTGCATGCACGTATATATTGTTGATTAACTCACAAGAGGCGAAATGAAAACAACATCCAACTACTCATCCCAGACAAACTGTCTAAGTGGTCCCGTGATAAACACACAACTGCACCGGTAAGTGCAGGGTTCAGGGTTCAGTTCCCTCCTGGGTCCTGCACATGGGAAGGGGGGGGGACCTGCATAGGCAATGAGCAATATCGTGTATGTACATATGCATGTACTTGAACATGCAGAATGCAATTACTAAAAACTTTTTTTTTAAACTAACTCCTCTTAAACAGGTATTTCTCTATGACTGCCTTTCAGCGGGCCTCAGCCTGCGCTAAATTGACTTGCTATTATATCAAATTTTAGGCCTCTTGCCATGAGAAATTCACGGATATTTTTGACATGGATGAGAGCTGGATAAAATGGCTACAATCTCCAACAAGATTCGAGTCTGCAGACCAAATCTAACTGGAGAAGATTGGACATACACATGTACATACAGCTCTATGTTTCGGCTGAGTTTACAATGTGTTTCTGTGCAGCATTTTTCCTTTGACAGCCTGTCAGCGGGCCTTGGCCCGGCCGCGATGACACGGCTGGCTATATCTTGAATTTTAGGCCATTTGTCATGAGGAATTCCTGGATATTTTACATCGCTAGGGAGCTGGATAGTGTGGCTACAATCTCCAAGTTTGGGGTCCGCAGACCAAATATAATTGGAAAAGAATACTATTATATTGGGTTTGGCCCTTCACTGACATATTTTATAAACACTTGTATACTCAGTGTTGTCCGAGGGCTTGCAATGACAATCTTCACAAGCTTCCTCGGGTGGGACTCGAATCCAAGACCTCCTGTTACAAAATACGTTGGCGAAGGGCAAAATCCATATAAACTTCTCCCCTGCACGAATTTCATCTTATATAACTGGAGAAACAGACACGCGCATCCAAGTTTCGGCCAAGTTTATTTAAGGGCAGATCCAGAGAAGTTACTGCTTTGGGGGGGGGGGCTCTTTTAAGTGAAAAATATCCTTATTTGAGAAAATTTCAGTCACTGCCCGGGGGGTAGGGTGCCCCCTCCGCACCCCTGGATCCGCCACTGTAATTTCTGTGCAACATGCTGAAATTTTATAATCTTCAATAATTCTGGTCACAGAGAATGGTTGTCTCTCCCCCTCCCCACCCCACCCCCCCCCCCTCCCCAAAAAAAGATTATCAGCAATGGAGGAATACCATCAGAAACATTCATATAAAATTGACAAATTTTTATACTAAATTGGGGGGAAAAAAACAGACCTTGGCAAATAGTGAGTTGAGTTGCTTCTCTGAGTCGTAGTAACCCCCTTGCTGGAGGTACAGCTTGACTTGTTCCTGGACTTGCTCCGTGTCTAGATGCCAGCAGCTGTCGTCGTCGATGCTGGCACCCGCTGTAGGGTCTGGCGCACCTAGACAATGAGAAAGAAACAAAGGGCAAGTTAAAGAACAATGCGAAGTGACACAAAAAGCACTCCGACAAAATGAAATACCACAGTCAATACTGGCGCCAGCTGTAGGGTCCAGCACACCTAGAAATCAGAAGGGAGGAAAAAAAGGGATACAAACAACGGAGCCTCAAAAAATGCACTCGGACAACACGAAACAGTGTTGTAATACTCATACTCGTACTCATAGTCACAAACTCGAGTAAATTTCTTCGTACTCGTACTCGTACATATATACTCGATGCATACATGTACTCGTTCATAAACTGTGCTCAAACTTTATTTGGAAAGGTACTCATGGAAAGAAATGCATCGTACTAGTAATTTGTACTCATACTCTTGTACTCGAGTATTTCTTTGTACTTTTATTGTGCTCGTACACATGGAAATTTATTTAGTCATTGAAAAAATACCTTGTACGGTATACATGGCAATGTATGCTGTACTCATATCCGTACTCCTACTCATACCACAACTTACTCGTACTCGTGGAAATGTACTCAAATACGACACCAAAAAGAAAAACTACGCTCAATTTTCAGATTTCAGTCTCGGCATTTTTCAGCATTTCAATACGACAGTATAAAATTTGAAGTGTGTGTGTCCATTTCAAGTGGTCCAAAATGTCCAATACTTTACTGTAACTGCACTGTTTGGATTTTTTTATTGTGTACACGTGTGTGTAACTTTGGGCATCTTTGATAATTTTTGGGGAAATATAAGCACATGTACAATATAGGCCTACCCTGTTCCTATTTTCCCCTTTTTTCAGCCAAGTTACTGTCATGTTTACAACAACTTTTTGCCAACCAGTGATTGGTCAAGACATACAGAGTGTGTACTGAGATCCACAAGAAAATGCATGTAAAAAAACTTCACCAGATTTTACGAACAACTTCTAGTCACTATAAACGTATCACATGTATTTGCTCACTGCCATACTAATATTCAAAAGATCATTTCTGAAGAAAAGGGAAAAAAGAGGCATTGAGGAACGAGCACATGTGCTTTTATTTGTGCTTTTAGGAAGATGACAACACGAAGTTCATTTCCACACCGGTAGAGGGTCCAGGTACCGGTACCCTATCACACACCGAAGGCAGACGGAACCAGGGTGTCAAAAAAGCTCAGAGGATGGCCGTAATAGAATTAAGGCCGCAGGAAATAATTACCATTACGGCATTAAAGGCGTAATTAACCACAACATTTCAATGGCGGTTAGTCATATCTCCTCCAACCCCCCCCCCCCCCCCCCCCTCCTCCTAAAAAAAAATACTTGCATGCTATGCACGTTGAAACAATTAGGGGCTCGAGACGCCGAGCAAAAGACTGATGCAACTTTAAACAGGTTGAGGTCGGGGGGAACGCTGGGTAAAAAAGGAGAAATTTGTCATTCCACACAGGCCGACTCGAGTTGAAATCGCTAGTGGCGGCCATTATGAATGGGACAGGCGAGTTTCCTGTGTGTCCATTCGCGGGTCTCGGCACTGCGGGGGGAATGGGTAATGCCGCTCGGCATGCATACAACGGTGAAGGATTCTTCTTGGCGGCACGCGGTCGAGCGCAGGTGAGGGGCTGCTCTTCGGCGTACATTTGTCATCGGGGGAGAGAGAGAGAAGGGGAAAGCTAGAGAGAGAGACAGATATTGGATTTCGGACAGCGTGAATAAGTCACCAAACTTCCTGCCGATTCACCGTCTGACACGTTCCTCCATTATGCATGGAGGCTGGAGAGGCTTCCCAGCTGCTTTGCGCTTCACACTTGTCCCCAACTTAATGCCGTGAATAAAAAAGCCAACCCCCCCCCCCTAAAAAAAAAAAGCAGCAACAGCACAGCTCTCAACTTGACGGAGTAAATTTACAATAAAATTCAGCCCTTCTTGGGAACTTGATTTAATTTGGACATTTTTGTATTCATCCCTTCCCGAATTTGGCATGTACATGTAGCTTGGGGAAATATCGGCGGATAAGGCCGAAGACACTCAAAGAAACTCATTTGCATACATATGTGAGATTCCTGTTCACGAATGCGCAAATTTTCCACCTGAATTCAAAAACCACAAGGTCACCCAAAAGCTTTTCAGACTTTCGTGTGTGTGTTTTTTTTTTTTTGCGATTTATTTCTCTGGCTGCTGATAAAGCAAGCTCGGGTAGTTTTTTAATGTCTCCATTATAGCGTGACAAGTCAATATTTCAGCGACAGTAATTTGTCAGATGACTGGCATTATGCCTGAAATTTTTGACTGAATCACTCCGAGGGCGACTGGGCAGGGGTAATGCAAATTTCCCCGCGCGTCTAGCTGTGCGGGATAGACGCTCAATTCACAAGTCAATGATTCAGCTCCGGGGTAATAATGGCGAATGTGTGTTCAGATGTTGAGAATTTCCCCTCATGTTCCTGTTCAGTTTAAAACAGACTCGAGGAATTTGTGCAGTTTTTTTCTTACTCCCTAACTCTTTTCTGGCTATCTTAAAGATAAGTCCCCATCTATTTTGAGTTTCAACCCCCCCCCCCCAAAAAAAAATCCAGAATTTTGTTTTCAATTGTTTTTTTTTTCCCGTGGCAATATAAAAGTTATTCACTTTTGAATGAGACATTTATAGACAGGAAGTTATTAAATTTATTCAATTCTTTCTTTACAAAGTTCAAATTATTTGCATCTCGACAATAATTCGCTCTCGCAGGGTGGGTCCATTTTTCGGCAAAATGCTGGTCAGCCGACCAGCGATGGAAAAAAACCCTGGTTTTTTTTTTTTCAAATACTGCCCCCAATTTTACCACATTTAGTTACTCCACATTTTGTTTGCAATCGATTACACACCTATGAACGGGTACAAGCCAGCTAGACTCGTTCCCTGACTTTACAATTCCCCAACGTCTATAAATTGCTCCGTTTCATCTTACATGGGGTCAGGGAACCACACTACAGGAACATGATTTATTTTTTCTTGGTATTTCCAGCATCTACCAACACAAAACTTGAAACAAGTCAGAGTATTAAACAAAAATTTCCTATGAGATACTTACCAAATCTTAATATTACAGCAAAAGTAAATGTTTTATTCCCTTTAAATTGTGGGTTTTTCCTGGCATCATGCATGTGTGACTGTTTGGGGTTTCCCACCCAGATTTTCTTTTCTTTCATGACTCAAACTATCATTTCCTTCCCTTTTTTCTGTCGAGTCGATACTTCCTATAAACTTCAACATTATCTAAAGCATAGAAGTTTCTCTTTGCCAACAAAGGCAAACATTCTAACATTTTGAAATAATAACATTGTGGTACACATTATAGTAAATGCAGTGATTTAAATACAATGTGCTTCTCAATTACTAACCAGGAACTACCCAATTATACTCCGGGCCGATAAGAGGCAATTGTTGTAAAGTCTCCTGCTCAAGAACACAAGCACCGTGATTCCCTGTCAGGATTGAAACCAACACACTGTCTTGTAAACAAGTCAGACACATCAGAGTTGTGATGACTCGAGCCAGTGACTCGACCCGAGTCGCAATTTTTGGTGACTCGACTCGACTCGAGTCCCTACAGGTATTAATGGCTCGACTTTAGAAATGACTTAATTTTCTTTCTTTTTTTCATGAATCTTTATAAACAGCTCAATAAATGGAGAGACACATTCATTCTTTCTATTAAAAGAGAGAAGACAATAGCGTCTTTGTTGTCAGTAAAGCTCCTCGCCTGTGAAATTACAACATTTTCTCTGCATGCTAAATTTAATGCTTCAGTACATCATGTTGCATGAATTGTTTTTGTTGCTGGCACTGTGTGAGTAGCAATTTACATACAACATTGGAAAGGCTGTAAAGGATCCAGGAAGAACAAAGAAAACAAAAGCCCTCTTTTTTTTTATTGCAGATTATGCAAACAATCATGTACAATCATCATCCCTTATTGTGGCAGGCTGCATATTGTCCAATGTGCTGGCACTCAGAACGATATTGCCTGGCATGTTTTCGTGGGTTCGGAACACCGAGAAAAACAGAACTCCGGCACAGCACAGTGCCAGTCTCTGCCCCTCAATCTTGTGAAGCAGAGGGGGAGCATTCAAGCACCCCGGCCTCAGCCGCGTGTGGCTATAAGCCTCCGGGCAAGTGAAAAGTTCAGCCGATCCCGGTTTTCGACAGGAGGGCGAAACGGAGAGAGAGGGGGGCGTGTGACATAACAGATGGCCGGCATATTGTGGAGTATATACTGGGCCACGCAGCAACCAAAGAGAAAAATTCCTCCCATCCACACAAAAAATAGTGTTCACAGAATTCAATTTGTTTGAGAAAAGGCTCTCCGGGCACGAATTTGTTCGGGGAAAGGTTTTCACCAATACACACGATGTGTCACTGATGTTTGATTCACGGAGCGGAAAGATCTGTTGTCCTGCAACTTACAATAGGGGTCGATCATGACATACAAGTACATTGTATACATGTCTTTATTCCTGTACCACAGCCGTATATTCCCATACCACAGGTGCATGTAATACCGTGTCATTATCCTTCTGAATAACCCTGTACAGGAACAAATCCTCTGCAAGTTTCCCTTTTGTACGTGTATTCCTAGAAAACCAACAAAGGTGCAAACCACGTACACATACAACTTGTAAATTGAAACCTAGGACCAATTTCCAAAGCTATGTACGTAGACCTGTGTAGCCTGAGGTACTAGTATTTGTGCAGTGTAGGCCTACTTTTTTTTGTACACTTAGGTACTGTAGACATTTTCTGCGCAGACAAAAACTTTCAGGAAAAGAAAGAAAGAGGGGATACCAGCCAAAATATCATGTCAGGCATATTGCCTTGACCGGTTCTCCGCTCTTTTTCACTTCGAGCATTGAAATCAGTCTTTTTCAAAGGTTGTACACTCTAGCATACATGTACTGTCTAGACTACATGTATATATGCATACGGTTCATTTTAATTTGGGGTCCATTTTTTTTCTGTCCGTTACATCCAACATCAATGATTTTGTAATTCTGATGAGTACTCCTAATACAGTCGTCCTCCGAGGTTGATTATATGAATAGCAAACTTTATGTACCGGCTGGTTTTAAACACTATGTTTCAGACCAGTTGGAGTCCGGATGCTGATAATTACCAGAGACGAAATCAAAACATTCGGTAAGTTAAAACAAGTCAAAAATTATAAATTTCCAACAATTTTGTTGAACATTTTTACTTCATTTTTTTGTGGAAACATTCCTCTAGATATGCTATGGTATGGCCCTCTCGTGAGAAATGGTTAACAACTCCATGGAGATTGGCGCGCCCATCGCGCGTATTGCGTGATGTGGCGCCGAACGCAGCTTTACGTGTTTAAGACCAGCCAGCCATGTCTTTATCAACCGTTTAAAACCAGCCACATGACAGGCTCTCGACCAATAGGAAGGGGTAAACTGTCTTAGGTGTTTATGAATGGTAAATAACAAAGTACCAAGGTAACACAGACAGAAAACATGTGACACTTTGGATGCTAAATTTATAGAATGAGTAACATGCCTTTGTCTAGGGTTTACATTGTATAAAGTGTGTACATGTTGTAAACATGGGGGGGGGGATTCAACCAAATTCTTTACAAGTGTCTAACAGTCTCCAACAGTGCGAAATTACTCGGAATTTTTGAGAGAACAACCCTGCACTGTTTTACTCCACAGACCTCCACGACATCCCATAATTGCAAGAACACACTGCCTAGCCACAATCTAAAGCCTACTTTAGCCCCAGTGATAAAATGTGTTATTGCTTAGTCCGCTCAGCCATTTCATTTTGAGGGTAATTTTCTTTTTATAACTGGTTCCCTGCATGGGGTACCGAGCAGATCTTAAAGGATAAATCACTCAGTCCTGTTTTTTGATAACATTCTCTTTTTACGGATTCCAAGAACAGCCATAATGGGTATAGAAACTGCATTCCCCAGTCAAATTGAAACTTAAGTCTAAGTACGGAAACCACAGGTATTTTTGTCTGGAGCTTTCGGCCAGTGTGCCATTGGGTTGAACGGTCATTGTCAGGATCTTTTCTTTACTAACCAGTGGAGTCATGCAAAGAACTTGCCCAACGTTCACATGTACATTAGAGTTTCAGCTTTCAAAATTGCATGTTGACTGCGACCATATTACGGGTTGAAAACTTTTTCATTGGTCGAGTGTGAAACTAAAAACAGCCAAACAAAGAGACTTTCATAAGAATTGGCTGTGTATGTACTTTTTGCTATTGTATACATGTACATCTTTCTTACATACTGGACAAATTTGTCATATTTATTAAAACTTCGTTCAAAGAAACCTTTGAATCTAAATTTTCGGTTTCGGCATGTACAAGAAAAACAGGCCTATAGGGGGAGAGTATAACTATTCATGAAAAGAATTGGGACTCTTCTCAATTATGTTGCGAGAGAGAACTTGAGTGTGACACTTTTGATTAAATCTAAAATCCATTCGTGGACAGGATTCTAAAACTTTCAAGGGGAAATCAAGTCCTACGTTAGCCCAGGTTGGGCGACATCTTCCCTGCATTTTGACTGACATCCAGGGTATTAATTCTACTACCATAGCAAAAAAAAATGTAACACATTTTTTTTCATATTTTTACCTGATGGAGGAAGCTGAAATTTTGTTTACATATTCCTTGTGTCCAGAATAATGCAAACGCTGGGTTTGGAAGAGGTAAACATGTCCGTGGGCGACGTGTTTACCGAAAATAAACCTCAGATTTACGCTTTCGTCAAAAACATTCTCAGTACAAACTCTTAAGTTTTCATGACAACTTTGTACTGAGGATGTTTTTGACGAAAGCGTGGATCTGCGGTTTATTTTTGGTAAACACGTCGCCCACAAACATATTTACCTTTTCTAAACCCAGCGTATCCATAATTCTAGACACAAGTAATATTTTAACAAAATTTCAGCTTCCTACATCATGGTAAAAATATGAAAAAAACAGGTGTTATATTCTTTTTTGCTATGGCAGCAGACGTTCATACCCTGGACTCCATCGCATGTACAAAACTGAGGAGTCCAACCTGGTTTAGGCCTACGTATGAACTGACAGTTGATTGGCTGAAACTCCCAATACTGCAAAAATCTTCGTGATGGACTTGTAAGGACTTGTGATGGACTAAAATGCAACACAAGAATGCTAGATAGTCAGGATTAATAAACACAGGGCGAGTTAAAAAAAATGAAACCCAAATCTGGGGACTAATGTTTTAGTGAAGTTCTGCATGTAGCACTTTGAAAATCTAGGATTAAATGAAAGCCCAATTCATAAGCTTTCTTTTAGTACAAGAATCATTCAAATCACTCATGTAAATTTCAAGTTACGGAATTTTAAACACAACCACCATTTTAAAGTTCTGTCCACGGATCACAAAAAGGTAGGTGTTCTTTCAGCAAAACGAAAACAAATCACACACGAATGTGTGTGAATTGTTTCGTTTTGCTGAACGCACACCTTTATTGTGATCCGTAGACAGAACTTTAAAACGGTGGTTGTGTTTATAATTCCGTAGCTTGAAAAGTACATGAGTGATTTGAATGATTCTTGTACTAAAAGAAAGCTTATGAATTGGGCTTTCATATCCCAGATTTTGAAAGTGCTACATGCAGAACTTCACTAAAAACAATAGTCTTGACATTTTGGTTTCTTTTTTTGTACTCACCCTGTACATGTAAATAATAGAAGCAGCAATTTGAAATTTGGTATTTACCCGGTAATTGGTTGATTCTAGATTTGGACTGAAGGATCTCATCAGCGAGCTGCTGAGCGGTTGGCAAGACATTGGTGTGGTGGGCGGTGATCAGATACTGGGCAAACTTCTGCAGCTGCTCCCGGTCCATCTGGAGCAACGTCTCCGAGATGGGCAGCCGCAATTGCACGCTCCCGGCCTGGCGGATGCGGTAGAGGGAGAGCGCCACCACGTGCTGGCACCAGAAGATGTCCCGGTTGCCGCAGGTGCAGGTGACGGCCGTGATCTTGCAGCGGTCGAAGCTGATGGAGACGCGGTGGACCTGCTCGGGCTCGTTGTAGAGCTGGTTGCCCGGCTCCGTGACGGTGCCGCTGAGGTGGAATCCTGGGCAAAGTAACAGGAACAAAACATTAATTAAGTTTTTAAAGCCAGTTTGTTACGTTGTGTTCCGGCTGTAAGTTGACAATGCGCAAAGTTTAAGCTGGTACGTGTGTGAATTCATCTGAACTCTACTTAGAGGAAATGCACAATGGTTCGGGATGACAGGAAAACCACACCAGGATGGGTTAGGTAAGAAAAATAAACGTTTCTCGTCCTTGCCTCCTTCCTTTTTAGCCTAACGTCTCTTTTAAAACAAAACAGTCCAATTCAAATTAGTGCAACTTTTTACACATGCCTCACTGAGTAGTTGATCCCCCTTCAACAACTTTTCCAACTTTTTGGAGGAGTTGTTTTAATGTCACTGTTTGCACATATACACCCCAACTTTACTCCAGTGCAAAGACATTTGGGTTTAAACTCAATATTACAAAACTGTATTAAAACTGTTTAAATTTATATCAAAAACCCCCTAGTAGTTTCCCAGGACTACCCTGCTAAATTCAACAGAGTCCGACAGTTACTCATATGAGTTTCCTGCTCAAGCCAACAGTCCTACACAACCCAACTTGCCAAGTTGTTCGGTACCTGAACATATACATTGTAAAATGACTGGCATGCTCAATCGAACAGAATCCAACTGTGCCTTATTTTTCTGTTGTCTGCTGAATCCAACAGAGTCCAACATGGCATTATTTACCAGTTCCCAACAGAATCCGCCTCTGAATGTTTTCAGTTGCCCGCTGAATCCAACAGATTTTAACAGGAAAAGATACAATGTACAAGGGGTTTACTGCTCAACTCAACAGGACGTAAGATGTAATGAAATGTAAGATAGTTGGATCATGCTGGATTGAGCACCTGGGGCAAGGTTAAATTAAAAAAAATAATATAAATGGTGGAAACTAGAAAGACAATTGATGAAAAATGGACGTGCCATACATTGTATGCCTTCAGTTTCAGGTAAAATTCAGAAGTGGTACGATTTGATGTATTTATCAAAAAAAATTCTTTTACATACGCTGGGACTCATGAGAGACCAGTGGATTTCATTGAATGGACCACCCAGTTGAAATAAGAAATAAATAAATAAATAAAATAAAATATCACAAAACATGTTTCAGCTGTTATGTTCTCCCCACCCCCCCCCCACGCTTTTTTTGGTATCAACAGTCTTTCCAGGCATTATCAAGTCTTTGAAGAAGAAATTCCAAAATCTGCAGTGCCACGCAACCCCTGTAGGTTTTCCCCAAGCCTCCGTAATTAAGACTTTCTCAAGGTCCGCGAGACTGCCCGAGCACCCTTCAAGTTCTTAGCAGGAACTTCCTTTGCCCTCCGGCCCAACTGGCTTCTCGACCCCGAATATTGTTAAAAACCCAAGCCGGTCTGACCCTGGGGCGGGGGGGGGGGGGGGGGGGGGGGGGGGGGGGGTTTAAGTCATGTGGCAATCAACAGTGTTTGTCAGTGGGTTCGCTGGGGAGTTTGTCACTGTGAC
Source organism: Patiria miniata (assembly GCF_015706575.1). Lineage (NCBI taxonomy): Eukaryota > Metazoa > Echinodermata > Asteroidea > Valvatida > Asterinidae > Patiria > Patiria miniata. The sequence continues at coordinate 16,166,854 of NW_024037054.1, forward strand.
TGTCACCACCTTTTGCAGTTCATTAGATTTCTGCCTGGGAGCTTGGGTGTTTTTTTCCCCGTTAAATGAACACGAAAAAATGTATGTACTGCACGAACTCAACCTGTGACTGTTACTAGTTTGCCAGGTAATTACTGCTGGCCGAGGCTGTTAAGATTATGGTTCTTAAAGCTGAGTTTTCTTCTTTTTTTTATCCAAAAAGTGCACCCATGTTTACCTGGGAAATATGATGACCCATGAGAATGATAATACTACTTTGGTGCATATTTGTATAGCGCTTTAAGCCAAAGGTCTCAAAGCGCTTCACAATTATTATTAAACCTGTTCATCAGGACACGGGACCAGTTTTTGCAGCAACTCCAGATCAGCGCATCCCGGTCTCTACCTTCACAGGTACCCATTTTTACTCCTGGGTGGAGAGAGGAAATTGTAGTAAAGCGTCTTGCCCAAGAAAGCAAGCACCAGACTACCTCTGTCCTAAATTTAGGAAGGTCTCAGATATAATGTATGCATAATTATTCCACCAGGGGTAGTTCCACCAATTTGTTGTTCCAAGAAAAAAAAAGGTCAGAGTGCTATACATTTCTATACCGGAATTCGTAAATGCAATACTTCCTAATAACATCAAATGTTCCAACAATCATCCTCAATTTAAAAGGGCAGTGAAGGAACATCTCTCTTCTCAATCTAATTTTTAAACAGCCGAGGTTTTAATGACCATTCTTCGATATTTCCTGCATAATCATATTAATTTTTTTTTTGGGGGGGGGGAATTACATGTTTGTTTGTTTCTGTGTTTTTAAGGACCCCGATGGAAATAAGCCGTCTTAGGCCAAAAAAAAAAATAAGTCGGTCTCTGGTCAGCGCGCGCGTCGATTTTAATCATGCGCGTCAATCTTTTTTTTTCTCCAAAATGTTCCGCGGTGGCTCCAACAGCGCCCTCTATTGCCGCACCTCCTCAATTTTTTTTACCAAAGAGCACCAAGGAATGGGAAATTGCACCAAGGCAAATGATCGACAGCACCAAGGCAAATTATGGAGGACACCAATGTACATGAGGACACCAAAAAAGCAAAATAGTATCTCACCTTGTCTGTACAATCCAAGCTTGAAGAAAAAAAAAAAAAAAAAAAAAAAAAAAAGCCGCGTCGCCGCGTCAATTCCGGAACTTTGGTCTGACCAGAGACCGAATTTTTTTTTTTTTGGCCTTATAAACAGATTTTTGGGCTATCCTTGGCTTTTATAAGTTAATTTTTTACGTATTTCACTGTATGTTTGTTTATATTTGCCAAAATGAATATATAAATAAATAAATGTAGCCCGTAACTTAGGTTCGAACCCACGTACCACGGCACACGAGTCAAACACAGTAACCATTGGATTACATATTTATAGTTGTACATATAACATTCTTCAGTATTGTACAGTGCGTGTGCACATGCACATAGGTACATGTACAAATATACGCATGAGTTATTTTCTGAAGGACAATACCGTATGTTTGTACATTTTTCCCCCCAAGTATTGCAATATGTTGGTTTGCATATATTGTGATAAAACTGATTGTTATTTTGTCATAAAATTTAGTTGGTTTGTATTTTGCAGGCAGAGGCCTTATGTACCGGTATATATACCCGTCAGGCAGCAGATGGATATTAAGTGCTGGGCCTTGAGAAATAATACATATACTGTACAGACTACAGTCAGGAACATATATTGACAATATCGGCACTGTATGAATATGCCGTGCAATTATGCAAAATCAGCCAGTAAAATGTGATGACTATGATGAAAAGGAATATTAAGTATTATTAGTAGATTTTTTTTTTAGTGCCACATGTATGGTACATGTATATTTGTCCTCTTCTACTGAGTTATATTTTAATATGATTTGCTAAAAAGATGTATGCAGATTGGACGAAACAAAGCACCGTATGCACCATATTACGTAAACATACATTGTACATACATGTACATGTACTGCAATACCGCTGCGGATGGTACTCCTGTTTTTGCTTAAAGCCGGAGTCCATCATTTGCAGCTATCCAAAAAAGTAACTGGCGTAATTATTGTTGAAAAACATACTTGGTTGAAAGATAGTAAGTGGACTAAACTCCCTGTGAAATTATCCTTTCTGGCAAGCTCTCATTTTGAAGAAATCAACGAAAGAAGGCATTTCCAATGGTGCTTCTTAAGCTCTCATTTTGAAGAAATCAACGAAAGAAGGCATTTCCAATGGTGCTTCTTAAGAAGCACCGTAGGAAAATTTTAATTAGTTGTTCGTTTTGTTATTCGGCGCAGCGCGCACAAGCATTGGAACGACGCACAGGCGCGCGCGGTTGCTATAATTCGTCGGATCAGTGCGCGACATCGCGTAAAGCTGCAATTCAAAACAATTCGAAACATGATTTAGCAACTTTTGATTTTAAATTGAGATCCTAGAATGCTGTTTTTCTCGGAATATGAAGCTGAAGCTGAGCTGAAACTTCATCAAGTAAGTTGTTCAGTATCCTTCATTAGATTTTGAACACTTTTGTTGCTTCAAACGAACAAAATGCACTAATTACAAATGATGGATTATAGCTTTAAATACATGTATGGAAGAAAAAAAAATTTCAGGAAAAATCTGGATGTTATGCAGCGCAATGAAACTTGGCCAATAATTTAGCTGGATATAACAAAGACACATCCTCAACAGAGTTCGGTGGGAAACAAAACAAACACAATGTCTTCAATAACCCACAGACCCGCTTTTCATAAAAACGTTATAAATGTGCCTCATTTTCCCCACACAGCCGATCCAAGCTGAGGGACGTTTGTCCTCTAGTAACCTCCCATGTCAGTCAGTTGGCCTAGAAGGCAAAAGGTAAATGAAAGACGGCATATCCGTCAACGTTTATGAAATACCGTAGGGGCCGGGGGGGGCCAAATTCCCTCCAGGGTGATCAACGAAAGCTCGAAGGCTCTACTGGTAGAGCTCTCCAACGTTACTTTAGACTCCAGTCTGCCCGACCCGGTTCCCACAACCCCCAACAATGAACAAGCCACTGGGTTACCGGTGTTCAGTGTTTAAAAAAGGGGGAGAGGGGTCACTACGGACGCTACAAGTCCGTTTGTTTCATCACGTTGTAATCAAACTCCCTCGTTTTGAAATTTTCCAAACCAATTTTCCAATCCAGCCTTCTGTAACTCTTCAGGTGATTAATTTTTGTTAGTTTCGGCGTATAATTTTATTGCTTTTTCGAAACAGACCTGGTAGGAAAATCTATCTCCGTCAAAAGTACAGGTAGCAGTATGGCAGCTGAAATTATACATATAAAGATTGAACTGGGGCTGCATTTTACCAAGAACAACAAGCAGGGTGTGTGTAAATACTATATTTGTCATACATTGTTTTTGTAAGAAATGCAAGTCATACACTGTCAATGTCATTGATAACTCGAGAATTATACAAGTAGACATACATAATTAATTCTTATATTATTTCATTCTTATTGTAACTGGGTAGCCCATTCAGCGGAATCCGCTGGTCTCCCATGGGGCCCAGTAAAGAGAAGACAATGTGAAGACATTACAGTTTTAGAGGTGGGAGGAAAACCCAAGAAGAATTCTAAGGAAAACCGACGGAATCAAGTAGGGACTGAAAACCCAATCCACATCATGGCTTAAGCAGGAATTGAACCCAAGTCACAGTGGTGGAAGGCACTACTACATCTGCTACTGTGTACATTATGGGTGCCATGAAGACAATGGAACTAATAACACATTTGGAATTGAAGCAACAATACATGAGCAATCACAGTCGATACATGCACACACATATCAGAGAACATTCAGGTACACGTACATGTATACATGTACATATTATAGTCACAATGCAATTCTCTTTCACATCCCGAAATTCATCATTAATTTATGTTCTAATCAATGCAAAAAAGCACCTGATGGCAATTCTGTGACCAACGCAAAATGTTCAGCTGGATGTACAATGATGCATGATATTCACATGGGTTGTCTGCAGCAACCGCCATGTTTAGAAAACCCTGGAGATAAACAAAGGCCATATTCAGAGTTTTCGGGCCATTAATATTTCAGTGCGTTTCCCATGCTGCAGCTGTGCCATGGTATTGTGGAATGCCTGACTAATCACTACGTCAATTATTTCAAAGCTGGTAGCCAGACCTATAGGGAGCATTGAAAACTGTACACTATTCATGTATGTATCATAGGCCATATTATCATGGACTGTAAAGACACAATTTTCTAGGTGCCAACAGCAAAAAAAGGCTCAATTTAGTAATTTTCTTTCCATCTTTAAGGTACAACATTTGCACGTATAACAATAATGTGGTGCTTATAGCGCCTTATATAAAGGTGTCAAAGCGCTTCACAATTATTACCCCTGTTCATCAGGCCACGAGACCACTTCTGCAGCAGCTCAAGATCAGCGCATATGGCCCATACCTTCGCAGGTACCCATTTATTCCTGGGTGGAGAGAAGCAATGCGTGGCAAAGTGCCTTGCCCAAGGGCACACGCACCATGACCCCAGGTTGGACTCGAACCGACAACCTGCAGCTGTACCGGCAGACCAAGAATCCAATGCCCTTAACCACAATGCCACAGCTCACCACACTTACAAAATTAATACATCACAAAAACAAAACCACCAAATTATTATGCAAATACCTTACTTGATTGTAAGTGAATGTCTCAAGCATTCTGTGAAATATCTATGCACCTGGTGTGCTGTCATTTTTTTTATAGAAAAGTGGATTTTTTGTATCAATTTCCAATGATGGTCGGCCGTCGGCCCGTCGAGATGCGCTGGTCAGGCGTGTCGAGATGCGAATTGAACGGTTACAAAGGGAGAGTTGGGGAAGACCACTGTAGACGGTGCACGTACGACAGTCGCGCAAAAAAACCCCACGGGTTTGTGCGAAACGTGGATTAAAATCAGCTGTGCACACTTCGCGCGATACATGCGCAAACAAGTCAATGCGCGCGGTGCATCCCTCTCACTGGAACTTTTGCAAGTGTCACCAAGCGCAATCTACTGTTCGTGTACATCCATTAAATTTTAACTGGAGCATTCTTGTTTGGCAACAGGCGCAAGAATTTTCTAATTACTATGGTGTCCCCAAAAAAGCTGTGCAAGCAGATATCCTTTGATTTCTCAAAAACTACTTAACATGAGGATTTCATCTTGATGGAGCACATTAATTATACTCTTGTGTATGTTCAGTAAAAATGCCATGGAAATCCGTTCATGCAAACCAGAGATCTAACAGATTGTAAAAGGCTATGGGTTTTTCACCTGTTCCAATAGGATGGGATTTACACAGTTAACTTAATTTACATCACAGTGAAAAAAAGCCCATGACAATCTGATGCACTTAAACTGTGTAAATCCCACTGAGTGAAAAACCCATAGCCTTTTACAATCTGTGTAGATCTCTAGTTTGCATGAACGGATTTCCGTGACATTTTCACTGATTATACACAAGAGTATAATAGGTCTCATTCAAATGACGTCATTTCCTACAGACGTGCATCGGCATGTCGAGCGTCAGCTTCCACAACACGCATCGGCTGCGTCGTATTTCGAACACATTTCAAGCAACATGCGCGCGTGTTTGGAACATTTTCAACACTGCACAATGCGTGTTTGATTGCGTAAAATATGCAGTTGCAGTTCTCCTACAGATATGGCCGTCGTTGAGCGAGCTCTATTAATATGCTCCATCAAGATGAAATACTCCTGTTAAGTAGATTTTGAGAAATTAAAGGATATCTGCTTGCACAACTTTTTTGGGTACACCCTGTACTTCAGGTTGATTGCAAGTACATGTACAGGTACATTAATTAATAATTATGCCATATGCACGAAACTGCAGGAATCTGCCCTTTCAAAGCTTTGCCGAGAGAATTTCTACTGGTAGACATTTTTGTGTACTTGTACAGTGTACATGCATGTGGGGACTTGATTAATAACACTGTACAAAGGAGTTGGCAGACATGTTTGTTCCTTGTACATTAATGTATACACACAAACGTGTGTTCACCGTCGATCGTGGACGTCCTATTGTCCCTCTTTTGTTTGTACTCTAACTTTTTAGGACTCCTCCTATTGGTTTTGTACACGACCCCAATCGCGGACGTATGCTGGGAATCGTGGATGATATTGTTCTCTTTTGTTCTCTGGAATTTTTCATCCACGGTTTGAAAAGATGAACACGTATACGTGTACATGTGCAAGGATTTTTCACACATGTTGTAAGCATACAAAGAACATGGACAATACTATAGAGCTCATTGTCCCTTGTTATTTTAGCATTTTTGTTATCAGGTTATTAGCTGATTGGTTGCGTGCTATTAGTGACCGTTGTGTATCTAGATAGTACTGAGTCATATAGTGAAAAATGTATGATGCCTGTGTGTGTGTTATAATATGTATAGTACATGTGGAGCATGTGCTTCATTTTGTTGCAGACACTTTTCCTGATTCAGGGAACAGAAAATACCAGGAAAATACATTCAATTCTGAAAGTGAAAGGACGGTAAAAATGCCTTTTCAAAGTTACGCAAACTAGAACCCTGTATTTTTAATACACATCTGCCAAGACAAAACAGTCTGACATCCCCATTGGGCCACAAAACTACATGTAGAGTTTTCCAAGAATCCGTAACTGATTTTAGTTTCCCACTTAGCCTATTCAAATTGATTCTCCCTACCAGTAAACACACACGCACACACACAAAAATGAAAAGTAATCGAATCCATGCTCGGCCCGCCAGGCTGGTTGACGGCAAAACAGTATACTGCAGTGTATTCAAGTATGATTCAGCCGGTGCCCCTCAGATGAACCCTACAGTCATTCCACAGTAGACTGTAGACAACCAGTGATGCCCACTAGGTCACTCACCCCGAACCCAACAACAACAAGCGAACAGGTCCCTTCTTTTTTTTCATTACCTCCATCGGGGTAACATCCTACAAAACTGTGACCCAGTTTACGACAAGATCACAATAAACTGTCCCGTGTATGAACTTTTGTCGCCTGTAAGTTAACCGCCAACTAAACAAAGCACCCTGATTGTGATACAAGTTATTTTTTCTTTTGTGGCGTCGCTGCTTTTGTCCCAAAAAAAGTTGAGCGTAGTTCCCGCAATCACAGAAAGAAAACTCTTCTTTTGTGTTGCACACCTACGCTCTATTGTGAAGTGTCAGGTGGGGAATACAAAAAGATGTAGGCGGAGCGATGAGGATGGATTTGGTGAGGGCAGAGGTCTGCCCAACAAAGCCATTTTCACGGCCGATTGGGCGTATTGTGACCGAGCAGCGATGCGAGACCATCCACTGGAAGGGTACTATTGATCAGTGTGTAGTAGGCAGTGAGTGAGAGCAGTGTGTGTGTGTGTATAACCCTACTGTTCGCCCTTCTGGGTATACACGATGACGACATTTCTAGTCACTGGAATTCCCTAGCGGCATACGAGGGGAAAAACAGAGAGAAAACAAGCAGTCAAGCACAGCGCTTCTACTGTAATATTCTACAATCTTGAGCCCTGCCTGTGTTTTCCCACAGTGGGGTACGCGTACGTGTATGTATGCAAGACTGGGTTTACACTCTCAAGGACACCACCTTATCTCCCACAAATGAGAAAAAATGACTTTCCAAGCCATCCGCCCTGCGTTTCAGGAGAGAATTTTCTGTCCATTATAGACATCTAATCTACGCAGCGGCCTTGCCACCTTGCAGAGACATATGCCCGAATTGGGGGGGGGGGGGGGGGAAACCTGACAGGTCCTAGCTCTATGCTTAGAGCCATGGGCATGAACACCAGTTACAATATATCAAGGAACTGTCTACATCGTATCGGAGTGGTCGCCAACCAAGCGCAATGCAAACGCAATGGAAACACAATCGGGATCGGGATGGGGAATACGAGCTGTGGGGAAAAATACAAGGAGGACTGGGGAGGGGGGGGGGGAGCGGAGACAAGGACGGGCAAGCGTGGGTGGCCAACCGAATTTGAAGAGTTCGTACAGGAATGTTTCCAACGGAACGCCGCCAAAATGCGAAATTCCCCCGTGGTGGAGTGGGGGGTCTAACAAACAAGAGAACACATGTATAATCCAACAGACCCCCTGGGAACAACATCACGCGGCGGCCGAGGCTCGGAGAACATAACAGGGCTTGCCGACTGGCACTTGCTGGCGCAGAATGTGATACATCATGCACCACATCGGCTTGTTGCAAAGGATGCTGGGAATCTTATCATCTGGAAAAGTCCCCGCTGAGGCCAAATTGGCAACGGTTGAGAAGCCCTTACGGTCAGTGAATGTTATGCATGCGTCGCTGTACAGCCAGAGACAGGATGAAGTAGAGGGGGAAAAGCTGCATTTACATCTACATCTACGTGAAACAGCAATCTTGCCATGGTAGGGGGTACAGCATTATAAGCAACATTGACGACCAATTCCCGGGCAGGGAGGAAACAGATTAACTCAAATGTATCTCTCTGTGTCCGGCCAATGAGAATGCTTGAAAAAACCCAAAGCGTTGGTTCATTTTTTTTCTCTGGATTGGTGATTAGCGCTAACTGCAAATCGCATTATACTGGAGCCCTGGCGCAGACGCTGTCGCTCAAGGTACTGAGCAGGGGAAGAAATAGAATTACCAATCATTGCGATAAGTGAATTACACTGCCGTAATGAGACATTATGGGTTGGTTCAGTTGCCATGGAAATGCCATTTGCTAATTTTTGGGGTTTTTTTCCCCCGGTGCCCTTTTCCAGAAAGTGAAAACGAGCAGTATTTGATTTTGATACTCGTGTACTTGTTAAAGAAAGGGTTACTATTTATAAATAAGGGCAAAAAATGAAATTTTTATAGTACTTTATAGACAAACTTGAAAGAGAAGGCAGAAAGTGGACAATGAGGACAACTATCTGTTCTGTGAGTTTAGAAGGTCACGTGTTGTCTGACTGTTCATCTTTATAGTTTCAGTATACTTTAAAGCTACTGGACACGTACCGTCTGCAAACATGCAAAATTGAAACTGTCAAAATATCACGAAAATACCCTACTTGGTTGTAAGTAAATAAGCGGATCACTCATTCTGTGGAATATCCCATGAAATCCAGTGCAATCAGCCTACCATACAGGGTGAGTCAATAAAAAAGGAAACCCAAATGTCGAGACCATTGTTTTAGTGAAGTTCTGCATGTAGCACTTTCAAAATCTAAGATATGAAAGCCCAATTAATAAGCTTTTTTTTAGTGCACGAATCACTCAAGTACTTTTCAAGTTACTGAATTTTAAACACAAACACCGTTTTAAACTTATGTCGACGGATCACCAAAAAAAGTGAGTGTTGTTTCAGCAAAACAAAAACAATTCACAAACATCCCTATGTGAATTGTGTTCGTTTTGCTGAAAGAACACCTACCTTTTTTGTGATCCGTGGACAGGACTTTAAAATGGTGTTTTTAGGACTAAGGTATCGCACTTTCAACAGAAACCTTCACTATGTGTCGAGAAAAATCTATGCTTAAATTCATAGTTTTTTCAAAAAGTATATCTACTAAGCTGAAATTTTGACAGGTTATTTTTTTGGGAAAAAAAATTGTAACCTGACGCCACTGTTTTCTTCATATATCATCTCAATGAAGGTCAATCATTGCAAAAATGATGATAGCACATGAATCTGGGACTAAGAAAATTTCCAATTTTGTTAGGAAATACTTTTCTTAACTCTCCATAGACTTTGTACACAACCGCTCAAGCGGCGTCAGGTTGCAACATTTTTTCCATTTTTTTATGAACCTACTTCAAATTTATTGCATTGTTGTTCATTGAATCGCCAAAACCATATTTTCTTGACTCTCCATAGACTTTGTACACAACCGCTGAAGTGGCGTCAGGTTGCAACATTTTGTCCATATTTTTTTATGAACCTGCTTCAAATTGATTGTATTGTTGTTCTTTGAATCACCAAAAACATATTTTTTGTCCGTTACCATTAAACGCTGGCCCTCAACATTCATACACCAGTACCTTGTACGTGTTCAGCATGTCACAGTAATTGCCGTTGATGCTTTATTATTCGGATTACATTTACAAGTATCTCATTCATCTTCTGGAAATCTATTATTCAAACATCATTATTACAACGTCCCCCTCACGTTTCATCGATGGCAATATGGAAATAAATTTTGCTATTGAATTGAATCCTGGGTACTCATCATCATATATGCATCATGCATGCAATGATCCACCATCTTGACATCGTATTGTTCATCCTCAGCGGTTTCCAAAGGGTCAACTCAATATTTCAAACCCTCCCCTGCTGTGACGGAAAAGAGCTTTTGCTTTTACCCCACTCAACTTCGCATCACGACTTGGCTCTTTTTTTCTTTATTCCTTGTTTTTTTATTTTGCCAATCCAATGCATAAGCCTGCATGTGGTAACCTTGGGTCATATCATATTGTGGTCTAATCTACATGTACGATCGCCAGAGTATGCATATACAACAAGCGGGGGCCCGTGTGTACATCTCTCATGCACGCACCGGGGCTTTCGCTGGCAGGCCGGTATGCATGCCTGGCCAGCCCCGCCTGGCGAGATTTTCCCGCTCGCTGAGCACGCTAAGCTCATTGAGTTGAGGGAGACCGGAGTCGGTGGATGTATGTGTGTGTGACTGCCAATGGCAAGGCCAGCCGAAAGCCCGAAACCAACCACCGCTGAATGGGTTCTACCGCTGCTGATAAATTACCAGGGAAAAACAAAATTGACAAAAGCTGCTTCTGGCACGCAAGCCCTGGACTTTTTTTTTTTTTACCCTATTCAGTTTTTTTGGTCATCACGACCCTGCTGTCAAAGTCTTCAAATGCATCCTTGTGTAAATGAGGGGAAAATTTAGCTAGGGGAAAAAAAAAATTGACAGCAAAGACATTGCATTACATTATACATGTTGGAGACTGTGTTCGGTTTTGGGAAGTTGGATTAATGACAAAAATGATGGATTTCGACAACAATTCAAGGATGTTGGGAAATCCTGAATGTAATTACAAATAATGCACAAACAGGAAAGAATGTCTTTTCTCCGTAAACTACCATTATAAGATTTCTGATCAATGTAATATAATTCCCTGCCATTTTTTTTCATCAACACAACCATATATGTCACTGGCCAACGTAATTTTGTTACAATGTATAACATTTCCAAAACATAGCATGAAAAGCACATTACCAAAGAAACAAATGCAAATTTCACGAAGGCGGCGCAAACAAAAGATCAACCCGTTTCTTTCATCACAGAAAATTACAAAGTTGTTTCCAACTTTCCAACATAAATCCACTGCGTTTTCGAAATGCAAAACATTAAGAGCACATAATATGCAATAACAAATGGGAATTTTCATCAAAAGGACACACAAAAAAGATTGACAGGTCTCTCTCTATCACAGAGAATTGCGATCCATCTGTGGGCAAGAGTACATGTACTAGATAACCCACATCCAGCCTCAGGTCTCATAAGATAAAGTAACTGTGTTTTCCTTTTTTATTTTCAAATCTGCATACGGTCCAAGATTATTATTAATGAGAGCCCGCCATCTGGTTTTCCCGATGCCCATTGATTGGGCCATCAATACCGTACCGTAAAAAAAAAAAAAAAAAACGACCGGGATGGACTTGCAAATCCCGTGTCATTGATTCGTGCACGGAGTATTTTGTTCTCCAGTCAGAGTGCAAACACATCGACAACAGATCAAATTCTACCCCTTCTTTATATTCAAGCGAAACTTTTCTGCAGCCCCTCTCGTTGCAATTGAAAACGGAATAAATAAAGTGATCCCGACTGCTGTACACGCGTGTACGTATTAAGCTGCATCAGTGTGAGCGAGTGGCCTATAGTACAGATTCCTAAGGCTAGCGTCTCAAATGCACCAAGGTTTTTGTGTTTTCCATCAGATTCTCTCCAGGTCAAATTTATCAAATATCCACAACCCTTTAGAATCACTTTGTCAGAACGAGGCGACGTGACTGAGTTCAGTTACATGTAGGATTTGTTGATCTCGACGCAGGATTCTGTCGGTCTCTTCATGCATGCGGTTCAATATAGAGAAGCCATCTTGGTGTTTTTTCCCTCCAATTTGGGAAACAACAATGAGACGGTAAAGGGGTCGTGAATAAACGCGTTTATGAATTTGGCCTGCATTGTGTGCATGCACGTTTGTATACAACACTGCACCGGCGTCAGATCAGACACTGTGGGCGGAAGTATGAATGTCTTTGCAATGTAATACCAAAAGGGAACCAGCTACAATGACAAGAAGACAAAGTTGACAATATTTTAGCTCTTTGTGATCACGGGTCCTGATCCTCTACCTTCGATTCTGCTCTTTTATTGCATTCTGCATTGTCCACACTATGTACCAGAGCTACACATACGGGAGCCACACCAAAACTCAGAGATTTTTTTTCCCTCATTTTTTCACAAGTCTGTCTCGTTGTTCAGCTTTCTGCAAAACATGAGATGTTGCGAGAAACTCCCCAGAGATCAATCACACAGTGTCCACGCGGGTCCGGGCTGGTCTATATCCGCGCTGCATTTAGTCATCTAACCCAACCAAAACTACACAAACAGCAACTGGCAAAATAAAGTACCAGATCCATCCCGACTTTTTTTTCCCCGTCAGTTTTTTTCCCCTTGGTTGCCGGTCGGAATCTCGGGAGAACACTCACCCTTCTCCCCACAGCTCATACCCCCCTCGCCTCCTCCGCCCGCATCCGGTTGCCACGGCAACCTGCTCCAGAAAAATACCGGAATCCAGATCAGGCTGACTTAAGTGGTGCTCATGGCTTAGATGTAGGTCATCTGAGTGTGGTGTGGCATCTATGGCCCACCAGAATTTTTTTTTTTTTTGGTTCAACTTGATGAATTCCAGTCCTCAAAGAATGTTCACTTTTTTCTCTTTCTTTTTGGATGTTGTTGGATATCTTGATGCTATCCTGAGAGGGCAATCTCTGAAATCTGGACGCAACCACTTTTTTTTCCCGCGGCCGAATCTTTTGACTCTTGAGAAAGAAATGAGCAAACTGCATATTTACATGTACATGTACATGCATGACATGTACTGAATACATGAAACACTGCAAGGGCATAAACGAAGAGACGCAGTTCATAAACATAACATGTTCACAAGTGTTAAATTTGGCACTCGTATAGAAATTTGACATATAATTTGAATGTGAAAATTAATTTTGAAACAACTCCGAAAATGAAAAATATATTTAAACCGCTGCTTCACAATTACACTTGCACAATTTTGTCAGCACGTTAATGACTCTTATAAAATAGGGATGAGCTTCAAATTTGTCACTGATGCATTTGTTTCAGTGTATTGCCAGAAATGTATACAACCAACTCCAGTCTGTACATATGTACTGTATAGATCACCAACACAGCCTGCATCAGAATTACTTGGCTGCGGCTTTGTAACTACACATGCGTCTATGGAAGCCACAAAAGCCACTTCTGATAGATGTGTGTTTATTGCTAGCCGTAGCCAGTAATAATTCAGACACCGCCTCGCAGACTCAGGGGTGCAGGCCAGTAAATCAGTCCGAAATTGCCGATGCCGGCCAGATCACGATTTGCATACCCTCAAATTCTCCGGGTACTATTAGAGCATTTTGAAGGCCGTGAACTTGATGATTTGTAAAAAAAAGAAGGTTGGTAGCCGTGCAGAGGACTGTGAGCTCGTATTTCTGTGTAATGTGGATGAAATTAGGCCCTAAAATGGCTCTATTTTGCCATGGAGCGTAGGCGTCCATTTTCAAAATGGCGATGGGCTTCAGGACTGCTTTTAGGGGTGATCATCTTTGGATGGAATTTTCTCCCAAAAATCACAAGCTAACCCCAAAAAAATTGAACAGAAAATGAAAGATGATGAAATAAGCTTTAATTTGATGCATGTCCTGAACACCTCAGAGAGTTGTGAGTATTTTTAATAATTTTGGGAAGTGCACGTAATTACCACTGTGGTCTATGGCACTTTTTTTTGGCAGTCTATTTACTGGTCTGCCCGGTCCTCTCAGGTGACTGAAAATGCAGACCACCATGACAGTTTCGCGCTCGACCGGTCCCGCTCATTAAACCAACACAAAAAGCCTGACACAAAAGCCAGCCTGGTCTATCAACCTAAACAGGTCACCTCCTCTGTCCAGTCATTTTGTGGGGGTCTCACAAAGCATATGGCCTGCCCACACTGGCTGGCACCACTGACCACTGACCGCACAATACTAGCATGGTCAGTTGTACCAGTATAGTGATCACTGACCGAAGGAGAAAAGACGCGCCGATGCTCATATCAAAGAGAAATTTAAGCCAGTGGAAAAACTGTACACTGGCTTCGATGCAGGTGCTCCATGAAAAACTATACACAGAATCATTATGTGTCGAGTGTACATGCACAATACTAATAATCTGGGACCGTGGGTTATACAAACATACGTGGCCGTAGCATTATTCGGAAGGTGAATGGGGTCGAGACTTACTGGGTTTAGGGCATGGGATTGGAGTCGGAGTTGTATGGCGAGGGTCAGTGAAGCTATGCAACTCAACAACAAGCAGCCTGATCCTTACTGAATCGGTTTGATTCTCATAAACACTTTACAGTGCACTTTATTGTACAGTGTGAATAAGAGAGTGCACTCAATCATCAATTTTCAGAACCACACATACTCACAAAAGAGATAGTTCCACATGGTGTTACCGCAAACCTCTCACTTATTGAATACACATTTCTTTAAAAAAAAAAAAAAGAAGTAAACAATTTCATGCAGGCTTCAAATTCAATCTTGAAAGAATGCCACATAAAATGTTAAAAAAACCTGTAATTCTTTCAACTGCATGCTATTTTAATGTTATTCTTCAGTTCTATTTCAATTTGGTACATGCAGTTGACACCATGACAAAAAATTTGAATTAAAAAACTATGTTCATGTACATGTTCTTGTCACTGCTTGCATGTACCGCTGTCTCTTTACATACTGCGGCAAAACACATGTACAGGATAAAAAGTGGAATGCTAAAGCACCTATTAATTTTGTAGATCTGCAATCAATCACATAGACAAAGCCAGTCTAAATATAAAATGAAAAACAAAAATTGATATTCACACGGATGTTCACTGTGGCTGATCCCAATTTCTCTCAACTGTCCATGGTTTCGAAACAAGAATTATGTTTTATTCCTCTGAACTGACCACACGCCATCAAACCCAATGGCACTGTGCACAAAGCATGAAACTTGGAAGAGCAGTGCAGGAGCCCCTTTAATTGGGAGATCGAACAGTCCCTTTAAAATCTGTCTAGCCTGAGAAGTCAACTTCGCACCTGTTGGGTCAATGTACTTTCCAGGCATGACAAGCCTCAAACCCTGGAGGCTAACTGAATACATCCCTAGACTATTACATTGAAGCAGTGAAACCAAGACCATCTAGGCCTAGCCCTATCCTTGGGAGATTGTTTCAGCTATATACTGTTTCAGGGTTTCGAAAAGGCCTAGGGTTAGGCCTCACGGTTTCAGTAACAAAATATCAACATGTGATGTGGCTGATATAAATACGCATGGGAACACTCCCTCGGAAACTCTTGTCATTTCTGGAATGTTTTACTCAAATGGATTTCTGTTTCTATTTATAACTTATTTTCAATATTATTATCTGTGTGTATTATACGGACCGTGTGACCCTCCACTGTATAGTATTGAGTACAGTGGAAATTCCATGTTTGAACAACAGAGTGAGAAATGATGCAAATGGTGAATTGCACACAAAATCTGCTCATAATACAATCTAACAAAAATCAACTTTGTTGTCCCAAGCACTTAAAATGCTCATACAATACACAGATTCATTTGGACTAATTATAGTGATGCATCGATAACAGCACTATGTCCTACCATAATTTTTCCTTCTGTGATGTCACTTTAATAGTTTGCCAAAACCCTACATAAGTACACATGTTAGTTTGCATAAAATCAAAATATGAAGTGAGAACAACAATGAATGTCAAACATCGCTAAAGAGTTTTCTTTGGAGATACTCGCTTAAACCATCACTCAGACATCATTTTAGAAGATAAATAACATTCTGGTATCTAGCGCTAAACCCTCCCTCTAGGGCATTCAGCTTACCATTTTAACCGCAAGTTAAACTTGATTCAGTGAATAAGAACACTGTTTAATCCTAGCCCTCCTCAATCCTCCAAAATCCTCAAGAAAGTTTTGGAGGATTTTGGAAGATGGAGGCCAAATGACAAAAAAGTGTCAGTAATTCGCTTTGGAGGTGTTGAGTTCGCAGGCTGTACCCAGCATTGTAAATGTTCATTTGAATGTCATCGGCACTGCCTCAACCCATTAACAGTGATTGTTGGAGGACTTTGAAGGATTGAGGCAATGGTCACCCCTCCACTGAACAAATTCACCCCAAAAAAACCCAATGATTTTGGAGGATTGAGGCTGAATCAAATTTTTACATGGTGGCAATTGGAGGATGTCGCAGGTTTTGAGGATGGTTCCTAGCCAAAAGCTCCCAGGGGGTTAGTCAAGGTCCCACACAATCTAGTTCAACAAGTGTTCAAAAGGAACATGGTGTCTATAAACGCCCTCTTTATGATTCAAGATAAAGTAGGGCACTGCGGGAACTGCTGGAATTACTAACATTCCTAAGGCACACGATGTCATCCTCTCTTGTGTATTGGGTCTCCCGAAGCCCCGGTCCGGGCCCATGTGATAATTTGTGAGTTCCATGGAGCCCTACCCTCCCTAGTAAACCCCCCCCCCCCTCCTCCTTCCCCTCCCTCCCTTTATTAGCCAGGGGGATATCCCGCCAGTACTATGTGTCATCAGGAATGCTGGGCTGGGGTCGTGACTCACCCACTGAACCCCCGTTGCGTTCTCTGGTTTCCTTTTGAGAAGGGATGTTTATCCTCCATCATTTGTTGCCACTGCATACACTGTACATGTACAGCGGGGCAATTCAAAAGTAACTTGGAAACTTACTTTCACTTCGAGTTCGAGATCAACAAGTCTGAAACTTGTTGGGTTTTTTTGGAGGGGGGGATGAAATATCTGATATTCAAACAATGGCAGGTTCAATTACAGACCTGTAATATGTGACGCGATCAAACTAACTGAGTTGTTTGTCAGGAATTTTTATTTGGAGATACAGGCCAAAATAGGGCCACTTCATCACATCACTTCATCACATCTCTTGGTGTTCAAACTTCCATAATTTTTGAACTAAAGATGGTATCAGCGTGTGGTTTCACAGCAGTAATGCTGAGGTTATGCTCTTTTCAAATCTGTAATAAAAAAATTTTTTGACCAGGGTCAACAAAAGACTCATGTAGTTTGATCCCATCACATATGAACGGAACTAATACATGGGAATTTTCAAAACAATTTTAGAAATTATTATGCTCACAGGGTTTTAGGCCCATTTTTTTGTCATTGTGTTGTGGCTTTCAGTTAGTCTTCTTGCTATATTTTTGGGAGGAACAGTAAAAAGACACAGCTTTTATGAAATAATCAAACAGTTGAAGATTGCTCAAACTTTAACATGACACTGTCTGAATAAAAGGGACACTTGCGCTCTGCAAAATCGGCAGATTTCAATTCCAAAGTTTCCTCAAAACAGAATCAAAGAACTCATAATGTTTGACTTAAATTAAAATATCTACCATGATGTCCTGTAGTACATAAATTCGATATGATCTTTTTGCTGCGAAGCCGCTTCAGTTTTCAATTATGGCCCCCAAGATGGCTGCCATTATTAAGACCCTACAGTTCAGCACACTTTCTGTTTGAGCAGTGACTAACCATTATCGGAACAGAAAGTAGAGCTACAAAAGCTGTTTTGAGTGATGCAGAAACAGATCCAGATTCTGACCACAGAGCTTCATGATTTGACAGTTTTGTACATACATGCCCCCCCCCCCCATAGATGGCACCCATCACTGAAATCAGCTTGTAAACTCTATGCACTGTATTCAATTATATACTATAGATCAGCTATGTATAGGCCCCCCCAAAAAAGTCTCCGGTTTCTGGTATGCGCGCGCGTCGCCGTAGCCATGCACGTCGGCAAAATGAAAACTTTTTTTTTTCAATGAAAGTTGATGTCTCAAAACCGCCAAACTCACTGGTTTGACTGGAATCCTGCTGCTGCACAATTTTAACGTGTTTTTAGATGGGGTTATGATCGAGAATAAGCTTTATGTGGCCTCTCTAGTCTTCGATAATATTTGCACTAAGTTTAGTCGGGCACCATTTGCAGTCATCAGCCGACATTTGAAGCAAAAAAAAACAGGTAAAAAAGCCGCGTCACCGCACCACTTTTTGGGCAAGCTCCATACCAGAAACCGGAGACTTTTTTTTGTGGCCATATTAAGAGTTTTTTTATTCACTTCTTTAACTGCTCCCATCTGTCTGATTCATCCTCGAGTCAATTTCTTAAACCTGTGACATTAAACCGACTAAAACCGACCACCTGCCCCACAATGTCAACACACACCAAAAATAGACATTATTCAGGATTTTTTTTTTTTCATTTTCTGTCTACATCACTCAGCCTTTTTACATCCAAGGACGGCTGCAAAAAGTGCATCCATCACTTATGCAACGTACAGTAGAAAAAAAATATCCCAAACTGGTTCAAAATATGATGTTTCAGCCTAAAAACCATCAACTACCATCTTCACCGGGACAATTTGTACGAAGTTGCTTTGTCTTAAAACAAAAACAAAACTGTTTTATTTTAACTCGTTGACTGTACACAAAAGGAGTTGGGAAATTCCAAACCCCCAAAAATGTATTTTTGACAAAAAAAGGGGGAGGGCTATAATGGGAAACACTGCTATCCAGTTTTAAATTGAATTTTCCTGTCAGTGACCTTCAACCGTAAAAAAAAAAAAAAAAATTCAATACAGTTTAGACCCTGTTCGTTTCGTGCAGCCATCTTCCATCTTATCTTGTGGAAACGATTAGTCTCCCAGTCTCAGGAAATAAATCAACATGGAAAGACTTTGCCACAAAAAAAAAAAAAACATTGAAAAGACCGGCTATTTATAAAAAATCGAGAAACACACATGTGATGGAGGATATCGGAAACGACAGCTTTAGTTATATGTTGTATGCCTAGGACTATGTCTAGTTTCAAGTTCACAAATGATGTTTTTCTGTGACTAGCAGACCAAAACTTTCACATTTTAAAAAAGTTAAATGCATGGATTTAAATAGCATCTGTGTGTACAAGTTTCAACAAATTGACTGTCGGTGTGGTTGAAGATTTGTGCAACAAGCTTGCAAAATAACAAAGAATAGTTTGCGAAGAAAATCGCAGAACATTTGAGCTTTTCAATACATGTATCTTGGAACATGTACATATGTATGTAAACATGTGTGTACACAACTATACATGATAAAAATATGTACAGTGTACATGTGCAATGCACTCCTATTATGGCTTACATGTAGCTGCACATATTCATTACTAACACACCAACATATTTTCTGTTTAACCATGTGCATACATGTTTGTTTATGATTATCTGCTTATTGGCAATTACTGTTCGGTCACTATTTTTCATTCTTATTATGCCAACTAGGCTGAGACATTTCTTCTGATTATCAATTAATTAGGGCGTGGATAATTATCCTCTTGCACAATCAGTGTGCTCAACAGATTAAAATTCATTTGCAGAACATGCGGTTATGGAGTTGCGCACTGTTATGGTGCAATGTATTTTGTACACATAAACTATAGTGCATCATTTGCACAAGTTATCAAATTCAGAAAAGCTGGGGCTAAATTAATGGTTCTACAAACAAGAAAGTAATGTGGAAAATGTATACGGCAGAAAAGAACTGTGCTAACTTGGACACTTAAAGGGAATATACATCATTTGCTTTTGCTGTAATTTTCAGAAATGGATGGAATTGGGGGTTGGAAATACATGTATATAGCAAATATAGTTACACTGACTTTTTAGAGATTTTGGTTCGAAAATACTATAAAAACCAAGAATAACAATCATTTTCCTGTAGTCTGGTTCCCTGATTCCATTTAAGAAGAAACAGAGCAGTTTACATATATTGGGGAATTGTAAGGTCAGGGAACCAGTCTAGCTGGCTCGTACCCATTCATAGGTTTGTAATTGATTGCAAACAAGTGCGATGGTCAATTGGGGCCAGTATTTGAAAAAAAAGCCAGTTGTTTCCAACGCTGATCGGCCGATCAGCGTTGGAAATTGATACAAAAATATCACTTTTCTTGAAAATGACAGTATACCAGGTGCCATGATTTTACAGGATGCTTTACACTGTCATTCACTAACAGTCCAGCAAGGTATTTCAAAATGATTTGGTAGTTTTATTTTTTGATGTTTGCAAATGTTGTATTTTCCCTTTAATGCTGGTTCGAATATTTGAAAGATACAAAACTTCGCATGTACGACTATGATGTTATATTAATCGTAAAAGTTGCTGTGCTTTAGTGTCAGATGCCACTTTTGTTGACAGTAATTTGGCATCCATGGAGATTCAGATTCAAGCAAAGTTTGTTACTGGAGTTGGTTAGCATGTTTCTGCTGCCTACTGCCGGCAGTCTTTGTGAAATAGATGGATGGTTCTTCGTAACTAGCAAAAAGCTATTCAAATATTCGGTTGATAACCAAATATTCAGTGTATTCAGGACAGTATTGACAGTGGACACACAGAAAAGGAGTGTAGACAGTATTCAATTCAGAGAGTTGACATCAATTATGATTGGTCGGTCAGGGAAGCAAAAGCATGGAAATAGTTAGTGACATCTCCCCCTCCAACAAGGGGGGGGGGGAGACACCTTTTGGAGAGACGGGATAGAGTGCAACGACCCCACAGATTCCAGCACAGGTGGTTCCGATGGGGGGGGGGGGGGGGGGGGGAAATCGTACTCCCAGTCCCATGCACACATCAGGGAATTGTTCATGAGTCACACCCAGAAACTCTGGTGTCTAGAAAAAAAAAGTATGTGAATTAAACGCTTAAAATGTTGTGGTGTAAAAACCGTAGGCGAGACTTTAAAAGATTTATTTGCCTTGGGAGTATAAAACCCAAGCATTTTCATGACTGCTTTTAAAAAAAGGGGGGGGGGCGCCAAAGTATATACAATGTAGTAATATACACGTGTGTTTATAATGTAACGGGCAAAGAAAGTGGTAAAAAAATTTAATTGTATGCAAATCCATTTTTTGGGGAGGGGCGTGGGGGGGGGGGGAGAGCATGGGGTCTCCAATTGTCACTGCCATTGATAACTATTTAACCAGACTGGTGCATTGGATGGAGTTGCTGACGATGATTTCTGATGACAACGATGATTTCTGAAGAAGAAAAATCATTGTTCATACGATGACGCTATTCCTTCCTCCATGCACTAATGTACATGTAATATCACTAACATAACACTTACACCAGTTAGGTACATGTACACTCTTATTCTTAATACTTCAAGCAGCTGTGTAAGTGTTATGAGGTCTGCAAAAATCAACAGATTTCAGCACCAACTAAAAAAAAACCACCCAAAACAAAAAGCCAGCACAAAAGAATTGCCTGTTATTGGATCTAGTTCAATTCAGCAGTCAATGTTCAAGGTCGTTGTACTTCAATCCCATCTGTTTACAATGTACATTGATGTTATCCTTAACAGATTCTGGAAATGACTCGTCCACCGACACTGAAACTCTAAAGGAAATATGCAACATCAATCTTTCATCGAATTAACATTTGGGTGTATACATAAACAAATTCTTAATCGTACATCTTGTGAACTTATATTTTTGTATATGTACACATGTACAGGGGCGAGTAAATAAAAAGCGAAACCAAAATGTCGGGACTATTGTTTAAAGTGAAGTTCTGTATGAAGCACTTTCAAAATCTATGATATGAAAGCCCAATTCATTTATAAAAGCTTTCTTAGTACAAGAATCATTCGAATCACTCATGTTCATTTTAAGTTTACGGAGTTTTAAACACAACCACCATTTTAATGTTCTGTCCACGGATCACAAGTTTAGTGTGCATTCTTTCAGCAAAATGAAAACAATTCGCACATATCCTTATGTGATTTGTTTTCGTTTTGCTGCAAGAACACTGAACTTTTTCTTGATCCATGGACAGAACCTTAAAACGGCGGTTGTGTTTAAAATTCTGTAACTTGAAAAGTACACGAGTGATTTGAATGATTCTTGTACTAAAAGAAAGCTTATGAATTGGGCTTTTACATCCGAGATTTTGAAAGTGCTACATGAACTTCACTAAAACAATGGTCCCGACATTTGGGTTTCGTTTATTTTGACTCACCCTGTACATTGTATGTTTCCATTTCCGAGGCCATAGGCCCTACTTGTAACTACCGATATCGCTTCCCCTACCCCCACCCCTACCCCCCACCCCTAACCCTATGAATTTGACTCAGAGTTCGTGACTTGGCAGATAACCCCCAGATTAAAAAAAAAAAAAGAAGTAATACCGGGCAGAAACTAACCATATGACTTGATGAACTGACAGGTAATACGGAGTGCCATAAAAAAAATACCGAGGTCGCGCTTCTGTGGAAAGTGACTAGTGATTGGTCAGTATCATGTTTGCATTTGACCCAGTCACTTCCTTTGGGGCAGTGCGGGGAAATTAGTCCAACACACGCAACCGAGACAACTTCGCTGAACAACTCCGAAAAAAAAAGAAAAAAAAAGCCACCAGGCAGATATATACACATGTACACGTGATTTGCCATCACGACATCCGAACCATCACTCGTGATCGGGTGGAGGAGGGGATTAGTGACAGGATTGGGGGGGGGGGGAGGAGGGAGGGGGGATTTTGCATTGGACGGTTTGGCAAGGTCATGTTGGATTGTCCTGCATGACTGTTGGAAATTATAAGGTGGTGTCATATAAAAAGGGATTCATTTTTAGAATTGCTACAGCAGGCGTGGATTCAGGGGGGGGGGGGTTTAAACCTACCCCCCAGCTCTGTCTCAATTTTTTTTTTCATAGAAATACCTTAAAAATAATGTGAAACCCCCTCCCTGCTCTGACACCCAAAACAATATTCCTGTAATAATATCCTCCTCTGCACAATATTCGGACAAAGCCAGCTTGGTTATGAGGGTATTTCTACAATATTCTGTATTATAGTGTTAACAATCGTCAGATTTGAACAGCGTTCCCATTGAAAGTGTGGTACGAGCCCCCCCCCCCCCCCCCCCCCCCCCCCCCCCCCTATTGATTTTACAGATGCCAAGTGTTCGGAGAAAAAACCTGTCTACATTTCAGCATGGACTTGATGATGAAAAAAGAAACCTGCAAAAATTCCTGGGTCCGCCCCTGTAAAGGGGTCTTCCAGCCCTTTGAAAATACACAAGCATTACTGATAATGACACATTCTGTGACTGACATCTTTTTCTTAAAATTGCTAGAGTTTAGGTGTTGTTTTTTTAAAATTATTTTATATAGCTCAGAGCATTCAGGACTCTTCAATAACTGGCCATTGAAAAAAAAAAAAAAATCACAAAGTTCTTTTTACCATTTGAAAAAAAAAGTGTGGGTACACAATACGCTCTGGCTGTGGCTGTCTTGCAAGAAGTCTTGCATGAAAGTCTTGTGTGAAATCAATCAAAATGATCCCTGCCAGAGCTTAAAAAGGCGATGCTGAAAAATGCGACACTGTGGCACATTGGAACACCATACTTTTGGTCAATTTTCGGGGACAGACAGACCGCGGGGACAGACAGACCGACCGACCGACCACCAATGTAGAAGCTCTTGCCAGAGCTTAAAAATAACCAAATTATCAAAACTATATCTGCATAATTTACACAATACATGTACCGGTAGGTTGAGCAAAAAAGACTCGATTGGCAACAAAATACAAATATGTCCGTACTTTTTTTTTCAAATACTTTGTACTTCATGTAACTTCATTTAAAGGGACTATACAACATTTGCAAACATCGAAAAATAAATCTACCAAGTTTTTACGAAATACCGTACTAGGATGTTGGTAATGACAGTTTAAAGCATTCTGTAAAATTATGGCACCTGGTGTGAAGTCATTTTCAAGAAAATAGTATTTTTGTATACATTTCCAACGGTGGTCGGCCGACCACCGTTGGAAAAACCTAACTATTTTTCAACAACTGCTCCAATTTTTACTATTTGTTTCAGTCCAAATTGTGTTTGCTATTGGTAAAATGTTCATGAACGGGTGCAGGTCAGCTAGACTGGTTCCTAGCTAGCTAGCTTACCTTACAATTTTCCGGCATCTATAAATTGATCCATTTCATTTTTAGTGGAGTCAGGGAACCAGACTAATTGAACATTTTTGTTTTTCTTGGTTTTTCCAGCATTTTCGGACACAAAACTTCAAACATGTCAGTGTAACAATATTTTATCTGTTATACTAACCCCTCAAAATAGTTTATTTCTGAAAATTACAGCAAAAGCCAATGATGTACATTCCCTCTAAAAGCCTTTTGTGGTCAATCTACCATCCTTATGCGGTCATTATGCATAACCCAGCATGTCCACCACAAGGGTCAAAGGTCGAAAGCACCTGTCAGTCAGCAAAAACTGCCTGTGGCAAACTCTCAAGGATTCCAAGCCAACAACAAGAACAAAGAGCGCACTGCTGCAATTAACAATCAAACACTCAAACTCTCCTTGGGCAAACATTGTCCACCTTTTTTGTCAGTCTGACCAAATTGTTGGTCACTTGAGAGGCTTTTTTTTTTCTAGTGCAGGATTTTTTGTTCCGAGGTTGATTGACAGAAAGTCAATGGTGGTCTTCCTTTCTTTTTTAATATCGCGCCTTTATTCTGGCCGCTTTGAGTATCTGCGATTGAACATGAGCTCTTCGGCAGTGATGGGGGGGGGGGGGGACAGAAAACGTGGACAGTGTCAAGCGTCTAGAATTCCTAGGAAAAACAAGAAGTGACGGAGAAACGGAAATTACTGCTGCTGGATTTCCTATAATTTGGCAGTTAAGGGAAAGCTCAAGAATTGCCTTTCGGCCTGAATAAGTACAAGTTTAAATCAATTGGTTTCGGTCAGTTGACCTGCGTGTAAACATCGTGGGCACAAGTAAATTCTTCTCTTTCAAAATCTGCAAGTAAACGAATGTAAACCACAATGGAAAATTGACTACAGGTGATACGGTGGGCTCTCTTTAAAGGTAATAATTATACAACATTGGCAAACATCAAAAAACAACACCACCCAATTATTATCAAATACAATTTGTACAGGTCTATAAGTGAATAATAACAAATCTCAAGCCTCCTGTGAAATCATGGCACCGGGTGTGCTGTCATTTTTCAGAAAAGAGTGAAATTTTGCTTCAATTTTTAACAATGGTCAGCCGAATATCTTTGGGGCAAACGACCTTTTTTCAAATTCTACTGTAGTTAGTCCACATTTTTAGTTACACATGTAGTTCACATTTTGTGTGCAATCAATCCTCTCCCCTGCCATGCCTTAACACAGGCTAGTCACCAACAGTCAGATCATATTTCAAGCAAGCACTGTGACTACAGACAAATTCAGTCAACAGACGTCAAACTTAAAGCAGGCAAGTGGGCACAGCTACAGGCAAAGCATAGCTGTATACATTTAACAGTCATATGGCTCCAGTCAATCCTGCTTTATGTAGGCTGGGAGCTCTTAACTGTTAAAAGCAGTCACTTGATTGATTTTGACTGAAAGGACAACTTGGCACAGAATGTTGCACATGAGGAGGACGACGGACTAAAAATAATGCCAATTCGGGGTTTGTGATGCCACAAAGATGAAAAGAGGGAATGGCCTTTTTTTAACTCTAACCCTGCTGAATCCAACAGGATCCAACTAGATGTCATACCCGATGGAGCCTGTTGGATGGAGCAGTAAACCCCTTGTGTACATTCCTGATGCAAAATGTTGGATTCAGCAGGCAACTGAACCGCATTATAATGCCATGTTGGACTCTGTTGGATTCAGCAGACAACTGAAAATAAGGCACAGTGGATTCAGCAGGACACTCCGGTTGGACTCTGTTGGATTTAGCAGGGTATAGTCCTGAGGAAGTATCGTACTAGGGGGTTTAACAGTTAGGGTTAAATATAACAATTTTGGGGTATGCATTTCTCAAATTGTTACACCGCTGACAGAGTAAAAGTTAACTTGTGAAAGTGAAAATGGTTTAGTCAGAGGACAGGTCAGGCTCCCTCATCCTGTTTGCTTTAGTTGCCCAAGGGGATTGCATTGCAGGTTCAACAAACAGCACTTCTTGAAAAGTTACGCATTTCCTTGGCAATATGTCATGGGTGATTCCTTCCTGTGCACAAAACACCAGCAGGACAATCGCTTCCAATCGCACGATGGGTTTTTTATTCGCTGGCCAGCAATCTCAATATGAGAATCCTTCAATACAGAATGGAATGGGATGTCAGAGCATTTGAGATTGCTTTTGCATGCTTGTTGTTCTTCTTTTCTTGTAGCCGGAGGGTACTCTGGTTGCTTCGGCAGGGGGTGAGAAAAAGGGTACGGAAACAGGAGGGATTGCGTAGCGGGGACTCCAGTCAGATCATGGACGGGTGACCCTCGCCAAAGTACAACTGGCGTGCGTGCAGTGTTAAAATAAACTGGCTCACAGCACATACATGTAGCTGAATTTACATTTGTGCGTTACTTCTATATCTGGGTTGCACAGTTCAACAAAACAACGTTTGGCTTTGCGGAATGTTGTTCACTATGCTTTGAATACATCTATAAAATCACAGAAACTACAGATCTACACTGTACATAAACAGAAGGTCAATTAGTCATTTGGGTTGGGTATGAAACAAAACAGAGAACTTTTGTTAACAAAATAATTGGATCGGAGTACGAAGCATAAAGAAAACCTTGTATTTTTTTCCATCAATGAATATATTTTCAAACGACGGCTGGGTATCTGGTACTGGCCGTGAAGCTTTCAAGATGAATTAAATTTATGAATGAAATTTGTTTTAATTAACAAGAGGAGAGGAGGGGGGGGGGAAGGTATGTAAATTAACCCCGTGACCCCTCCCACTTATAGGATATGCCACAAATTTACTAAAATCCTCCTGCTAGCTGAACAGTCACAGACAGTACAAAAAAAATCAATCCTCTTCCCTGCCATGCCTTTATACGCAATTATACGCAGGCTAGTCATCAACAGTCAGATCATACTTCAAGCAAGCACTGTGACTAGTCGAATTCCATCAACAGACATGAAGCAAGTAACTGATACATGTAGGTACAGCTGGCTTATCAATCAATTACTGTCAAGGAAAAGCTGTGCCAAGTTACATAAACAGTCACAGCCAGTCAACTCTGCTTTATGTAAGCTGGGAGCTCTTAACTGTTAAAACAGTCACTTGTGATTGATTTTGACTGCTGGCAAAAATGTAGCTGTGTAGCTGTGTTGAATTTGACAGGACTTCAGAGAGGGAGGTGTGAGATTGGAATGTTTATGACGCTGTTTTAAAAAAAAAAGTTTATTACCTTGACCACAAAGGAAAATAGGTCTTACGCATCGCTCCACCGACATACAAAAAACGGTTAATAAACCAGGACTGGGTCATCTTCATTTGCAGAGCTGCGAGAGAGTGATACTGATAATAGAGTGATAGGAAACAGTCGCAAATCCCCGACTGAGAGATTCAATTCCTTGGCAGGCTAGACTGCATATGGGGAACTGACCCCAGCTTTGCGTGTGTTCCACGGCCTGTCCACTGAAAGCAAAATTAGGGGAACTGTGCGAGGCGACTCAGGGGTAGCCTTAGAGATGCAGCTGTCATGAATTCAGGCGTTTCCTGGACAAAAACTGACCGTTCCCTTCGAGCCAAAGTGTCGTATTGGTGTCACGGAAGGTGATTAATAGTGAAACTAATAATGGTCAGGTTTTAAAACAGGTAAATATTTGGTGTCTCAAAGTGCCTGGCACAGATATGAGAGGATTGCAAGGTCCTCAAATGATTAAACTTTGTAAGAAAAAAAAATTGAGTGAAAAATTAAAACGACAGAAGTACCAAACAGTGGAAATCTCTTTAATTGAAAAGTGAGTATCGGAACACCAGCAGCTTAAAATCGCAATACTGAACAATCACTATTACTATAGAGCTACCGTAGAAACAGATTCCTTGCTCTATGCTATAACGAACAATTTATGTGGATCCCACGATGTTCGTTATAGCAGCATTCCACTGTACATTGATTGAAAAACAGCTGTTAAAAAAAAAAATTGTAAATCTGCGAGACCTTTTTCCTGAGTTCAAAAACCTTTAGACAGAGGTGTGATGTCAAAATGTGCTTTTATATGTACAGCACACTACCTGTGACTTTAAAAAGAAAAAAAGGGCTCTTTTTTAAACAAGTCTGCACATCTACTGGAGGGGTGAAAATCTGAGACAATGTCCTCATCAGGAGGCATGCCCCCAAATTTGGCACTCTGCCTGTAATGCAGTCGCAGTCCTGCCCCCAAGATGCGCCCCGAGTGTGCTGTATGATGGGCATACCAGAATGTCCTAATCTGTCATGCGATACGGCAAATATGGCCCCGCTTCTCATCAGTTTCGCTGCACAAGTCAAGACATTTTTTTGTGTGCGTCGGTTGGAAACTTAACCCGTGCGTGTGTACTCATGTATGCATTACACGCAGGCCCGAGTAAACCACCCCTGGCAATGTTTTACACTGCCGAAGTTTTTTTTTTTTTTTCTGTGGAGGTTTTGAGGAAAGAATGAAGAAAAATGGGGGGTTATGTATGCATTGTTTGGTTGAGCTTTTTTTTTTTGGTCGACGTGTGGCTTTTTAAGCCGGCAAGCCAGGGAGGATTTTTTTTTAAAGAAAATGCCACACTATGTTTTGAACAAATGAGATGAAATTATCTATTGAATTATCAATTCGATGTTTATCTACTTTTCACTTGATGTTTGTCTTTGTTCACATTTGTATCGTGTTTTCTTTTTTTCAAAAATTCTGTATAGAAATGGGGCAACACTACAAGCTCAAATTTCAAGGCTGGAACAAAACATCCAAAGGTGACATCACAGACAATTTTTTCATGAGCCGACTTTCGAGTGCTATCCATGAATTCAATTTCAGAAATTATAATTTTGAACATTTCCATCTCCAAAATCTCGAATAATCTGTTGTTGATCTTTTGATTTAAAACTTCTATCGTAATAAACAGAAATCTGCGGTGAATTATGCAAGTTTAATTAATACCCAATGAATAATTCACCATTTTAATAATAACCCTACACCATGATGGATTACAAAACCAGCGACGAAGTCAGTAAATAAATTCCCATGTCCTACAGCACTGAACAGGGCCGGGGATGGGTTTTGTCAGCAGTGTGTACGCCATGCACGCTGACACCCTCAGAATATGACACTCCGCCCCAGCAGGCTTTGAGATCAAGCCAAAAAAACCTCACACCTAAAACGCGAACCTACCAGCTAAAAGGGAAATGAGTGTTGAGTTTAGAGGCACTACGGCAGACGGACGTAGGAGGAAATGCTGCACAAACAGGGGGTGGCACGCTATGGTGCAACGTACACCACAGGCATAGAATCCACACGCTATGGCTGGGTCAGTGGTACACTAATCACACTTGATAATAGTATGCTCTGTGCTGTGGTGTGGTACAGTGCCAGCATATATTGAAGGGGGGAAAAACCACACAAAGCATGCAAGGCTCCATCACACACAAAGTCTATTCGCCAGGCAAACAGGCAGTAAAAAACACCCTGGCTTTACCACAGCAAACAAGCTAGGCATTAATGGGGGGAGGGCTGGCATACAATACACCGCGGCCCTGAACAAGTGAAGGATTGGAATGGACTGTGTTGAGATCCATCATTGTTTATTATCATCATACCGAACAGGGCAGCGAAAGATAGTGGCTGGTGGTAGATTTACATAATTATGTAAATGAACCGCAGTAATGACCGTAATTATGGAATGGTGGTGAGCATGGGTAGTGTCTTTTTTTGTCCACTCCATACTATGCATATTCCGAATTCTGATCAAGTTTGAATTGAAAAATAAAACTATGCATGCATACATTTAATTTGTTCATAAGATGAGCTGAAGGAACATTTAAGAAACAATTTACAGGCCTTTTTATGTATGTATATTCATAGCCTACAAACTGTAAAAAGTCTGCGCGATTAAATGTACTGATAAACTATATAAGTTCTTTGAAAAATAACACAAAAGTGCTTCATTGAAAACAAACTTAATAATATAGAGAAAAATGTTGAAAAAAGTAAACAGATTACAGTTTGTTCATGTTTACTAACACCAAATATGTGGTAGCTATTTTTGTTTCCTTTCCCACATTTTTTTCAGCATAAGAACAATTATGACACAGCAAAACCAACTTCTGATTCCAAAGGGCAAAAAAAAAAAAAAAATCTGATTCAAAAACTGCTGTCTGGAAATTTCACCAATAGGAAATGAGTTTTGTAGACGTGCTCTGTTTCCAATTATCTCCATGATTACAGTACTAATCCAAGCTGGTCAGGCTGCGTCCCAAGACAAATTATTACACACACAAAAAAGGCACCCAAAACGGTACCTCCTTTTCAAGCTATTTCGGGGGGTTTAAAAAAATTCAGAAATAACCTCTGACTAGGTCTGTGTGCGTGTGATTAAGACAGATCGTGATTGAGCTCAGCGTCCGGTGCGATTGACATGCACAGGCATTAGGATTGACCCAGGGCAGGGTCTACTACTACTTGTTATAATAATCATAATCAACTGCTGTTCCGTAATCATCTAAACCCAAGAAAATGGGTTTCCAGACTGTTGGGGGATAAAGCAAATTTCAGGGAAGTGAGACCACTTCCTGTCCAGATTCCAACCTGGCCGGAGTGATAACAAAGCCACAGTGTCAGTGTTTTACAATCATGCCCCACTGGCCGGGAACACAGGAAGTTAGCAGCAGGATGGGGCCGCTCCTGGGGGAGAAAATGCCCATGAACTGCCCCGGTTTTTTCCGCTTCTCGCGCCCAGCACGGCACACACAGAGCCCTACATGAATGATAATGTACCCACGAGATTGGGGCCAATACTGAAAAGAGGGTTCCCTTTCTTTCTTTTTCAGAAGGGGGGGTTGAGAAAAAGCTGATAAAACAGATGTGGTATGGCGACAGTGGAGCTGTATACTCGAGTGGAAAATAAACAGTGGGCCCGCGGGTATGCCTTGACATAATATAATGGAAACAAATAACTAAGGCCCCACACTCTCAATATACTAAGGCAGGAATAATGTAAGGCTTGCTTGCTCCACCGCAGAAGCGCCGGGGCCGAGCTGTGAATCGATGCCGCACAATACGCCGGTCAGATACACGGCTGGCTGCCCATACAAACCCGGGCCGCAGCTCGCCCCGTAGAAAATCCACAACGACGCCATTGCGATTTTACTAATCTCGTGTTCACGTCTTCCATAATGAAAAATGGATGTGTTTTTTTCCCTCAACGGGTTGGGTATGACTGTCTGGATATATATGCTGCCGGTTAGGTTAGGGCGCGGCGGCAGAGGCCAGCAAGCCAAACCGTATCGCGGTGTTGGTTTACGGCCGCGGCTGACAAAATGAAAAGATGGGGGGATCACACGTTGAATCGCCCGTATGCTCAGCGCTGACGCGCGGTGCCACGGTGCAGTGTACACAGCGCTGTGTACACACGGGTATAGGTCAATGGGAAAATGACACGGTCATAAAATAACACGAAAATCCGCCATTTTAAAACGACAAGTAGGGTGTTTTTTCTTACCAACTTGAAGTACATGATCCACTGCGTTGTTGTCCAGTAGTCTAACTCCTCTCTGGAAAGGCAACTTTTGATATTCGCTTTCACTGACCGTGGAATGGTGAAGCGATGAGTACATACAGATATCCTTTTCATTGCGTGGAAACGACCAGAACACAATCCTCATCTGCACGGGCTCCGGAATGCGCGAAAATCTCTCTTCTACCTGCTGAAAGGGAATATTGAGGGCCACCACTTTGGCGCTAATGTCCAGGAGGGATTCCGGGTGATGTTTGTGTCCATTTTCCCGGTGTCTTGTACTGTTTGGATGGCTAAAACGGTGGCATTTTTCGGGAGAAAGACCCGCACAGTGTCTCTTGGCCGCCGCCATTTGGGAAATTGAACTTTGCGGAAATCCCTACGCGCATGTCCTCCGTACTTTAAACACACAACGCGCAGGCGCAGATCAATTAAGCTCATTAGCATATATAAATGACAATCGAAGCCGGTGCGGGTTTTCCTCTGATGTCACCGCGGTCGTGTGCAGCACCTCACACCTTCTGTTGACAATCGGAACTTTTGTCCCGGCTGTCTTTGTCAGTCTAGGGGTTCGCGAAAGGTCTGAACTCGGCAAAATCGACAATTTATTGGCGGACTTTTTTCTCGGTTTATTGTTGAGTTCCTATCTTTTCAATATCGACCGCCCAGCAGGCAAATATATACACAGTCCGATGGTTGCATGGGTTTACTGTAATGCAAAAAACAGGGAATGTTTATTAGTGCTGGTAGGGAGGGGCGATATGTGAATTCTATTGCTTGCGGTTTGGCGAGGATTTAGTCCTGGACAAAGCGGTTAAGATCTCGGGGCCTGCTCATCAAGAAAGAAAGTTAATATCGGTTTAGATTAGAATGTGGGAGCACGTATGGCTGGTTTGGCAGCGATGGGCCGCTTGACATTAGGAACGAACCGTGTTCAGCTGCGAGCACAGCTTGTGGGATCGCTTTCTATTCAGCACACAATTGTACGGCCGCTTCAATGCAGGAATTCATGCCAAAAGTACCCGCGTTTTTAATTCTTTCATTCCCTTTTTCGATCGTCACTTTTTTTTTACCGCACGTTGTTTGTGTGCGGCTTGCTATTGAAGTACTCTGTATATATACGACCCTTTGGGCATCTCGATCAAGCTGTCTGGATGAGAACGAGTACAAATGTCTGCCCGGGTTCCAACTGATTATAACTCGGTGACGCTTCTAGTCTAGGAGCAGGCCTATGGCCAAGCTCCTATACAATCTTTTTTTTTCATGCCTATTTTGTGCGGTTCAAATTCTCAATGAAAGATGATGGTATGGTGAATTAAGTCGACCATAGTACCAGGGATCGTTTGCTTGGTGAATGTAATAATAACAGTGGTGCTTATACCGCTGTATATTGAAGGTCTCATCGTTGCGCTTCACAATAATTACCCCTGTTAATCAGGCCATCGCCACTGAGACCAGTTTTTGCAGCAGCTCGAGATCAGCGCATTCCCGGTCTTTACCTTCACATGTCTTTTGTACTCCTGTGTGGAGAGAGGCAATTGTAGTAAAGTGTCTTGCCCAAGAACACAAGCACCATGTTCCCCGTCGGGTTCGAACCCACGTACCACGCACGGCACGTGAGTCAAACACCATAACCATTGGATCACAGTGCTCTTTGTTACGGGGGACACATGAAGTTCAATAAAGTCCATTTCAGAATATGCTAGTTCAAAGTCAGAACACGTTAAGTTCAGTAAAGTTCATAGTTAGAATATGCTAGCCACACATTTTGTTTTGGCTTTTAAACTGTAATCGCAATCGGGTATGTTTGACTTACAATGTACTTGTTATTCGTGTCATCATTTGTTGCTGCTGATGCCGAAACGTCGAGCCATAATTACCAGAGGCTACGGTTCTTCTCAGGACTGTTCTCCATGTTATTAAGAGAATTGTCACTAGTAGCATGTCGTACTCGCAAACTATTCCCAAGTTGTTATCTCCATCAGACAATGCCGACCTGTTGAAAGCGACTCTCGTAGACCTCAGTGATAATTACGCGTACTTCCAAAAAATATTTTAAAATACTCACAACTCGCCAAGGTGTTGACACACTCATCAAATGAGAGCTTATTTCATCATCTTTCATTATCTGACCAATTTTTTTTTTGGAGGGTTAACCAATGAATTTTGGGAGAAAATTTCATCCAAATATGATCACCCTAAAAGTAGTCACGATATGAAGCCCATCGCCATTTTGAAAATGGATGACTGCGCTCCATTGCAAATTAGAGCCATTGTTGGGCCTGACGTCATCCACATTCTACATAAATACGAGCTCGCTGTTCTGCACGGCTTAACTTTTTTGTTTTACAAATCTTTAAGTTCACATCAAAATGCTCTAAAACCTGAGAAATTGAGAGCATACAAATTGTGAATTGACCCGCGTAGGCAATTTTGGGCCTATTTACAGATCTGCACCCGCAAGACTAAAATCGTTTACTTCCATGTTGTTTTGTTGATTGGCAATTATTGTACAGTTTGCTGTGGTCAAACCAGTTGCCCTAGCGTGCAGACAATATTGGCCTATATGTGGCACCCCTATGCGGCCTCCCGGGGGATATTTTGGGGGTAAGATTTTGTAGATACGATCTGTCCTGCATGTAAATTCGAATTTCCTTCACCCCTCCCCCTAATTATATCCGAATTTCCTCAATTATTTGATGCATTGGCCACTTGCCCCTGTCGGTTTAAAAATAAAAATATATTGGCGAGGGTGAAAGTTTTTCATCGAAAGTCTGAATATGGCAAAGAGTTCCAACGGACATTAAATGTGTGACAAAAGTAATACTACCGACAACTTCGAACCTCTGCGGGCTTTTAAACCCCTTACTTCGTGTATTTAGTAGATGAGTAATGATACAAACAAAAAATAAAAATAGGTGATTTTTGAGAATTAGGCCCAACAGTTTAACCTCTTCAAAAGAGGTCGTTGCAACACAAAAAAATCAATAAATCCAAGCCAAAGAACGACATGCAAGTGGACGAAAAAAAACCAATCCACACTATTAAATCTCACTGCAGTTTACAAAAATTGAAACTGATAAGAAAATAATTAAAATACCATGTCGAGGTATATTACTGTGAAGTTCATTTGAAACAACGGCCAAACCCATCGAGAACACAGGCCAGAAAATGTGGAACCCTAGTACATCCTGAAATTCTGACCTAAACTAATTAGCAATTGACGTTCCATCGGAATTCAACTGACGAGGGTCCTTGTTCTATACATGGTTCAAGTAAGTTTTTTCCCCAACTAAAGCCCGCCCTCTAGGGTTAACAGCGGTTCTTTCAGCAATAATATTGACGAGAAAAGAAATTCTTTGTTTTGGTTCCCATTCCCCAAAATGTTGGCTTTTTCCAAACCTTTTATATTAAAAAAAAATCTGGGGAATTAATGCCGGACAACTGTCCCTCAAAAACAGCTCAAATTATGGAGACACAGGTATAAATGCCTAAAGCTAAAGGAAATTCTCAAGCTCAAATTTCTGACGAAATGCATTAATTACATTCTCGGGGTTAGAGAGTTAAAGTGTTATTTAATTAACCAATACAAAATTGCATATGTAATACGTAACGCGAAGGCTACATTTTGCATACCAAAGAGATTTGAATAATTTTATTTACGTCAGATTTCACGGGCCAATGACTCGCGGTTTTGTCGTCGGAGCGCGCGCGTGCGTTGTTTGATTAAGAGGGCGCCGCCTAGGCGACGTCCCCGCAGGGAGGGATATAGGCACTTACGCGGTACGGAGAAATAATGCCGGGTCACTTTAGCGAGGGCAGTTTTTCTTTTATTTTGCATACAATAATGCACTCGCTGGGCTGTAAGTAAATCGATGAATTATTTGACATAGAATTTGATTATTAAAATCATTATGACCATGGAACCGACCAATGGAAAGTGACCATAAAATGGAAGCTTTTGTTCCAGTCAGTTCGCTATGTTTTGCTGCATGGGTTGTTTTTTTACCTCGATTTTAATAATTGTAGATTTTATTTTGTACGCAACCTGTCAGCGGATATCCATTAAGCGCCATGTACGAATCTACATAATTCCAGCCTCTCATTAAGACATGTTTTTGAATTAAAGAAAATACTGTCCTTGCTCCTCAACGAAATCCATGTTTTTCGCCAAATAACTATTTTACATTTTAACGAAAACCTTGCTCTTAATTGTCTATTTTGAGCACAAATTTAAGAGCCACTTGAACGATTGCCTGACCGCACATTAATTAAATTTTGCATACAAATATTTCTGTAAGTGAACCCAGGCGTTGTTTTTCGCTCGTTGTCTCGTTAAAAAGAGACTGAGTATAGCTTTTTATCTCTAGGAAAAAAAAGGCCATTAAAAATCTATTTTATGGGGTGAACGTCCACGTAATACTTATTTTGTGACTTTGTGCTTAAATATAAATAATTTTATTGTCTTAATCTGCATTTTTGTCTATGTCTTTTTCATATACACATACTGTTTATGTTGTATACCCGTTTATGTCTCTTTTTAGTTAATTATTAAACGGTTACGATTTAATATGATCTTATTTCCTGTCTGTTTTGATGTTTTTATATACGTTTAATCCTTTAAATTGCTAGTTTCTGTTTTATAAATTTATTCTTTGTAATTTTATGCCCAGGGCCCCCTGGAAGACCACGTTATATTTGAAGGGGCTACCCTGATAACAGATACGAAAAAAAATTAATAAATACAAATAGCACCGTTCAGTACATCTTTAAAGCTCGGTGTTGCGCCTACAATAATGCACTAAAAATTGAGACTCTTTGTTTTCTTACAGCGGCAATCGTAAAATGAAACAAAGATTTAAAATGCTAAAACGTCGATGGGCGATACGTTGATGTTTCGTGGGTTTAAATTGCTTACTCCATTTTGTAGCCCGTGTCTAAAAATGACATTGAATAACTGTTGCATTCGTAGCTACAATCCCGGCCAAAATGGTTGGGACACTTTCTGAGCCTGCCACGGTCACCCACTCCCCCGCTCCCCCGGTCAATGCTATTCTCTCCAGCTGATGGAGCACACACCGCGCAATAAGAGGTAACATTGAACGGGGGCCGGGGGGTTGGAGGCCCAGCGAGATTTGGCCAGGATTGTAGCTCCACCCCACACATGGAACTTCGTGTTTCATAATGACAGGGTATACTTTTTCAGACACGGTTAATGAGAATGATGACAATGACATTTCAACTTTTCAAGAATTTCAGTGATCCAAATTCTTGGGTAAAAAGTCAAGTCAATACTTTCACATTTCCGGATCATGATGACCACCTGGGAGAGATTTTAAGGTAAAAACAAATTAAACTGCGATTGTGAGTTTTCTTTTTAAATCCCCATTTATTATTATTTCTTTCTTTTTTTAAAAGTTTCCTCATTATTTGTCTTCTTCCTTCCTTTAAAGCTTTTCATTTGTATCATTAAATTTTTGAAAACAGTATGAAAAATATTGATATACACATTTTCCGAACTTGGTTTCTTGCAGACATATAACTTCAGCTTGAGACTCCACTTTTTAAGGGGCCTATTTTGAGATGTTTTATTAACTTTTGTGAGAATGTTTCCCGAAAAAATGTTCATGTGCGTCACCAGACACCTTTGAAAATGAAACCCTCACCAAGGCCCCTTAAATTATAAGTGCATGGCAAAGACCAAAAAAACTAAAAATAATAATAATGGACCATATTCTGCAACTGTTTTGAAGGAGACTTATGAAAAATATAAAAAAATATTCAGGTCAGATAATGGACGTGCATGTATAAGTATTTTTGTGTGTGTTCACCTTTTAAAAACATTGGACTGAATAAACAAGGACTGAATATTTTGGAATCACATTGACTGCCAAGCTATAAAAAGGAAATGCGTCACTTAAGTTCTTGCCCAACGTTGGTCAAATTCTCAACTACTTTTTTCATCCTGGTAATGTCCTAGTCTATGGAATATCCTGTTGCACAGCAAAGGTCTATGATATGCGAGCAGATTCGGCGATTAATTATGCAAAACAAGACTGCGTCTTGACCTCGAGTTTCTGACCATTCAGGGTGCGCATTGTATCAGGTTTTCCTAGACTGATTCCCTGTCTCTGCATTGTCCTTCGAACTTCAAATGTTATTGGGGGGGGGGAACCAGTCTAAGGTTTTCTGTAATCCGTCGTTGTATAACAAAAACATGGCAGCCTAATTGACCAATCAACAGCCGAGTCCACATAGCAGCCAAATTGACCAATCAACAGCCGAGTCCACATTTCTGATTGAAATGATGTCACAATTCCTAAAGCCGACTCCGATTGGCTGGCGCACCGAGTCGCATAAAATTTGCATTGCTCACACATCAGACATTGGTTTATACGGAGAGGGCTCCAGTGTAGTGACAACAGGTGATACTCAGACTAGGCATTTTCCTGCGCCCCCCCTCCCAGTCCCCCCCCCAAAAAAAGGAGGAAAATTTGTCTACCAAAAAACTAACATAACAAAATCTCATATCAATTTTCAGATAGATTGACACTGCCCAACCATTTTCCCTCACCAACTACCTGGATTTTGCTAAAAATTTCTCAACATCAGATGAATGCAAATCACGACATGGTACGTGAACTTCTTTAAAAACGTCACGATTGAATTTATTTACATACACCTCTCAACAACTTTCCTTTATGTAAACTAAACAAAAATAATTCAAAGGCCATGGGAGAAAGATGAATTTCTTTTTCTCCAATTAAAGTGATCACTTGCTGTTAAACTCCCATTTAAAATAAAATGGAAGTCGCCCATTACAAGGTAGAAAATTCACTCATAATAAAGGGCTTCACAGAAAAGTGTTACTGGGAGTGGGAGACAGAAACAACTGAAAAGAAAAGAAAATATTCACCTAGAAAAAAAAAGATACCCCCTGATGCAAGCATGTTTTTTTTTGGTCAAAGAAGAAATAAACAAATGCGAGGCGTTCTTGCAAAATGAGGGACAACTGGGCACAGGCCATAGTGGAAAAAATGCAAAAACCAAATGGGGATGATTTCTTTTCAATTTTCAGATTTATTTGATATGTCTACTACATATATTTTAACCCTAACCCACCTCGATCCTCCAAAATCCTCCTGGCAGTTTTGGAGGATTGGGGATGAATGGTGTTGAAGCACATTCATGGATTTTGGAGGATTGAGGATGAATGCATTTTTTTGAGGCAGGACTGTCTGACAATTTTGAAGGATTGATGCACTGGGTATCCTTCATTAGAAAATAATTTTGGAGGATTTTGGAAGATTGAGGATGGTCCTAGCAAAAAGGGCCTGGGGGGGGGGGGTAGGGTAGGGTTAAAGAAATAGTATGAAAATCATGGAATGAAAGGTGTTTCTTTAAGGAAAAACAATTGGCATCTTTCATTTTCACGAATACAAAACTTGAAACTTTAAAGGCCTTTTTCTCAGTATTTTACTTTTTGTTGACATGTCGATAAATGCGAACTTCAAACAGCCACAACTTGTCAATGGAATATCCGATTGAATTGCAACAAACAGTATTGTAAGGAGAATTTTATTCTCTTTCCTAATACCCGCAAAACCTCATTTTGACCTCTGCCCAGTTCTGTCTCATTTTGCCAGACCGCCTCACAAATAAAGAAGCAATTGATATCTAATATTAGATATTATTTTGAGATTCACAGTCGGACGATCGAGTCTGGGTCATTGTTGCAAAAAAAAATTGTAGTGCTTCAGGAAGTTCTCTTCACAGTATTATTGTCTTCATTCCGATTACTGGTAAAAAAAGAAGCTTTAAGTTGTTTCCAAAAAGAGAGATTAAATCTCAGAAAAATGTGAGGCACAAACTTCAGAAGTGTCTTAATTCAGGTTTGATGGAGAACGCAACTTAACACATGTAATTGTGGCCACATGGATACACACTCCACTTTCTTTAACCCTAACCCTGCCAGACGCAACACAGTGCATCAGGTGGAAAAGTCTGGTGCACTTTGATGCATTCAGCTATTCAACACTAGTTCATAAACAGCCAGTTCTGAAACAATGAGAGCCAGTCCCATTGAACAATGGCACAGTTGTATCCTGCTGCAGTTGGTGACCACAGACTCTGAGGCAGTTTGGCCTTGAAATGTTCTGACCTGATGGATCTTGCTACACTCAGCAGGCTTGTCATTTAAACAAGTGTTGCATGTTGCTGCGTTTGGCAGGGTTTCTAGACAAAATACCCTGGAGGGTTACGGTAAATTGACCAACAACTTGATATCAGTATGCCCTGTTTTGCAACCTGCCTATACTGGCCACTCTTTCCCAGTCTTCGGAGTGGCCAGTTTACACAGGTTAGGCTGTACTTATGAGGATTAAGATGTAGCTCCTCCGTAGTTCTCATTGGACGAGGCGGTAGGAGATATATCTTCCTGCCGTCTCGCTAGGCCTGATGATCTTCACAACCTGAAAAGAAACCAAGACAAATTTTACTCAAGGCTGACATTTTTTTGTGCATGCATACAAGAGGGCATGCTTAGCCCATTCATTTGGGTTACGGGGTAATCGAATTTCAAACTTTTGGAGAAAACTGAGACTTAAGCAAGTAATTTCACAAGTGACAGTCAGTCAGTAGGTCAGGTAAAAAGATAACTATTGTTGATGTCCCCTAATGTGAAGCGGCCCCTAACGTAACACACTTTGACTTGTTTTGCCTCTAGCGCCCTGCTGGAGCAAAAAATTTCATCAGGCTATAAATGATCCTGTTTATAAATCTTGTGTTTAGAAATGTACTTTGGCGTGATTTTCTGGTTTAATTTCTGGTTTAATTTAAGTGCACAGTGAACCCTTTAAAAATGCGCCCCAAAATAAGAAAACACTTTTCCAAAAAACTTCTACTTGGGTCTGTGAGCAGAGATAATAATGGTTTATCAGAATTTTTCAACTTTTAAAGAAATTCTGAAATGTCAACTTGGGATTTTCCAAGATTTGTTCAAGTGTGGCACGTTAGGGAACATTCAGCTGATTTTGTACCCAATTTCCGGACACCACAGTTTTTGAATTTCGGACTAAATTTCATGACACTGAAATTGTTCACAAAGGTTCAACAGCAAGCATTATTAACCCTAACTTCCTACTGTCTTTTACTAAGTACTGGACCAAGTCTGCCAACATCCATCAATCACACTGCTTCCAATGCATGCTTTGCTTTAGGCCTCCAGGTCCAAGTCCATCATACTCCATCAATATTTAGTCAAACCAGGCCAGCAGGACAAAG
Source organism: Patiria miniata (assembly GCF_015706575.1). Lineage (NCBI taxonomy): Eukaryota > Metazoa > Echinodermata > Asteroidea > Valvatida > Asterinidae > Patiria > Patiria miniata. The sequence goes on from NW_024037054.1 coordinate 16,208,055, forward strand.
TCCCCCCAAATCATCAAAATGGGGAGGATGGATTTTGATGGAGTTGGGGAGGGTAGGGTTACGGTAAAAGTTACAGTATTTAACTGAATGAATTTGAAGTTTTTCAACAAAGAGGTTGAGCAACTCTGAATGAAGAAAGTGGGGGGAGGGTGTTACAACTGATAATGTAGTAACCAACTGATAATGTATCACCAACCGATAATGTCACACAAATTGACCGATACTGTATCACTAACCGATAATGTAATAGAAATTGACTGATAGTGTAGTAAAAATGTACTACACTATCAGTCGATTGTTGTTACATTATCGGTCTTAACCGATAATGTAACAAATATTGACCTATAGTGTAGTAACATTTACTACACTATCGGTCAATTTCTGTTACATTATCGGTTGGTGATACAGTATCGGTCAATATGTGTGACCTTATCGGTTGGTGATACATTATCAGTTGGTCACTACATTATCAGTTGTAACAGAGGGGGGAAAATGTTGAAGTGCGCCATGTTAGGGAACACCACTATATAGGCTGGCTCCTTTGAGACGACCAACTATGAACATTGATAGACAATCCAATTCCTTCTGACTGCACTAACCTGTCCACGTTTGAGTCCAAAATATCTGGCTACGGGGTCCCCCTGTTGAATTCTGGGTAACTGGTGCTCTTTCAGTTTGCTGAGGTCAAAGGTTAAGGTTGAATGTTGTGTACATTTCGTTAATGCCTCTGCTAACATCAGGTTCGCTGAGTGATTTATTTGGTATTACTGCATTGTCCCTAGTCAAATGGAAGGGGGGGGGGAGTGTGGCCTAGTGGTTAGGGTTTGTGACTTATAATCAGAGGGTCAGGGGTTCAAATCCAGCTGTTGGTCATATGTTGTTTCCTTGGGCAAGCCATGTCACCCCACTTGCCTCTCTCCACCCAGGAGTGTAAATGGGTACCGGCATTAGCTGGGGAGTAACCTGCGATGGACTGGCATCCTATCCAGGGGGAGTAGCAACATTCTCAGTCGTTCCATGCTACTGAAACTGGAAATAAACACCGGCCAGATGGGCCACATTGGCTCGTGACAGACTTTACTTTTTTTTTTACCATGTCACGTCATCTACACATAACAGACGTCTGGTTTCCAACTCAGATTGGGATGAAATTTTCCAATAAACTAGCACAATACACCATTTCCGCAAGCAACAAACGTTAGCTCCTAACTCTTCAAAGGATACTATCTTGCTAGTAGCTCTGCTTTGTCCTCGGCTGTCATGACAACATGTTCTGGAACAAACTGCGGAGGGAGGGGGGGGGGGGTTTGGACCAAATTACAACGATTAACTTACAGCATTAACATTTTATTGCACCAAAAAATAATTCAGCATAAAATTGAGCAAATAATTTATCCAAAAAAAACCCCAAACAAGTTCGATCAAATCTCTGAAGCTGCAGGCCAACGAATTCGTGTTCATGCATGAGTCACGTGAATGTGCTATGTAATTTCTGGAAGGAGTAGTGCTACGAGTAAAAATAATCAGCTTTTTGACCCTGGTGACCCCATGATGACCTTTGACCCCAGTTTGGTCATGTGACATGTTGGGGCTGGGCTACTGATACTTTTGAGAAAGTTTGGTTGAAATTGGTCAAATTACGTAGGAGCATTAGACAATGTCAAGATTTGTTACTAACTAACGGAGAGACATGATGATTGGTTGAGCTGCCACCCACAGCTAAAAAACAAATTGGGAGACTCTCGACATAGGCCTGGATAGCACTAAAAATGGGTAAAAGGGACAGCAAAAAACGTTTTGGCGAATTTTTTTTCAGGTCAAAATCAGTTTAAATCAACGAAATCATGACAATCAATGTAGGGAATATTTCACCTGAATCGTATTTTGAATTTTCACGAAGAGACAAATTCAAACTCTATGACGTTGTTCTATGGGGCAAAAACAACCTGCGTGTGGAATGTAAGTTTTCACGAAGAGACAAATTGAGCACGCACGAAGGGCAAAACAACACGTGTGTGGGATTTTAAGTTTTCATGCAGAGAGGAATTCGTGCAAAGAGTATGAGCAATGGGTATTGGCAATTTGCCAAAACAACAGGCGTGCGGGATTTTGAGTTTTCACGAACAGACAAGTCTCAATGGAGATTAATTACTCCGCAATTAATTGGTCCATGATACTATAATTGGTACATCTTTGAAGTTTAAGATCTCAGCTTACTATCTGAATCAAAAATTAGTCGGCATGTGCTCCAAAAATAAGCGAAATCTTTATTTTAAAAAGTGACCAACTTAAAACCCGTTTTTCTCAAAACCACTGTTCAACAGTATTTAACACCCTGTGACCCAATTCATCCCTTCATGAAAACGCTGACAATAATAGGGGCACAAAATTTAAATCCAGTCTTGAACAAAGGCTAACTCAAAAACAGACTTCACTACAACATGCTTCTAGGATTAGAAGGCACCTCTCGTTAGCCTTCTAGCATGGTCATTTTTCGGGTGGTCAATGCGCTATGACAAATGGAAATGCACTTTGATAGAGGAAATACCTTTGTCTGGAATTCCACTTTCTGAACCACAAATCCATGTAAAAAGTTGCCAAGGTTAATCCATAGCCCTTGAAAAGTCCAGAACCACTGACGTTTGGACCATCGGACAGAATTTTGTGGAAAAATCTGAGCTTTTACTCACCACTGTCAGTTTTCCGACACACTTGATGCACACTAGCTGCACGGAGTAATTTAGTCTGGTTTCCCGACCAAAACTTAAATCTCATTCCTTTAACGTACACACATGAAGGGCATCTCGCCCGTGTTTCTATTTTTTTTCCTGCATATGATGCGGCCATACTTATAACTTTATACTTTCACATAAGTATGGCAGCATCATATGCGGGAAAAAAATAGAAACACAGGCGTGATGCCCTTCGCGTGTGTACGTTAAAGGAATGGGATTTAAGTTTTGGTCGGGAAACCAGACTAAATTACTCCGCGCGCTCCGTGCAGCTAGGTTTGCATCAAGTATGTGCTCAACGTTCACGATGTCGGAAGACTGACGGTGGTGAGTAAAAGCTCAGATTTTTCCAACAAAATTCTGTCCGATTGTCCAAACACCAATGGTTCTGGACTTTTCAAGGGTTACGGATCAACCAGGGCAACTTTTTACATGGATTTGTGTTTCAGAAAGTGGAATTCCAGACAGAGGTATTTCGTCAATCAAAGTGCATTTCCACTTGTCATAGCGTATTGACCACCCGAAAAATGACGGTAATCCTTACTTTTAGGACCCCGTTCCTATATAGGAAGGGAAAGACTCACCGAAACAGTTGACTAAATGACACTCAAAATTGACATTCTGATATTTCTTGACACATCTGAACAATTGGCAGTGACACCTTCTTGAATTTCAGCAGGTTTAATTTTGTGGAAAGAGGGCAGGGCTTTGATTTATGAGGAAAATTAAGGGGTAAAAGACGACGATGACAACCAGAAAACAGACTCAAAAACCAAGATGGCAAACTTGAAAGCTCGATGCAATGAAAGCTCGATGCTGATTGGCTGATAAAAATTTTTAAACATCTTATTTATTTTTTTTAGCAGCCAATCAGCATCAGGCTTTCATTATGTAGGGCTTTTACTCGTGTTGTGAGAACTACAACATGCACGTCTGACTGCAATACAAATGAGTTTGCAGCTAACATGAGTTTTTATGAAGAAAAAAAAGACTGCTTTAGCCTGCAAAAGTCACTTTGGTACTGGACAGTCATCTGCAAAAGTCAGTTTTGAACAGAACTCGTAAAAAATAGAGGTGTCCTAAAGATAAGGATTACCAAAATGACAATGCTAGAAGGCTAACGAGAGGTGCCTCCTAATTCTAGAAGTAACTACAACGCTGCTACAAAGGTATCTAGATCACTTATTCACGTACCTCATGTTCGGTGATGTTGATCAGCAGTTCAGCTTCTAGGAACTGCTCCAGGACGTACTTGCACTGGGCCATGTCGCTCAGAGACTGTTTGGCTGAGGGCGTCATTCCCATTTGGACGATGATGATGGCCCGACTGATGTTCTCCTCTTGCATCCTCTGGCAGTATCTGCGGAGATAAACAGCAACAATGTTCAGAGCAAATAATGCTCATCAGGCTGATGTTCATCTCTGGTTTCTTTGAATTAATTGACTGAAAACATTTCCATTCTCCCCTGAATGGGATGAGAGTCCATGACAAGTTACTCCCCGGTTAATGCTGGTACCATGGGTAAACAGATAACTATGCAAGTGGGGGTTAAATGGCTTGCCCATGGACACACCATGTGTCCAGCAGCTGGATTCGAACCCCTGACCATCTTTTCACGAGTCATAAACCCTAACCACCAGGTCACACGCTCATTTGGTGCAATTGCAGACTTCTCCCAAATTCTACTTCTCCTTCATGCAAAGCCTCTGATGGCATTAAACGTACGCCTTAATGGTCTTGATGCCCACTTTGGGCTCCTCGGGGTAGAAGACAAAGAGCTGGTCTGTTGGATCATCGTTGTGAGCCACGAGGATCGTCAGGTCCTTCCTTCCCGGTCTGTCCTCGCTGTAAATATAAACGCAAACTCAAAATTTAAAGAATGTTTTTTAAAGAGCAACTCCAAGTTTGATGCAAGTTAGTTCACATAATATGCTTTTAAAGGGAATATACAACATTTGCAAACATCAAAAAATAAAACTACAAGTTTTTACGAAATACCTTACTAGGATGTTGGTAAATGACAGTCTTAAGCATCCTGTAAAATTATGGCACCTGGTGTGAAGTCATTTTCAAGAAAATGGCATTTTTGGGTAATTTCCAATGGTGGTCGACCGCCCACCGTTGGAAAACCTAACTATTTTTCAACTACTGCTCCAAATTTACCATTTTTTTTCAGTCCAAATTTTGTTTGCTTTTGGTTACATGTTCATGAACGGGTGCAGGCCAGCTAAACTGGTTCCCTAATACCTTACAATTTTCCGGCATCTATAATGATCCATTTTATCATGAGTGGAGTCAGGGAACCAGACTACTTGAACATTTTTGTTTTTTCTTGGTTTTTCAAGCATTTTTGAACACAAAACTTCAAACACGTCAGGGTAACAATATTTGATCTATTATACTAACCCCTCAAATAGTTCATTTCTAAAAATTACAGCAAAAGCCAATGATGTACATTCCCTTTAAATTTCACTGGTAAAGTGGGTATCAGTATTAAAAAAAAGAGATTTAATTTTCTCAAACAACATAAGAAAAAAAGCGGTGTTCAAAATACCCTGGGCAGGGTGTTGAACATACGCCAAGACACATCTCGGCTAAAACCATGTGTGTTGTCATACCTTTAAACCCAATATTGCCTTTCTTTAAATGGTGACGCAGTTTCAAATATAATTTTTGCAAACATTCTTAGGAGGAACACTAAACCTTTTATTTTCTGGCCGATATAAAGACTAATTTGGCAAACAAAAAGAGAAGCCGTTTTCGCAGTGGACGTTCGCCTACACGCCGAACGTGTTCTTAAAGACAAGGCGTGCACACATTTTGGTAAATCTATTGGTCGAAGGAGCCTATAGTGCGTGCGTACTACCCGAGCGCGACTTGCGCAAGCCCAGTGCCGACTCAGAAAATGGCTGTCTCCAAATTAATCAATAGAATCCCAAATTTTCAGACTAATGTATTACCAACATAAATTAATAACATTTGATTGAAATGATGACCGGGTTCAAAATAAAAGGCCCACAAAAGGTCACTTCATACAAAAGAAAAGGCAAAGCACTTTTCATGACATCAACAAATGAAGTTTCCTTACGACGTTCGCAATTGCCAAATGAAAGCACTGAATGAACTGGCCTAAGTTAAGGACAGTGCAACGACACCAACAAATTTGTATAAATCTCATGAGAATTCAACTTCTTCTCACATTAGTACCTTGGTTTATCTCCAAATTGTTCCTTAAACTGGTCCAGTGTTTGATCCAACTCATCCTGCGTTACTAGGTAGCCTCGATCGTGACACAGCTGCAAACAAAAAACAATAAACCAACAACTTTCATTTCAGTCTAATCATCAAATCCGAATGATGACTTCAGATGTAAATAAATATATTTTGAAATCCAATAAATACATTTATTTGAAATCTAATGTTTAAACTGTAAAAAATATTCTGCATAATCTCTGTAAAAGTCACAGAGATTCAGTGTTTAGATGAATGGGAACAGGACAAGTTTTATTTCGAAAATTTGGGACTCTCAATACTGTGTATGAGAGTCCCAAAATTTAAGGTATTGAAAACATGCAATACAAGAATAACTTGAAATGTGACAAACAATCTCAATATAACTTGAAATGGGACTAACAATCTCAATATGCGGCAAACAAAGCTACCAAGATGCTAAATTTTGTGCAAAGAAATTTTTACCAGTGCTCAAAGACTGTTAAAGAAAACCTTTACCAAACCATCGTCCAACCACATTTGGAGTATGCCTCTGCCGCTTGGAACCCAGGAACCAAGAAAAACAGGGACATTCTTCAAAAAGTCCAACGAAGAGCAGCTAGGTTTGTGTGTGGCGACTATAGAGCCAAATCCAGTGTGACCAAGATGCTCACTGACCTCAATTGGGATCCCATCGAAACCAGGCGACAGACGCAACAACTAGTCACACTCCACAGAATTCTTAACCAGGACATCGACATTGACGCCAACTTATACCTCAGACAGAAAACTATCAGATCCAGGAGAACCCACAACAAGCAGTTTGAAGTTTATCATCATACATCTACCCCCTTTATTCAGTCTTTTTTCCTGAAACCATTTTAATTTGGAATGCCCTACCACATCAAACTGTCAACACAACTTCCTCTGTAACCTTCAAAAGCTCCATCCAAAACCAACAAAAACATCACAGCCCCTGCTAGACATTTAATAGTCCACTCTCGTCAACTTCCAGTTTAGTCCCTGGTGGACCGTTCGGGAGTTCGAACTACAAGGTACAAGGTACAAGGTACAGGGTACAAGGTACAAGGTACAAGGGAAAGAATGTAGTATCTAGTCCTAACTTCTCTGGCTGTGCACAAAGTTTATGGAGAGTTGAGTGGATTTTCTAACAAAATAGGAAATGTTTCTCAGTTCCAGATTCAAGTCTCTTCAACATTTTGCAACGACTGACCTTCACTGAGATAATAGGTGCCTTTAGATGACAAAAAAGTGGCATAAGGATGCAATATTCTTTCCAAAAAAAGACTGCCGCATGAAACAACCAGCCTTCAGAACATCTGGTACCTACTCTCTGTTCTATACACTCTTATTAGTTATGCCACCACACCACTGAATGGTCAATCTTTCCAAAAAGTTGAACGTGTACCAGTCTAGTCTTACCATTTGCTTACTATAGGCTTCATATGGAAATTACTTGGCTTCACTCAGGTGTGAAAAGCGACATTTACTGTTAACCGGCGAGGGCTAAGTCGCAAATACCGTATGGACGCCATTTTGAAAATGGCATCCATGCGAAGCATGCATGGTGGAGCCCTTGCCAATATACAGTAAATTTTACTTTTCATCCAAATCTTGCCCAACATAGGCACGTTGACTACGCCAGACAAGCCAGACCATTCATGTCCCAATGTTAAAAAAGGCGATTTGTAGGGTCCAAGTTATGCACCTATCAAAGACTTTGTACACAATCACGGAAGTGGCGTCACGTTGCAACATTTTGTCCAACAATTGAATATTGATAGGCGCATTACTAGGACTATACTGAAACATGCATTAAACTTTACTGTTATTGTTAAAAGGTAATGGATATACGAGCAATGTGGATTTAATGTGCACATGGCTGGCAATGCATGGCGCGAAATAATGAAATGACAATGGGAGAAATTTGAGCAGCAAGCACACCGGTCCTTTTCCATTGTTTACGTCACATTTAAACTAAAGCGCTCATGCTCAATATAAGATGTAAACAATGCTGAAAAGGACAAGTGTGTTTGCTGCCACCAACGTCTCAAAAGTCTCCCATTGGCTGGCATTGCACCATCAGCATCATCAACATCGCAACAAAATACATACAAAAAAGGGCTCAAAGAAAATACCTGCATCAAGGTTTTTCTGATTCGCCAAAGTTTGTACGTCTCTGCCTCGTCATTCATGATGCAGTAATATTATTTCTGTGAAGGAAAAAGACAGTAGGAAAACTGCTAAGTGCAAGTTTTTCCAGTCCGTTTCCGATCACGCACGTTCGTTTTTGCATGTGTTTTTGTGCGTAAAACATATTGTACTGGTAACTGGACTCAACTTATGAAAAACCCCTCACTTACTCAGAGAGCGCCAGACTTTCTCTTTCTGCATGAAATTGTTTTCAAAAGTAAATGTTACCCCCATATATAAAAGCCTCTCATATAAAAATCCTTTTTTTAACCAAAAAATTTAAAAAAAAAACCCTAAAATATCTAATAAAAATGTCCACTCATCGTAGTATCAATATGTTTTGGAAGTTTTTACTTTAATTGGAAATAGGAAGTTTAGATGACGGACAATTTTCTTTGACTTATTTTTTTGGCAAGACTTCCCGATGGACGTCAATTGAGGGCGCTATTCGAATAAAGCAGTGCACGCAAGAGCCACATCATCACAACATGTTTAGACGTCTGGGGCAAAATGCCGGTAGTTTGTTAAAAGTTAGAAAGGTAAATTAAAGAAACTAAATACTCCAATTCTTTTCTTAAACCACTCGAAGTAAAATTACGACAGGCAAAAATGACAGTTCATGTGAGAATTGATGAGCTTTTCAGGCAGCCTAGACGGTGACTTTGGCATTGTTGACATGATGATCAGACATGTCAGACGAAATTGACTTGTTAATGTTGTCATGCATGTTTGTATACGGCGATCGTGTAGTGTAGGGCCCCTATTTAGTTTAGATGAAATTAGAGTCAAGTGTGTTTTTTATTAGTCGAAAATGACCTTTTAAACCAAGAGTAGACTTCTTTCAATTAATGACACCTTTTTTGTAATTCTTGAACAGTTTCTTCTAATAAGATATTACGGTTTACCTATGCGGTTTACGGTTGGTGCCGTACGATTCAGCGTGCCTTGCACGTTCATGGTACATTGTGCAGTGATCGCCATCTTTATTTTCGTGTTGCGTTTTGTCGTTGTCATCGTCGTTTTACCCCAAAGTTTCCCTCAAAATTCAAAAGTTTAACTAGGAGTAGGACATAGGTCTGCATGTTTTTAATGTCGCCAACTAGTTTGGTTGGTCAAACTTTTTTTAAAGTGTTTTTTGTTTCCTTATAGGAACCCAGGCCCGTAGATACACGATCGCCATTTATACTGCTGTAGCGTTACCATGCAGAGTGAATGATGTTAAAAGTAATACCAGAATAGGCGGGATTAGGCCCAAGTCGTCATACAGTCCAAGTCGTCATACGGTCATTCCAAAATACGCCCGCGTCTAGCAACGCGTGTTCTTTCTGCCCCGTGAACAAGATGGCGCATAATACGTTTTGAAAAACCTCAGTTGCTATGGCTAATTGAAATTCCATCATGCAAAATAGCAGTTTCAATCCATTCCGTAATGGTTGTCTGAGTTTGTTTAGATTAAGTTTAGAAAAAAAAAAAAAATGAAATTTTAATTTTTCTTCTTATTTTCAGATGGTTTACAGGATGTAGTAGTGCACTTTCCCACATGCAGTGATGGATGCAGCTCAATGCAGTTAACCGAACTTTGATGACATATCCGTCCAAATTTTTCTACCTCTTGCATTTAAAAAAAATATATTTTTGATACTTCTACGTAATGGCCGAGTGTGACGGAAGTGATGACGAAGATCAGGTTATTAAAAATTTTGTTAATTAATTGTTCAGAAAAATGTTGCGACCTGACGCCACTTTTTCTTCGTATATCATATCAATGAAGGTCATTCATTGCAAAAATGATGATAAGACATGAATCTGGGACTGAGAAACATTTCCAATTTTGTTAGGAAATACTTAAAAAATGTTCTTGACTCTCCATAGACTTTCTACACAATCGCAGAAGCGGCGTCAAGTTGCAACATATTTTCCAATTGTTCTTTTGCAGTTGATATTTTTCAATTATTTATAAACAGAATTATTGAACCCATTAGTCCCTGTACTGTCCTAAAATGCCCTGCCTGTTACTTCCTGTATTGCCCCAAACTGCCCTGTCTGTTACTTGCTGTACAGCCCCAAACCGCCCTGTCTGTTACTCCCTGTACTGCCCAAACTACCCTGCCTGCTACTCCTTGTACTGCCCAAAACTACCCTGCCTGTTACTCCATGTACATGTACTGCCCAAAACTGCCCTGCATGTTACTCCCTGAATTGCCCCAAACTGCCCTGCCTGTTACTTCCCGTACTGCCCCAAACTGCCCTGCATGTTATTCCCTGTACCGCCCCAAACTGCCCTGCCTGTTACTCCCTGTACTGCCCCAAACTGGCCTGCCTGTTACTCCGTGTACTGCCCCAAACTACCCTGCCCATTATTTCCTATACGTAAATGCATAATAGATGTCGTGTCTAGGTTTTATTTATAGATGTCTAGGACAACAGGTAACCGAAGCCCAGATCTAGAAGGCGCCAGCTGAAATGTCAGAATCTCGAGGTCAAGACGCAGTTTAATCTAATTCGTTTGATTGCGTGACTGTTAAGGTTCTGTCACCAACTTTGTATGAGGTAATAATATCCTTAAAAGTTAGTGAAGTAAATAAATACTTTGTTTTCTCCTAACAGTTCTATGATGCCTGTGAGAGGCTTCCCGTCACGTGAGTATAATTTAAAGTCATCACCCTTAATTCCTAATGGACTTCAAAGCTGTAATAAAGTCAAAACACAAGACTATCATATTCACACTGTCCTTGAATGTTTCTTTTTCCCCCTTTTCTGGGGTTAGTGAGAGGATTTAAATCCAGATTTTTTGAAAGGTGTCCTTTCATGAAGTCGAAAGCAATCAAGTGACTGCTTTTAACAGTTAAGTGCTCCCAGCCTACATAAAGCAGGATTGACTGGCTGTGACTGTTTATGTAACTTGATACAGCTATGCTTTGACTGTAGGTGATTGATAAGCTAGTTGTGCCTCCCGGTTGCCTGCTTTTGTCTGTTGACTGAATTTGAATAGTAAAAGTGCTTGCCTATAATATGATCTGACTGTTGGTGACTAGCTTGTGTAAAAGGCATGACAGGGGAGGAGGATTAATTTTTGACTGTCTGTGACTGTTCAGACAGCAGGAGGGTTTAACTAAAAATTATAAAACGTCCCTCTAAAATGGCTGCCAGGCAAGGAAAAATTGTGTTCAAAATACGAAGTCCGAAAGTATTGCATTATTTTCATACTGTTCAATTAGTCATGGGTATATGAGCAAAACATGTTTTATCCGAAATATATTTCTGGGTCCATTAAATTAATTATATTGAAAAGCATCCACCCAGGCAAATGTAACAAAACACCACGAAACCGCCCAGCTTTTTCCACTGAGCCTATTCCAATATTTACGGTAATGTTCTACTGAAATTACATCCATACCGGTACATGTACTATTTATATTCAGAGTAATTTGGGCCATCGTGTCGTGTAGGTTTTGTTAGTTTTTATGAAATTAGAGTAAAGAGTTTTTTTTTTTATCATTCCAAAATGACGTTTTCAGCGTAAAGCAGACTGGTTTTTATTCTAATGACGCATTTTTTTGTAATTTTGAACAGTTTCTTGGGGTAGAAACTGCGATTTTCGTACGTGGTTTACGGTTGGTGCCATGTAATTCAATGCATTAGCGCATTCATGGTACATCGCGTTGATCGCTGTCTTTATTTTCGTGTTGCAAATTGTCGTCGTCATCGTCATTTTACCCCCAAATTTCCCTCAAAAATTCAAAACCCTGCCCTCTATCTATGACATACCTGCACGTTCTTAATGTAGCCAACTAGTTGGGTAAGACAAATAAATTCAAAGCGAATTTGGAAAGATTCCCATATCTGGCCATCACTTGTCACCCTGTGCACAAACCCTATGAGACTGGTCTGAAAATTTCTAAGTGTTTTTCAGCAAAGACTTCAATATTTTCCCTGCTAAATTTGACTTTTTAGGACATATTATCACTTTCTGAAGGCTGATAGGTCACTGAAGGGAAAAATTAGTGATTCGTCAGATATGGGAATCTTTCCGCAAATTTTGTTCTCTTATAGGGAATGGGGCCCTACACTACACGATTGCCATAATTTGTAGTTGCCAGTTATTGTACTTATTTCAAACATAATGAGAGAACCAAATAATACTAAAAGGTACATGTACTTACATGCACAGTCTATTCATGAGAGCTTTCATCCACAGCACTAAATATCTGAGATAACTATAAAGTTAGGAAATTTGTAGCTGGTTTGTGGTTTTGCAGAGCAAGGATAATGCATACCAGTATTAATTTCTCATTTGAATGTGTTCCATTGTGACCCGATGACTTGCATTTGGTAATTGTCACTTAGGCCATTTTCCAAACCATGGCCATGATTGTGGCTTCGGCTTTGGCTTTAATTCCTGACTTCAGTTCCCTGGCTTTTTTATATTTTTTTGTTGGCTCAATAGTTGTTAATTTTTTGCTGTATTAACACATAAAATGAAAGGAAAGCTTTATAGTTATCAGCCTTTGTTTTGAACAAAAAAAGACATGCAAAGGGGTTTTGGGCCAGAGATATAGCCAAAGCTGAAGACACTGCCATGGTTTTAAAAATGGCTTTCACTCTGCTCAGAGATGTACCTAAGTGCTGTTGTTATTGATTTGAATGCAATGACTTCTCCCTATAACATGAATATTCATGAAGTATGATGTGTTAACCTGGCCACACCCACTTATGTTATATGCAAATTGGTTATGACTGAGTGAGTATGCCAGTGGTTCATGGACCAGATGTCGTTTTTCGTGGACATAAATTTTGAAATGTTCCAAAGGCTAGTATTTTGTTTTAAAGGGATTTTCATCTAATTTAGACACTTTCATTTGAAACTTGGTTAAGGATTTTGTGACGTTTGTTTATTTGAGAACACAAGAACGTTTGAAGGTTTTCGAAATTAATGACAGTTTAAGTAAAGAAGTAAATAAATTGTAATGCTTCATCTATCTCACTGACTGACTCACAGACTGTCACTTGTGAGCCGGGCAGTGCTATTGTATAGGATCACCCATAACACCAATGAATTGGATAAATCTAGCACCATTGTGTTGACCAGATGCATGAAAAGACCTCCAGCGAATTAGCCTAGTGGTGGGTTTTGATCGGTCACATGTGTGACCTGTTCTGTCAAAAGCAGACGCTTCTGGGCAGAGGTTGAAATGAAGATAAGGCCCAAAAACGCTGTGAGGGCGATTTTTTTCCATTTTCAAATGTTTGCATATTTGTAATCCTGAACATGTCTAAAATATACCTTAAATGTTTGAAACCCTAATTTGATCTCTAAATATAGTATTTTTGATGATTTGTTAAGGCGTATCAGTTAAAGATATTACTGTTTTGTGACGTTCGTGGCCATTTTTTCAGTTTTCTACTTTTCAACACAATAAACTTCAAAATAGCATAACTCTGCCCAGGAATGACTGGTTTCAAAAACTGAACCACCTATTAAAAGGAGAAAGAACATATTTTAACAATATGCAAAAATCTCATTTTTGACCATATGCCCAGAAGAGTCTGATTTTGACAGAACAGGTCACATGTGTGACATTTCGTTATTAGAATCATGCTAATTTATGCACGAAAAGACCAACTTATAAAACTTCTATGCATCTGTACTTACTAGCAATACTTTAGTGAACAATAATCATTTGAATTACATCACATAAAAAACATTTCCCCCCGAAAAATGGTTGAGGTTCAATTTATGAAGAACTGCATTTTACTGGTCTTACCTTTTTATTGTACATCTGTGATGCATTACATTTCAGAAAATTATACAAGCCATTAAAATATCCACACATATAATATTAATTGAAAGCTTAAAATTAACTGCCTTATGTGCAGTCCACACTACAGAGTTTTTCCAACTTGATTAATATTGATATATTCTTCTGTAAGCCCCGCCCACAACGGCAGACATGGGGGCATAATAAATGACGTCTGTATAGATCTTCCGTGCCTGAGTGCACTAGTCTTCCATAGACACAAGCAGTGTATGGCAGAATAGGCAGTCGCTGTGTGTGTGTGTACATGTATGCGTGTGCTGCACTGAATCAAATAACGCTTACTTATAGTCGGTGGCTCTGTCAGTGACATTTTGATAGTGTGGACATGTTGGGACATAGAACATCTTCAATATTATTATTGTTACCGGTACGTGTGTACTAGCGATATACATGTACACGTAGAACTCTTTGTTTCGCCACCGTATCCGTTGAGGCACATTTTGCATCGTTCGTCCTCGTCATGATAGCATCTGAAGACGTGCCCACCTGTTCCTTGTCGTCGACGGCAACCGCATCCGGTGAGGAGGCAGGAGCAATCCCAGGATGCACTGAGGCATCTCTTATGTACGTTCACTTTTGATTTCTCATTTCGAGAGGAATTAAGTGCCAAATGTGTTTTTTCTGTGAAATTAACATAAATAAACTGTAATTTATGGACTCAAAATTGGGAAAGTTGTGAAAAGGATGTGTGTATGGTGACACTGCATGTAGCACAATGTACAAATTATATGAACATGCGTACAGTAGATATGTGTATGTTTGCAGTTATAGATTAACTTTTAAAAAGGTGTAAAAAGCGAATAAGAAATTATGTAGCAAATACGTTTTTCTACTGGTAGGTAAATAATATTAATACAATAGGCAAACAGTTGTACAGGTACATGTATTTATACATAAATTTACATGTCAACAATTAACACAAAGTGGTATGCATGGTCGGTAGTATTAATATTTATGCAATAAATTCCTATTAAAACGTTGTTATTTGTATTAATGAGAATTCTAATGTTATGCCTTTAGACCTGATTTCAGTTTTTAACTCTTTCAGTGCCCGCAAAATTTGAAAAGTTTACCTCTAAAGTGCCCAACTTCGAACGTTTTTGTTAATTGTTCGAAATTCTGTAAAAAAAAAAGTAAATAAGTTTTACTAACTAAATTTGTTGTTGTTGCTCTCTGGTATATCCTTGATATATTGGAAAGTCAAAAGTAGTCACAAACATAGTGATACACCCTGAAACACTGGCCTGAACACAGGGGAATTCCGCACTTTTTGCAGAAAATACGAGATTTAGTGCTGCGCCCTCTCGCAAGAACTCGAATGAAAAAATAAATACAGGTCGTACATGCATGAAAATGGTACCATTAGAAAGAGCGAGAGCCCCCCCTTATGATAACATATTTACTCTACCTCGTACATGTACGAGGTTTGGCAATTTTAAGTACGAACATTTACGAACATAACCTCGTACATGTACGACGTTGGCGCTTTTGTACTAACAAATATACCTCGTACATGTACGAGTTTGGCACTGAAAGAGTTAAGTATTCTGACCCCAAAAAATATGCGGAATATTATGGAAATCAATTAGTTTTGTTCACTCCATGTAAATGTCAAAAACTCTGTATATAAACTTTGTATTTCCTCGAAAACATTTTGCAAGCAATTCATTCATTGAAAATTTGTTGAGGATGGGGAAAAATAATTTTAAAAAACTCGGATCTAAATGTATAAATATTAAATTTCTTTCAGAGAGTGACACGCATGAATTCATCTCCAGATGGTGTCCAGGATCTTAAATGCTATCTATAAATGTCTGAAATTATGCTAAATGTTACACCCATTGTTTATTTTTTTCCACAAGAAATCCTCCTTATATTGTATTCCCAAACCATCTGTCAAACTAATTGCCTGCGTTACATTAACTTGCTACAGTGCACACATGTTTAGGTATGAAAATGCGGAGTGGTACGTTGCATGGTACTTTGTACCGCTGTTGCGTGATGAAATACTAGGTGTTGAATGCAATCATGATTTTTCTGCGTCGTTGGCTCGATTATTACATCCTCAAGACAAAAAAAAAATGATTTACATTAAAATGTTTCTTTTAAAAGAGGCTGTATAAGTAGATCCTTGATTATATTTACAGAGAATGTTAATTTTTCACGTAGAATTTTTCTTCTCCACTTTTTGCCATATTTGTTGGGTAAGTTACACTTGTAGGAATTTACCTTGTAATTGATACTGTAATATTGGAACAGAATTTAGTATTTTAGTGCCAGTAACACACTACTTTTGATGCTGTAAAAGCCAGAATTGGTCATTCTATAAATTTGGGGTTCTTTTTTTTCCTGTCCCTGTTGCATCTGACATCTACAATTTTATATTTTTAATGTATTCCTTAATGCAGTCGTCCTCCAAGAGTGATTATGAATAGCAAACTACCTACCCAACAAATAAAAAAATTGTCTTAAAAGTAATTCTATATTTGAATGGCAAATTACCAAGTGCCAAGGTAACAGGGACAGGAAAATTGTCACACTTTGAACGCTAAATTGATAGAATTACCAAAAAGTATGTAAAGGTAATATTCGGAGTTCGGCAATATACACTGGTTTTTAACGAAGGGTAACTATAAGTGAACGTACATTTGTGATGTCACAGCTAGGAATTGTTGCACCTCAAACTTGCAAAATAATTCACACAATTTAACCTCGACCAAATTACATGTAGGTGGGATTCTTTTGTGATACCAACTTTAGCTCACATTTCTTGTTTGCTTGAAATAGGAACCGTCTTCACAAGATTTGAAAAAAGAAAAAAGCAGAACCGTGCATGTTGTATTTTTTAAAGAGGTTGTGGAATGCTCGAAAACATTTCCCTCATTTTTTGGGTATATGTAGCCTAAGGTGTGATGAAATAAAAACGACTATTGTTTCTGTCATGAAATGAGTACAAAGGGTACTTTTGAGAGCTATTTTTCAGGTCCTGTTTCGACCCGAACGTGCAATTTGTGTAAAAGTCGTCGTTGCGGGCAGCAAACAAAACACAGTAAATCGTGACGTAATAAACAGGACTCGTTTATGCTACTCTGCATCGGGAGTCCTGTTTATTACGTCACGATTTACTGTGTTTTGTTTGCTGCCCGCAACGACAACTTTTACACAAATTGCACGTTCGGGTCGAAACAGGCATGACAGGACTTGAAAAACAGCTCTCAAAAGTACCTTTTGTACTCATTTTATGACAGAAACAATAGTCGTTTTTATTTCATCACACCTTAGGCTACATATACCCGAAGAATGACGGAAATGTCTTCGAGCATTCCACAACCTCTTTAAATCATTTTTGGTATTGCCCATTTCATATGGCCGTATGTTGTGTCCTTGGGCAAGCCACTTTACCCCTACTTGCCTCCCTTCACCCAAGAATACAAATGGGTACCGGGTATTAGCTAGGGAGTAACCTGCGATGGACTGGCATCCCATCTAGTAAAGAATAGAAATATTCTCAGTTGTTTCATGCCAAGGAAATCAGAGATTAACATGACAACGCCAGCCTGATGTCTATGGTGGCTCATGACAGACTTTACTTACTTTTTAATTACAATTTTAGCCGGTTGTGGGTGAGTTACTAAATGTATTTTTAGCTTTGTGTCGGTCATTGTTTTGCAACTCTCTGTGTCGGTACCAGTCCAGATGTGGCCTTAATTAATCCTGGGTGCTGATTATCCGAAGTGCCGAAACCTGTTTCATCATTAATCATTGATGGAATTACCGACCCCAAAAGCACTTTCAGATTCGTACGCAAATGTCGCGTCGGTTTGGCAGTGCAAACACAAGTGAGAGTTTCACAATAATATGGAAAAAGGAAATGAAAGTATGTGACTGTTTTTGTGCAGCAATTGCAGGTGATTTATGTAATAATTTGTTTTATTTGTAAGACAATTAAAAACTCTTTCAGATTGCTTTTTTATTCCCTGAATTTGCAATTTATTTTTTTTGTTAATTTTTTTATTTACAAGCATTCAAGCTGTTTACGAGTTTTGTTAACTACAATCTTACCAGATATTATTTTTTAAAACTAATTTCCTCTTACATGATCGTAAGTCATGTGGGTGTTTTATGAATTTTTTCCCTTTTTTTATCGGCCTAAATTTGAATGAGTTTTTTTGCCATGATGATCTGGAACAACTGAGAAAGAACAGTGTCGCAGTTTGCACACAAACAACTCATGAAATGTCTTCCATTAATAGTGCCAAAAATTTAAATTGTAAACTTTCACCAAATCAAAATGAAAATTATTTTCGGTTAAACAGTGAAACATAAAAAAAAATCATCAGCGTTAATAATTACACTTAAATATATGTATAGTCCCCCATATATGATTGTCAATTATTTTGGCGTCGCAAAGGGGGGGGGGGGGGGCAAATATCCCTGCCCACCCTCCAAAAATGATCAATCGAGAAAATGCTGGAAAAAAATAGGGATTTGGGGAAACAAAATGTGCTTTGCCCCCCTCTAGAAAAAATCCTGGCCATGCCCATGTTGACGTCCACCCATACAAACATGACAAAAACTGAGATAACTTTCAACAGTAAATATGACTAAATATAAGTAAATATGACTCCAAAATATGTGACTCTAGTTTCTTTTTTGTTGTTGTTGTTGAGTTTTTGCCTGTCTCCCAAAAAAGAAATCTTGTTTAATTTAAAAATAAAAATTGTTCACATTTTTTCTTGTTTTCCCTTTTACCACAGAGCGGAAGGAATGGACCTACCCGCGTCCATCGAAGACACCAAGATCTCGCTGGACCTCTTCCTCAATAACAACTTCAATGAGGCCAGGTCACGTCTCAAGCCGTGGTAAGTACAAGCCTTGCATCCACTTCGGTGATGAAAATGATGATACTTGATACTGAGGCCCTTTCCCAAACCTCAGTCTTTACTCCAGCTCTGGCTACATCTTTAGCCCCAATATCCAGTTGGAGTCCTTACAAATCAGGGTCTTTCAAATGTCCTGAAGCCGCATCTGGAGACGAAATCACAATTTCGAAAATCGATCTTAGTCTACTTTCAATAATTACAAAGAGAGACACAGTAAGACAGTGATATTTTAAGGGGTACATGTCTCTAGACAAATTTAGATATTTTTAGAAACCTTTTAAATTCCAGTATCTTGATCTCCATCTATTTTTTTTTAACTGAAAGGTTCATTGATTTGAAGTAATAAATAGCACATATAACAGTTGGCATTGAACTGAATTAATGTTTTTACCACCTGGTGGAAACCTGCCTGCTCCTACAATGTATTTGAGAAATCAGTGTTTTAAAATTATATACCAAACTTTTTACACGTAAAAAGATCAAAATTTGCTGCTCCTACATTTGTTCCAAATGAATCCAAATGAATCGTCATAAACGTATTTATTAGTAAATGGCCGTGTTCGAATTACGTGGCTGCGGCTTGAAATTACACACAAGTCTATGGTAGCGGCTGCAGGCACTTCCCATAGACTCATGTGTCATTTCAAGCCACAGCCAAGTCTGAATTCTATTTTGGACTTAAATTCTTCTCAAGTTGGAATTGCATTTAAAAAAAAAGTTTTTAAATGAATTTGCCATATATGAACTCCGTGGACAAATAGTTTAGATGGCGCCTTTCGACCATTGGCTCGGGCCAGTATCAACATCCAGGCCCCAAACCGGTTTTAAACGTACTTGGTTAAAACCAGCCAAATGCATATTTATTCTCTTAGTGAGAACTCCATATAGAGTATCTAGGAGGAAAACATGCATTATCCAAGAACCCAAGATTCAATATCCAAGGTCATCGCAAGAGCATTTGTACACGGAACCAATTACTTTCTTTCTTTTGAGGTTAAAAACAATCAAGATTGTTTCCCAATTTTTTTTCTTCTTCCCTGTACAGGGTTTCCTCTAGTATGTACCATGCCCTGGGTTATGGCACCATCAGTTACCTCCAGGCTATCATGACCTTTGACCCCGATGACATCACGGAGGCCATCAAGTGGGTCAAGAACTCCATCGAGGTGTCCAACCGGTTCCGTCGCCATGGCAACATGATGGAGTCCATGTCCAAGATGGTGCGCAAGCCGAACTACGACAACTACACGGACGGTGAGTCTCGGCCACTTAGTATCTGAAACAATTAGGGTTTAATTTGTAGAACTGCTTAACACATTTTGTCACCAACACCACGAACTAACAGTTGTGTGTGAGTGTCCGACACACGCGCGTATTTTACAGAATCAGGTTATTTTCGTTTTCACAAACTAACACCCGGCGCTGCATGTACGCACTCCGTACATTTTCGTTTTCACGAACTAATGCTGATCTTAATTTTCCCAGTAAAAGGGTTTTTAATTAAATTTGTGTGTAAACCCACAAGTTTACGGATGAATTAAATTGGTGTCAAACCCTTCAAAGCGTTTTTTCCTCCGAATTGTAATTCCGCAACATGCTTGAGTTTCAGTTCGTGAAAACCAAAATCATTCTATTTTGCGTCAGTGTCTGATGTGCGCGTGCACACCCGGGTGTCAGTTTGTGAAAACGAAATTGTTGATTACGCGGTTTTCACTAGTGCGTGAGTGTCAGTTAGTGCAAACATGATGTGACTGAATCGTTCCTTGATATCAAGCGCTGTCTTTAGCTTTTATCTTTGTACATGGGGGAATAATCGATATATCGAATAGTCTCGATATTGGAGTTCCAGTATATATCGATTATTGAACAATCTGATATGGAAAGACCCTAAATACACTTTCGGCTACCTTGTGTTGTATGGCTGTTTTATCGTTTAAACAGCTGTTTTATTTTCTTTTTTTTTAATGGAAACAAAGGTCATAGACAAATCTTTTACAACATTATGTTAAAAGAAATTGAATTTAGAAAGTAATTTGAACATGACACAGAAGAAAAAAGAAGGTTTCTCCCATTTCACAAATTGGACATGCCAAATATTGGCATATTTTTGATTCCAATTTTCTCAAACAAAAAGAGCTCTACATGTGTAACACAACTAGTTGAATTGGTGGTTTGAAAATATCAACAAATTTAAGGTATGAATTAGAGTTACATGTATATAAATGAAAACAAATGCAAGATTGAAAGGCAGAAGATACGTAATGTCTTGTTATGCGCATGCTGACTCGCATTACAATTCAAAGAAAAAAATGAATGAATACACACAATGTAACTTGATTTAGATTGGTTAAAATCAAACAAGAAGACACAAAAAACCAACATGTTCCAAACAATTATATTACACAATCAGAAACATTCGATATTTTTGGGATTTTTCTGCATAAATTTCTCAAAACCCATTCGTGCAGGATCAGACTAGGTTAATAAATGGCCCCACACATATTAAAATACTTGGACGTCCTGGAAACCACACGAGCTTTTTGTTCTTCACCTTATTGATTTGATTTAGTCACTAGCTGTACACCATTAATTACCGCTATGTGCATTAGCTTGTGAATAGCGTGATGACATTTCTAGTTCACACATGCCATGTTCGTGTCCTTCATGTACCGGTACATGTATTCATATGCCCACACATCTATTGAACAATGTCACTTCAATGTATCTCCTATTTTACCCCCCCCTTTTTTTCAAAGAATATGTTCATGTACAAACATGCACGCATTAGCCGAAAAACTAGCACGATAACAGATACATAGCAATGATATCAGAAAATTTAGCAAATTATGGGGGTAAAAATGTGAAGGGGGCTCTAGCTCTCTAAGTGTCTAGAATTTTTGTGTGTGTGCAGAATTCTGCTGGTCAGATTCTGTGAATGCAAATAACTGTTTGTGGTTTTCGCATATTCATTGCCTTGCAACCTTTTGTTTTGGCGCCAGGAGTGGTTTGCTTCATAACATGGCCGAGAAACCCGAGCATGCAGTGTGAACTTGAATGAGTTTCTCTTTCTTCCTTTTTTTTTGTATCTCGCCTGAAAACATAAATGTACCAGAGTTTGTGGGGGTAGGATAAGGTAAAATGGGGGTTAGGGATCATGAAAATTTGAATTTTTTTGTGCACATTTATGGAATGTCTCCCTAAGATGCCATTCTCGGTTAAAACAAATATTTCGGGTACTGAAACCAAGGATTCCTCAAACGTAAACCTGTAGAGAGGAGACAATCAGAAGAAATTACAGTTTTAGAGGTGGGAGGAAAACCACTGGAGAATATTCTAGGGAAAACCTATGGAATCAGGTAGGGACTGATGAAAACAATAATATGTATATTCATTCTTTTCACAAAAATATCAAAGTTCTGTAAACATTTAAAAGAAGACAAACATTATCAGCTAAGGGCAAGTTCGCGCAGAACTATTGTTGACCAATGGTTAACCATAGTTCGACTAAAGTTAGCCCAATCACTGTCTAGTCGACGATGGTTGACTACGCTAGTCGACTATTTGGAACCAGCCTACCGGGCATGGTTGCATAGCTGGTAACCAATAGCTGCGCGCATTCATAACGTACAGCAGGGAGCCAGGACGCAGAAGTTTTGGGATGACATTTTGACCAGCATTGACTAGAGACGTTCGCACTTTGCTAGTAGTGCGCAAGCGTAACTTACATGTAGGTCACAAATCAACGTCTAGTGAGTCTAGTCGACTATTGGTCCTTGCCCGAACTTGCTGTAAGGTATTCAATTGTGGGATGTCTGATTTTGATGGTTGCAATGAAACACTTGGTTAGATCATTTAATTTATGCAAGGGTCATTGTATGGGCCCAAAGTGTGACTTTGTTTCCTGTCCCTGTTACCTTGGTACTTTGCCATTGTAATTTTGCCATATTTTGCCATGTAAATTGCAATTTAAGTATATGTATCATGAATTCAAACAACTGTTTATCATAATCACTCTTGGAGGACGCCTGCATTAAAGTGTGTGTCAGAAATATAAAATCTTAGATGTAAGATGTAACAGGGACAGGAGAAGAAAGTAGACACTAAAATTTATAAAATGACCCAAAATTGGTAGCAAATGCCACAGAGCTGCAAAGCACAAACACATTCTTCAGTAAATTTGTATTTTCCAAGCAACCAATAGCCGGGAACCAGGCAGACGCCATACACAATGTATGACTTTTGCCTGGTAACCCATTTTTGCTATTTGCTTAAAGCAAATGTTTTCCGAGCTTAGCCAGTCAAAATGACATGTAGCCCAAAGACCGCCATCAAAAAAAAAAATCATGTCACAATTGGTCACTCTATATAATGACTTGTATTCCCCAACCATTACAATATCCATCTAATTAGATTAGGTTTGGGGATGATGACGATAATATATCGGGTGGACTTTGTTATTGGTTCGCGAATGATCAAAGCGTTGATGGACGAGGCAATGTGCGATGCAATTGAAAGCAGAACCCTTCTCACACAGACACAGGTGCTGAGGATCACATGATACTGAGTTATTTATCATGGGAATTAATTTTGCTGTTTACAATGTTAATCAGAATGGAGACAGTGGTGGGCAAAATAAAAAGATAATGGATGAGCAGACAGTCAACAAAGAAATAGCATGATTAAAATTGTAGGCAAACATGCTTCGCAGAAAATGTTTTGGAATGGCTATAGTTTCCTAATTTAATTGAGATGCAAAAACCTCCCCCCCCCCAAACAAAAACAAAAACAACAAAAACAAATTGAAATAGAAATAATTAGAAACAGATTTGGCTAAAGGAAAAAACAAGTGCGAGTGCACAGTAAGCTGTGGCCGTCTTGCAAAAAGTCTTGCTTAAAAGTCTTGCATGAAATCGATCAAATTGATCCTTGCCAGAGCTTAAAAATGTGATGCCCAAAAATGGGACTTGGATGGCACGTATGGAACACCATACTTTTGGTCAGTTTTCAGGGACGGACAGACAGACCGACCAACCACCAAGTGACATGTAGAAGCTTCTGCCAGAGCTTAAAAGCGCCAGAAATCCTGGCTGTACAAACTCTGCCAAAACAATTGGTTGATCGTAGTAGTCAGTTTATTGTGAAAAATCTTACCCAGTAGATGTTCAGATGTTATATTACAGCATTTGGATGAACAGGAAGCAATATTTCATGATTCTTGTTATGAAATCTAAACCTCCCTCCCCCAGCTAAATTTTCAACATAAAATCTCCCTTTCCCTCATAAGGGCACTGCTCCAGACAATGTTACGTCACAGGATTATAGAAGCAATGTGTGATTGTCTGTGTAAGCCAAAAGGTGATAATTTTATCAGTGATTTACAGATTATGGAATGGCTATAGTTTCCAAATTTAATTGAGATGCAAATTCCCCCCCCCCCCCAAAAAAAAAATTCAAAAAAGAAAAAAACAAATTGAAAGAAAAATGGATAGAAACCGATTTGGCTAAAGAAAAAAACAAGTGCGAGTGCACAGTAAGCTCTGGCTGTCATGCAAGAAGTCTTGCTTAAAAGTTTTGCATGAAATCGATCAAATTGATCCTTGCCAGCTTAAAAATGTGATGCCCCAAAATGGGACTTGGATGGCACGTATGGAACACCATACTTTTGGTCAGTTTTCAGGAACAGACACAGACAGACAGACCGACCGACAGACAGACCGACCAACCACCAAGTAACATGTAGAAGTTCCTGCGAGAGCTTAAAAAGCGCCAGAAATCCTGGCTGTAGGCCTACAGACTTTGCCAAAACAATTGGTTGATCGTAGAAGTCATTTTACTGTGAAAAATCTCACCCAGTAGATGTTCAAATGTTATATTACAGCATTTGGATGAACAGGAAGCAGTATTTCACGATTCTTGTTGTGAAATCTAAACTTCCCCTCCCCCCCCCCCCCAGCTAAATTTTCAACATAAAATCGCCCTTTCCCTCAGAAGGGCACTGCTCCAGATAATATTACGTCACAGGATTATAGAATTAATGTGAGGTTGTCTGTGTAAGGCCAAAAGGTGATAATTTTATCAGCGATTTTCAGATTATGACCAGTTATGCATTTGGTTTAGAAATATTTCTTTCTTTTGGGGTTTAACCCACTTGCTGTATGAAAAGTCACAGACATAAAAAAAACCTCAATCCTCTTCCCTGCCATGCCTTTTACACAGGCTAGTCACCAACAGTCAGATCATATTTCAGGCAAGCACTATGAGTAGTCAAATTCAGTCAACAGACAAAAGCTGGTAAGGTTGGCACAGCTGGCTTATTAATCACCCACAGTCAAAGCATAGGTGTAACAAGTTACATAAACAGTCACAGCCAGTCAATCCTGCCTTACATGTATGTAGGCTGGGAGCTCTTAACTGTTAAAAACAGTCACTTGACTGATTTTGACTGAAAGGACAACTTTGCACGGAATGTATGTTTGCATAGATGGTTAATTTAAATATAAATTTCATAGATAACTTCATCTCAATTCATAGCTGGTCAAATGCATGCATCTTTTTCCTTCTTATTTGTCACGCATGGAAATCTTCAATGAAGTATTCCCCTGCCCTGCATTGAAAAAAGGTTATGTGAGTCAAAATTCACTTCACCAAAAAAAAAAATCATTATTTGTTAATCAATTTGAACAGGAAATCAAAAATCTCCCCTCAATTTGAAGAAATATTCAACCTTGACCAGCACGGTGAAGAGCAGGGAGTGTCTATAATGTATGCCCCCTTTGTCGGGCGATGTTCTGCAAAATTGCGTCTCACTGTCGAGTCTGATTTTCGGAAAGCAATTAGAGCCGTGTAGGTTATCGGCATAACAGGGTTGACCTTTTCAGTGATGCAATGGTGGCACGTTTTTTATTTCATTTTGTGAAATTTGTGTTTTTGTCTGCCACAGAGATTTTTTTTGCATGGCATCACTATTTCAAGCAAATTCGTTGAAGTTAAAGGGAATATACAACATTTGCAAACATCGAAAAATAAAACTACAAAGTTTTTGCGAAATACCTTAATAGTATGTTGGTAAATGACAGTCTAAAGCATCCTGTAAAATTATGGCACCTGGTATACTGTTATTTCAAGAAAAGTGGTATTTTTGTATCAATTTCCAACGCTGATCGGCCGATCAGCGTTGGAAACAACTGGCTTTTTTTTTCAAATACTGGCCCCAATTGACCATTGCACTTGTTTGCAATCGATTACAAACCTATGAACGGGTACGAGCCAGCTAGACTGGTTCCCTGACCTTACAAATCCCCAATGTATGTAAACTGCTCTGTTTCTTCTTATATGGAGTCAGGGAACCAGACTACAGGAAATTGATCGTTTTTCTAGGTTTTTATAGTATTTTCGAACCCAAAACCTCCAAAAAGTCAGTGTAACTATATTTGCTTTATATTTCCAACCCCCCAATTCCATCCATTTCTGAAAATTACAGCAAAAGCAAATGATGTATATTCTCTTTAACAGTAAATTGCTACAGTAAATTGATATTAAGTGAAAATTCAACAAAAATCTTTAATTATTTCAAGATTTAAAATACACTCGATTTTGTGGGTTTTGTGAAAAACAATTAATGTGAGTTCTGTTTGTTTATTTTTTTTTCAGCTAAAATATTTTTTTTAAGTTACTGAGGAAAATCAGGGATCAATTTCGTGGCTCAGTGAATCATGGAATTCTATGCTTGCGATAACCATATTGTGCTTACAGTCCCTGTTAGCACAGAATCCTTCGGCCCGTTCTAGACGCCGTGAAACATTTTGGCTCGGGGAATTGAGTTCGGCATGGCACCATCCTTTGGTTCGACAGGGCTGCCATGCTATCATCGTTCCGAATGGCAGTGGCACGGCACTGTTCTAAACGCCCTGCCATTGCCGTGCCGAACTCAATTCAATAAGCCATTTGCGAATAACCTATACCCTTTTGCGAGTTAAATTTGAATAACATCTGGCACACTGACTTGCTCATAATGCTTGGCACGTTTTAACTTTGAATTCTCCAGACTTAAGACACTTTTGCTATACCACATGATTCGGGGCAAGCCCTTGCATACGTAAGAGACGCTCAGCACCAATACATTGCTCGCAATACCCTCTCTCTCGCGTCCACATCACAGGGAGTGAAATTGGCGTGAATATCTTGATCGCGCTGAAAGTTCATGGAACTGCTAAAACTGCTTTATGGTGACCAGTTACTCCAGATGCATTAAGGTTCGACTGTTAAGTTTGGCGTTTAGAGCAACTGCCGTGCTTTAGACGAGCTATTGCCGCCCTCATTAATTGAGTCTGACACGGCAGTAGCACAGCGTCTAGAATGGGCCTTAGTCACGGAGTTAAAGCACGCGAATATGCCAAAATTCCTTGCAAACCTGTGAAGAACCAAAAGACAAGTTCTTTTAGAACTAAGCAGGACTGTTCTTATCAGAACTAAAAACTACATGTAATAGCGAAAGTTGATAATAAGCAGTAGCACAGCGTCTAGAACGGGCCTTAGTCACTGAATCTAAGCTTGTAAATCAGCCAAAATTCCTTGCAAACCTGTGAAGAGACCAAAGACAAGTTCTTTTAGAACTAAGCAGGACTGTTCTCATCAGAACTAAAACTACTTAGCAAAAGTTCATAATAAGCAGGACAAGTTCTTATCACAACTAAAAACTACATGTACTTAGCAAAAGTTGATAATAAGCAGGACAAGTTCTTATCAGAACTGACATCTACTGAGCGACAGTAGTTTATACCACATGGTGTTACCGCAAACCGAAACAATACTTACACTGTATACTCCCCCATGCAAAGCCTAAAATAATAAACCTGTGAAATACACTATAGGTTTTTTGGGAGACTTTTTTCCTTCTTTTTTTTTGAGCAGAGCCATGGATTGGATGAAGAATTCCAGTGTTAAAAAGGCCATGAGTAGGGCCTCGATTTTACTCATCTAATTTTTTAATTATTATATTATTAACAAATTTAATTGTTTTTTTTGCAGCTGAAATTCACGGTGAGCTGTGCTACGCCGAGTCCATCCTCGAGAGGGCCCTTATCACGTTTATTCAGGACGACAATCTCATCAGCTTCATCAAAGGGGGCCTCAAGATCCGAAGCGGCTACCAGTCATACAAGTGCGTCACACTTTTTTATCGTAATAACGATGTATCATTTATACGTTTAAAACATTTAAACGAAAACAATTCTAAATCCATTTACAAATTTTCACAAACATTCAAACGAAAACGAAAATATAAAAAAAGGACCTATGTTTTCAGTTCTCGCAGTCTTCCTTTGAGTTAAGCCTACATAGCACAAATAATAAATGATGTTTTCAAACCTATTTCATTTACAAAAGCTTCGAAGCACTTCTATACTTGATCACATTCGGGGCACACGTAGTTAAATTTTACGTTTTCAATGACTGCCATTGTTGATTTATGATGTCAATCACACCATGGTCTGCAGACATAATGAGCATGCGTCAGCCTTTGTGAATGGCTAAACGTTTAAACGGCTCTTAAAATATTTGTTAAACGTTTACAAAATTAACCACAAAGTCACATCCTTAGTAAATAAGGGGAATTTCATGCTAGGACAAACTACGGGGGTATTTTTTCGCCTATGAATTGGTTTAATTAATATTTGACGTTGCATTTTCTTGTTTACATTTTTTTCCTCAGGAATTGCACTCAAATGCTGCGTCACAGAACGTGGAAGGATCAATACTCCAAGATGCATTTTGAGAGCGGCGTTCGGTTAGGACACGGAACTTTCAATTTGGTGCGTATTGATAGCTACATGTAATTTGTCCTCATTGTAAGGTATTGATCAAGAAGTACTTTCAGAATGGGAAATTTTGGATTTTTTTTTGTACTGGAAATTGCCAACAATAACACATGAATACATACCATGTAGAGAAAAGTAAAGTTAAAGGTGACTGCTAGGCATTCATGTGGTGTGCTCATTTGCACAAAGCTTTAAAGGCTCTCTCTTTAACCCTACTTCCCTACAGTATCACATGTGAAAATAATATTAAGATTTTAAGATTTTAAGTTTCAAGATTTTAAGATTCTGCAGCCAATTTCCCAAACTTACGCAATGGCATAAGTCCACTTGCGCCACAATTTATTGTGTAAGTTGTGCAACATTTGACGCTGCGCAACATTTCAGTTATGACGATTTCATGAAAGTTTCATACTGCGTAAGCCTGCGAATTGCGCAACAAATTATGGGGTAACTTGCGCAATGATTTTAGGTGGCGTAAGTTGTGGAGTAGTGACTGAAAATGACCTATTTTACCAGCAAATCGTGAACTTCGTGGAGCCTGTTACTGCACAACTTATCAAGGTTGATACAAGATACTCACAGCTTTGTGTTTGAAGTAAATGAATTGCCAGTTTACTTGTGACCGAGCTTTTAGAGTTGCCGCACGATTCTGAAGAAAGTCGGACAAAATTATTTTCAAAATGGCGGGCTGAGGTGATTCAACGACTGTTTCGGGATCGAACTGTTTCGGGATTATCCTTGTCCAAGATGTCTAGATTATTTAAAATGTTGCTTTGCTGCGCTAAGTTTTGTGAAATCGATCGTAAGTTTATTGCGCAGCTGAGCAATAAATTTGTTGCGTTAAAGTCCTATGTATTCCGTAAATTCCGCACTGTTTCGAGAAATCAGCTGCTGGACTGTTAAGGTTAAAAAACACTACAGGCAAATTTTGTAACTTAAGAAGTGATATGTATACAAACTTGACTGACACATGTATATGACAAGAGTGAATATTTTAAAGAGTTTGTTCTTGCCTTGTCATTCCAGATGATCTCGATGCTTCCCAAGAAGGTCATGAAACTGTTAGAATTCATTGGATTCTCAGGGGATAGGGTAAGCACAAATATCCAATTGTTCTGACAAAAAAAAAGGAGCAACTGTTTACCTTGGTGGCAGCGCCGAGATAACCCGCCACTGCGAAGGGGCACTATCACGACCAACCATATCACCCACGAACCCATCAGAACAACATCTAGGGAAATACGTATCGGTTGTGTAATGCGTGAGCACTTGTTTGAAATATATGCAGCGCACAATTAAAAAAATTCATATTAGTTCCGAAGCAAACTCTCAAATTTCTTCCAGTTGTATAAAAGATGCAGCAAGACGTTTGTGCACTGGTCAGCTCTTTTGTTGTGTGTAGTATGTGTGGGGCTGAAAATGGACCGTAATTGCCTTCATAAGTCGCACATGCGCACTAGTTTCCCCCATTTTTCGGGGGGAGATTTTAGGAAATGTCCTAGACATTGTTCTGACTAGTTCGTGGGTGATATTGGTTGGTCGTGATAGCGCCCTCTCCCGGCGGCCAGTTATCCCGGCGGCGGGTTATCGCAGCGGCGGGTTATCGCATATCAGACAATAACAACGTCTAGCCCCTAGACTACCTTGGGGGCTGTTTGAACGTTCGGATTTTACAAAAGCCTTTGAACCGTATCATGAAAGTCAAAATGATAGAATGTTAGATACAATTTTAAACTATGTAGGAGATGTCAGCAGTGATTTAATTTCATGATGTCATTTTTTTGTGTGTAATATATAGGGTATTTTACTTGTTGACCTGAGGAAGTAAAAAAGAGAATCCCGTCTCCCTAAACTGAATTAATTAGTTTTACTATACCTCATACATATTCATGATCGAGAGCCGAACTCTCACTGGTCAATTCACCATCACGTTATTTTAGCTGTTAACCAAGTGTGCGCGCGAGGATTCACGCACAGGGTAAATACGCATGCGTAGTAGACTGTCGCACGGGTTACCAATCAACTGAATGAGAATGTGTCCTGGACGCTGATTTCGGGCGCTATTCAAAACATGACTCAGTAACTTTTGAATTGAAATCGAGATCCTAGAATATTGTTTTCTCAGAATTTACAGCATTCACAGAGCTGAAAGTTCATCCGGTTAGTTCTTCAGCACCCTTCTTTAGATTTTGAGCACTTTTGTTGCTTCAAATGAAAAAAATGCACAAAATGACAAATGATGTACTATACCTTAAAGACATCTGCACCAGTAAGCAAGGGGTTCGAGTCCCACCCGAGCAAGGTTGTGAATTGTTTTTCTTGCAAATCCTCAGACAACTCTAGAGTATACAGTGCTTATTTAGTTACTTTGGTAAAGTTCAAAACCCAATAATCCTATTATTACTGTTTTCTCATTCCCAGGACCATGGTCTTTCTGAGTTAGATTCAGGCAGCAAGCTGGCCAGCCTCAGAGCTCCACTGTGCGCCTCGGTGCTCATCTGTTTCCACACAGTGGCAACATATACATTCGGTAAGGCCAGTCTAGTAACAATCTTTGGTTTTTATGGTAATGTGCAGCTAACTACATCACATGACCCAACATGAAACAGGTTCCGATCGTATGACATCAAAATTACCACGTGACAATCCAGTTTCCCTGTGATTGCCACCATTGCAGTAGGCAAGCGTTTAGTTAGTTACCACGTCGTGCGTTGTAAACTAGACAGTAGGGTGTATTTTCGCTTAAAATAACCGCAAATGCTTTATCAAATGGCGTAATTGTCACTACCTGTGCTGTGTACGGTTGTCATAATTGTGCCGGCCCAGCACTGGGTGTTGGCTCCACGTTTTTCTCACAGTTTTTGCCATCCATCACAGCTTTGATGGTTTGCCTACTACCAAATGTGCACGGCCCTATATAATTTTTGCCTACTACAATGGCGACGCTGACTTTCCGGTACCCGGATGTAGGCTGGGTCACATGGCTCTAGAGTTCTCTATAAAGACTTGTGCCGTCATGAAGTTTTTGGGACTATTTTGACACACCACTTCACATATCCAATAAGCTTTGTGTGACAAGTTTGAGACCATGTTCCCTCTGATTGGACCCTTGTTCTGACTGTGATTCTCCCCTTCATATTGATAGAAAAAAAATTGCTTCAAGTTTTCCCGTTTTATTAATTCACAGGCACGGCGGATGGCGATGTTGAACATTCCAAGGAGGTCTTGGCCCCGTGTCTCAAGAAGTACCCGACGGGGGTCATATTCCAGTACTTTGATGGCCGGATTGAGGAGATTACAGGCAACTTATCATCAGTGAGTTACACAAATCTATTTACAAGATAAGATCTAGTTGGAAGGTTAGGACTTTCAATACTGTGTAGGGGAGTTTGGCCTAGTAGTTAGGATTTGTGGCTCATGATAAAGAGGTCAGAGGTTCGAATCTTGCTGCTGGCTATTTTGTTTCTGTGTCCATGGGCAAGCCACTTCACCCTTATATACCTGCCACTTTCCAGTTTGGAATGTCTGGCATGTTTTGGGGAGTAACCTTTCATGTACTTGCTCGTGTGATAACCATGATTCTACATGTAGTTTGTGGTCCTGAGGTTATGTTGCCCAACTCATGTGTGATGCAGTACGTGGGTTTGAATCCTGACAGGGATCATGGTGTTCTCAGGCAAGACACTTTACTGCAAGCCCCTCTCTCCACCCAGGATTGTAAATGGGTCTGCGATGATAGAAAATACTACTGTAGAAAATTCATCTCATGGCGTGAAGAACACAGATGATAACGGTGACGAGCTTTCAGACATCGGCATAAAGCTACAATGTATATACAAATCCGCACTCTGGGCTTCTTCGACCAATGGGAATGCCAAAATTCGCGCTTGCCTTGTCTTTAAGAACCCGTGTAGCATGCTTGTGAACATAATAAAGAGCATTTATAATGCGCCAAATCCATCTTGATTAGATGCTCAAGGCGCAGAGAAACAAACAAATAAACATGAACAGCAAAAACAGCAGGAAACAAAAGTACGCACAAATGAAAATACATGAATATGAAACAGTACATATGAGAGTGAAATCAAACTGGATGATTAATGAAATGCTGTTTGGAATAGGTGGGTCTTCAGAGCACATTTAAACTCATGGGAAGTAGCACTATCACGAATATTTTGAGGAAGTTTGTTCCATAACATAGGTCCAGCATGAGAAAATGAACGGTCCCCCCAAGACTTAATAGTTTTAGGCACAACAAGCAGGGACGAATTTGCAGACCTGAGGTACCTAGCAGGGTTGTAAGAAATGAGCAAATCAGAATTATATCCAGGGGCAGAACCATGTAAGCAATGAAAACAAGCAAAAGTAATTTGAAAACTATTCGAAACTGTACTCTCAGTACATGAGAGTACATGACATCACTGACATCACTGCAGTAAAAGCATCTCATTCTGGTCGCTGGATTCCACTATACAAGCACTACGTTATTATTGTTAATAATAGTACATGTATTATTATAATTGGTCACAAAAAAAATTCGACTTTTCTTTCCCGTATTCAGGCCATCGACAAGTTCACAGAGTGCATAGCTTCTCAGCAGCAGTGGCGGCAGTTCCATCACATCTGCTACTGGGAGCTCATGTGGTGCCACGCCTTCCACTTAGACTGGCTCATGGCCTGCAAGTATGCCGACAAACTCTGCAAGGAGAGCCGCTGGTCAAAGGTCAGTGAGCACGCTCAGTGGGAGTCGCAACATGATTCCTAGGGGAGGGAGGAACTGACTGACTGACTGACTCCCCGACTCCCCGACTGACTATCTCCCCGGCTCCCGACTGACTGACTCCCCGACTGGCTTGTTGACTGACTGTCCCTTGTGATTGAGACTGATTGCAGCATGATGAAGAGTGCCGGGCAGTGCTATCATATAGGATACCCCGTAATGTCCATGAATGGGCTAGATCCGGCCATTGTGTAGATCAGATGCATGACAAGACTTCCATTGAACAGCCATTCTGAATTCAATTGAATAGAATGTTGTGCACTCTGGGACCAGCATTTCTCGACTTGTTTAGTCTTGTTATCCAGAATTGCATGAAGTTTCACATCAAAAAAACCCCAGACAGACATAATAGTAATTGTGCTTATATAGCGCTTTCCATCGTATCAACGATCTCAAAGCGCTTTACAATTATTGCCCCGTTCATCAGGCCATGAGACCACGCGGCAGCCGATATCAGCGCTCAATCGGTCCTCGACCCTCACAGGTACCCATTTATACTCCTGGGTAGAGAGAGGCAATTGTAGTTAAGTGTCTTACCCAAGGGCACAAACACCATGTTCCCGGTACGGTTTGAACCCACACACCTTTATACACGAGTCAAACGCCGTAACCACTGGACCATGGCGTTCTACAGCGTGTGTCAATAAAAACGCAGGATTCAAAGCGATTTTTTTTCTGAGAAAATTATGCTACTGGTGTGCCTAATTTGATAAGGATTTGATTGTCCATAATTTCATCTTTGACAAGATTTTTGTTTGGTGGAATATGGACTTTTGGTTCAAAAGTTATGACAAGTTTTGTGAAGCCCTTCTGAAGCGGGTTGGTCTGATTCAATGACCTTAACACAAGGACCAGTTATGTACAATGCAGGTATGCATTGAAGACAATTAAACCAGAACAAAACTTTCTTTGAAACAACTGATGATAAGTATCACTTAAATTTAATAACTGGACTATCATTGTTTCAAAGCATCATGAATGTCGTCTCTGACATATCAAATAACATTGATTGTGGACTAAAGGATTATGTAAGCCTAATCCTGCCACACATGTCCTTCTTTGTGATCCACAAATACTTTCACCTGTACTGAATTCAAACCTTTCATTAGGTATGTGTGATTTCACAAATCAGACCAGCTTGGAATTTATAACCCTTCTTCAATGTACTCTATCTCTGGACAGGATTGTCCAAATGAGATGGGATAAAAAGCATAGTGAAGAGAAGGAAAGGTACTTTGAAAAGAGGGTTAACATTATGATGAATAGGGGTGGTTTATATTCTTAATATTTTTGTTTCTAATCCTGCGTTTTTATTGACACACGCTGTACATTAGATCCAAAACTTTTGTTCCCTGTAATTAGGCCACGTACTACTACCAGCAAGCCTGCTTCATGTCCATGTGCCCGGACCAGACTGAACAGACCAAGAAGAATTTGAATGCCATGTTCCGCAAGGTGCCAGACTTCAAGCAGCGGGTGGCGGGCAAGTCCATCCCGTTTGAGAAGTTCGCTGTTCAGAAGTGCAAGAAGTTTCTGGAGCACGGGATAAAGAACACCCTCGCTGGCTTGG
This sequence comes from Patiria miniata, assembly GCF_015706575.1. Classification (NCBI taxonomy): domain Eukaryota; kingdom Metazoa; phylum Echinodermata; class Asteroidea; order Valvatida; family Asterinidae; genus Patiria; species Patiria miniata. The sequence goes on from NW_024037054.1 coordinate 16,243,079, forward strand.
TGAGTCAAAGAATGTATAATTCTTGGGATTAACCCTTACCCAACTGGACCCTCCAACGCATGCCATTATGTGCCTTAAGAAAATGGCATATGTTTTTTGCACGGCCCTCCAATATCTGCCATGTCATTTCAAGGGTAACTGGACAGGCACTCCAATACATGCCACAGAGAACAATGAGAGTCCTCTGATAACAAAGTGAGTGCCCCCAGCTGGTCAGTATCAGGCACCCTCCAGGGCCTCCAACTCCTGCCAATTGGAGCCTTCACTGTTAAGACAAACTATCTGCCAATAAACTGCAGCTGGAGGGCATTGGCATAACCAACTGACATGCAGTAAACTACCCTCAGAGAGTAAGGGTTAACCCTAACCCACCTCAATCCTCCAAAATCCTCATTGCGGTTTTGGAGGATTTTTGAGGATTGAGGATGAATGGTGTTTGAGAAACACAAGGATTTTGGAGGATTGAGGATGAAAGGCGTTTTAGCACATGATGATTGTGGAGGATTGAGGATGAACGGTGTTTGAAGATGAGGAGGATTTTGGAGGATGGAGGATGAATGCATTTTGAGGCAGGACTGTTTGATGATTTTGAAGGATTGAGGCGTTGGTTATCCTTCATTTGATCATGATGAGTGCAAAATTTTGGGATGAGGAGGATTTTGGAGAACTGACGATGAATGCATTTTGAGGCAGGACTGTCTGACGATTTTGAAGTATTTTTAGGCGCTGTTGCAAAATTTTGGAGCATTGAGGATGGTTCCTAGCAAAAAGGGCCTAGGGGGTTAGAGTTAAAGATAAGAACCATAGTGCACGCATTATGTACTAATGTAATTGAGATATAATTTGTTTGTTTTTTTTCTCTGTCTGTAGGAATTGATTTATACATGGAACGGATTTGTCATAATCGGCCAGAAAGAAGAACTGCTGGTTCCCATTGTTAACATCATCGAAGCAACGATCAAAGACCTTAATAAAACAAAAGGTAGGTCACAATCAATTTCTTGGGCGCGAGCAGAAATCTTAATTATAAAATACTTTGAAACTAAAAGTACTGCTGAAATTGTTTGTGTGTGGCTAAGCATAAGTCTGCTGGGAACCAGTCTCAAGCAACATACATGGCATGGCATTTTGACTGGTAACCTGTTATGCTATTCAAATACAGCTAACGCTCATAAAGTTAACTTTCGAGATAAACAAGTTGTTTCAAGTTAGCCTAGTTTGACTTAACAGGAGTATATTGAATGTGCTTACATAAGCAGCTTATGACGTGGACCTCTGCTTGTGTGTCATTATGTAGTATTAGTGGAGTCTAATTTGTGACAATTTAAGACTTTTCTGTTGTGGTTGTCACCGGTTAAATGTTCCTCCTTGTTACGGGGCAACCTCTTTATTGAGGCCACCTGTCTAAAGTGGTCAGCTGTCTTCGTTGCATCTTGTCTAATATGTGGCCAGCTGCCTAAGTATATATAATTTTAATATCGTAAGTTCATTATGGCTTTTGGCATTTAGGCACCGATGTGTGTTACTCTGACGACTACGGCCTTGCCATGCTGCTCAAGGGTCTGTGCCTGAAATCGCTGAAGAGACCGTCACAGGCAGAAATGTGCTTCCAAGAAGTCATGGAACAGTAAGTCATCACACAGAACATGTTTCTCATTGACTGTTTGTTGACAAGCGGTATAATATGTAAAACATTGTTTAGCTTGTGGGATAACATTTAATAAGTGCAAATATCTGAAATCGAATGACGGTTGATCATCGTCACAAAACTTCTGTCCTGCACCCCATTTCACGAAGCGCTGCAATGCGTTTCAATTCGAGTTGCAACGCGTAGCACGTCGCAACTTGCAATGCGTCATATGATCCGTTTCACAAAACTTGCGATGTGTTGAACGCGTCGTAAGTTCCTTGACAACAGCTTAATACACATCACAAGTTACGACGTCTCTAGTGGTCATCGCAAAATAGGAAGCATCCTTTCCTTTTATGCCATACGAATTACATAAATGAGAATACTGAGACAATGTGTGGAGATGTAAATGGAAAATGCATGGAAGGAATTATGATTGTGGCTTGAAAATTGCAGTTGAAATTTCAAAGTAGCTATACAGTCCACCGCGAGCTTGTTTTCCTTTAAAATTGCATCATATGTCCGCCAGTTTGTTTTACGTTTTAAAAACTTTGCTAGAGGACTATTTACTGTACGCTGGAAAAATACATGTAACAGTCACTGAGTTATGCTATAAATACACCTACGACGCGTCCCACTTGCGACATGTTTTGTGAAATGAATCGCAGGACGCATCGCAGCTGTGACGCATCGCAGCGGGGGCTAGTTCCCTGCTGTGTATGGAGATGCGAGCAGCTATTGGTAACCAGCCATGCGACCAAGCTCGCTCGGCTGCTCCAAAATACTTGTCTATACTAGTCCAACCCTTGTTGACAAGTTTGAGTTCGATCAGAGTAAGTCAAACTAGGTGGTCATACACAAACTTCTGAAATATTGAAATGAAATTGAGGTGTATTTTTTGTTTTCTATTTTTTTTTTTGGTAGAGAGGGTAAGATCTTGTACAACAACTATCTGGTCCCCTACGCAACAATGGAGCTGGGTCTTCTGTACTTGGAACACAGCCGACTGGAGGAAGCCAAGCTATTCCTCCTACAGTCCAGGTAGGCACACTAAATTGTACGCACTGGAGCGACAGCCAAGAGGTTTATCCACTAAATCTTGTTTGCTAGAGTGTTATTGAGATGGACATGAATTTTGTCACACTGTTTTATGATTTGAATATTGTAACCACAGTGTCGTGATCCATGTACAGGGTGCGTCAGAATGATCTGGACCCAAATTAAACAAAGTATTACAAATATGTAGCAATTATCAAAACAAGTGCAGATGAGATATGTTATAGGCTGGTATTTTGGACACAGTTGGTGAAAGTTTCATGTATATTCATTGTACCATTTTGAAGAAAAGCGCTAGCAAAGAACTCTCGCCAAAAAACACTCTGACCACGGTTCCATGGTTCAACAAATTTATTGAAATCGCGTACTGATGTGAAGCAGTGTAACATCAAATAAAAACCAAGTCATGGTGACTGACTCACTTGAAGTTATTGACACATTTAATAAAGTCAAAACCAATTCCGTGTGCAGACTGCAAAATGAGCCATTTGTAATGAAAATGGCATAACTCCTCTGCACAGCCACTCATTTGAAAATTTCAAAATTGCTGTGGAAGACACATAATAACCATTCATATGTAACACTCAGTTTTTTTTCTCAATAAACTCTATTTGCCACAAAAAAAAATGGTGAACTTAGGTCGAGATCATTCTGATTTACTGTGAATGGACTAGTGGTGGACTTGTGATTGACTTGAATTACTGAGTTACTGCTCTTCTCATTGAAATCGTAACGGTGTTCAAATGCTTCTTTTACGGTTTACGAAACATAGAAGCAAGAAGAAGTTCATGTTGGAAAACAAGCTCCATTTCAAGGTCCACTCGGCCATCAACAACCTCCGGGCACAGCTGGAAGCCGCGGGCAACAACAACACCACCACGACCCAAGACCTAGACTCCCTCGACGACGAACTGATGGAGGGGGAGAACGGACAGGATGGAGCGGTAGCCATGGCAACAGAGGATGCAATCGCGAGTCAGAGCTGAAAACCGTCATGTGACTGGTTGCTCGATATTAACCCAAACGGTTCAAGACTTTTTGCCAAAAAATGCATCCCGAGTCTTTTCAAAATCTCAAAGTGTCCGATGTCCTAACTCAAATCTTGAAAAGGTTTCAATGAAAATGATAACCCATATGGGTTTGAATTAAAAGTCATTTGATAAAGAAAGGGACGTCTTGCATTTTTAAGTTAATGAGAAATGTTTTCCAAGGAAGATAATTTATATGTATATTGAAATATATCTAAGGCATGATTTGCCCAAACAAGGTTGGTGTAAATTGGATTTTTTACAAGGTCGATTGTTAGAAACAAATTATGTATGTGTACAGAATATCTTTTCAGTGACAATGCAGATATTTAACTTGAAATAATTTTACGCCACAGGTTTGTGGCTTCAGATTAGTGTCCCATGAACAAAAACAGTGACAAAATGGGGAACTGTCAACATAGGGCTGGATAGCTCAGTTGGTAGAGCACCGGAACGGCGATCTGGAGGTTCAAACCCCGCTCCAGTTATATTTTTTGTTCAACCAAGTGTTAATTTAAAAAGAAAGTAGTTAGTTTTGCAATTGTGGTTTATTTTATGAGAAACAAGGGAATAAATGTGTGCTTGGCCGGTTTAAACACTATGTTTAAGACCGTTAGGAGTCTGGGATGCTGATAATTAACTGAGCCAAAGGCTTTTTCGTTAAAAAAAAATCTAAGTTTTTCGGTCAAAAAGTCAAAACAAGTCAAAAAATTTAAATTTCCAATGATTTTGTTCAACAATTTTACCTCATGTTTTTTTTAAACACCCTTCTAGCTATATTGTGGTATGTCCCTCTCGCGAAGTCGTAAACAACTCCTTATATGGAGATTGTTGCACGCGTACTGCGCGATGTGGGCCAGAATGCAGCTGTGCCAGTGTATTGTGAATTTAGGACTATGAAATACTGACTCACCGGTAGTATTGCGCATGCCTACGTGAGGATTGTGAACATTCAACCAACAAAAGGGTAAAAGGCACTGAGTTTCATAGGAGTCCAAATTTCATGTGACACTGGAAAAGTGTTAAGAAACCGTCTAAAACTGGCCACATGACGACCAATAGGAATGGGTAAACTGTCTTAGGTATTTATGAATTGTGTTTAAGGAAATGTTGCCGTGACACGTTTATTTAGATAGAGTAGTGTGCGTTTCTTTTAACTTGTTGTCAAACAGTTTTTGAAGTGTTTTCATTCTTCCTTTTTGTAGACTTTTGTTAAAAACATTGTTTTAAGCTGTAGTGTGCAATTTAATGTGATTCCAATTTCAACTTTTTGGGGTGGGTTTTTTGGATCACATTTTAGTACCAATTTAAGTTTATGCCGTGCAATAAAAAAAATGAATATAAGGCCAAAAAAAAAAAATATTCAGTCTCTGGTCAGACCAAAGTTCCGGAATTGACGCGGCCACGCGGCTTTTTTTTTTTTTTTAGCTTTTTTTTTTTTCTTCAAGCTTGGATTGTACAGACAAGGTGGGGTACTATTTTGCTTTTTTGGTGTCCTCATGTACATTGGTGTCCTCCATAATTTGCCTTGGTGCTTTCGATCATTTGCCTTGGTACAATTTCCCATTCCTTGGTGCTCTTTGGTAAAAAAATTTGAGGAGGTGCGGAAATAGAGGGCGCTGTTGGAGCTACCGCGGAACATTTTGGAAAAAAAAAAAGATCGACGCGCATGATTAAAATCGACGCGCGCGCTGACCAGAGACCGACTTAATTTTTTTTTTGGCCTAATCAGTCTCTTGTAAAACACAAACTGTGTTTGATGGGCGGAGCCAGTAAATATGGGAGGCGCAATACCTTTAAGTTCAATTTCTGCAAGGGATCCAAAGGCAATTTTTAATATCAATGCATCGATTTACACCTTAGTTTTTATCCTTTTGTTAAAAATTCTTCATTAAAATTAATTGTAATATTATTGTTTTCAATTGTATAGTTATCAGTGTTTCAGTTGTAGTATTATTGTTTTGGTTTCTTACATTTTTTTATATGGGCATTATTTGTGCTAGTTTACTGAAATGATGAAAGATGGTGAAGTTGGAATTGAGCTTGTGAAACAAAACAATGCAGTCTGATAAGTGCTTAGACAAAAAGTTAGATAGAAAGTATTTGCAAAATAGGACCCCCCCAAAAAAGGGACTAACTTTTTTGGACAACTTAGCATGTTATTTTGTTGTTTAACCAGTTCGCGCCGGATGACGTGTATACATGCAAAGATTTTGCAGTATTCGGAAAAGATGACAGATAAACACGCGCGCAGGGAGCTAGGCAGGAAAAATTTGTCAGCGACCCGCTCACAGCGAGGGGAAATATGAGTGTGCTTCCCCGAGGGTGATGGCTTCAACCCGCCTGGCATTGAGGTCGAGTGAAAAATAATCCCGCGCCTCGTTCCGTTCTTGTCAAAATAATCCCGATGCGAACTGGTTAAGGCTATTTACAACTTTCTTTTTTGGTTTGGTATCACACGGACCTGGTTACCAATACAGGAAAATTAAGTCAGCATTTCAATATGTCTAGTTTCCATGTACTTTTCAGAAGAAATTTTTGAGACTCCAAATTCTCAAAATGTCCTTGGAAATTACAAATGCTTTTGTTCCTACTCATTCAAAGAACTCAGTCAGCACAGCCTTCGCGCTTAGGGTTAATTCCTTCTATAGGTTCATGCAGACATCCAGGAACTTTTAAATCTCCTGATCTTGTTCCCAGACCCATTTACATACAACTGAATGGTTCTTGGGTCTGGAGTGCTGAATGGTAACACATGGCAACCAATGAAAACGCACATGCTAACGAAAAAGATGTTTACATCGGCTGCCGTAGTGTCGCACTGCCCCATAGACCATTATCATGTTGGGGCCATCTTCATTTGTTCCCATTCAAACCAACATAACCAAAGCGAGGCTGGAAGGAAAAATAGTCTGGTTCCTCTTTGCACAAAAAACATTATCATTCATTGCTGTTACTGGATACAGGGAACATGACTGAAATGGTGGCAGCATGATAAAGGTTTATACCACCTGATATTTGAGTGTTCTTGGAAATTTGGAAAATAACTTGAATTTGAGGGGAAGTACCGGTAGAACAAAATTAGCGGTTCTGAGGTGGGTAAACGTGTAGTTACACGTAAGGACCCTATTCCACTTAAGAATGAGCAGACTGTGATGACGTGACTCATACACGTCTCCAACTGCTAAAACAGTTACAACAGTCGCATTTTCTTCCAAATACTGATCAAAAAGAGTTAATCTTAATTTGTACAAACTGTTGGAGGCTTTATAAAAGTCATTATGAAATTGACCGTCATTTGCAGAAATCATCTTGGAACAGAACTAGGTACAAAAAATAAGAGGTGTCCTAAAACTACACTTTTGCCCTAAACTACACTTTTGCCCTAAACTACACTTTTGCCCCTGAGGTGCTGGCTAATTTGACTACCTCCTGACGCGAAACAAAGGGAGGTAGTCAAATTACGTGTTGACCAAAGAAACTTTGAGTTTAGCTCATAAATATGTATCATGTGTGGTAATAAGGGAAAGTCCATGCTTTAGTTGAGTCAACTTCATAGCGTGCACTTGCTTAGACCTATAGAATTAGTTCTTCCATAACATGAAGTTCATATCCAAATCAATTATTTTTGTACTTAATGATATAAAGACATGGGCAAACGGTACAACAAAAATAAAGAAATTTGAAAAAGGGGTCAGTGTCTAATGGAGGTTTTTTGTTTCATACCAATGTAAATGCGTATTTGGTGGGCAGCACAACACAAAATACATTATTGATAGTGGCTATCGTTACGACAGCCGTAACGCAATTTTTAAATACTGTTGTTATGGCATTGTAAAAACACCATGCGAACGTATATCAAATTTAGAACTGCCCATCCAACGAGGGCGCTTCGGTAGCTCGATTGGTACCGACGTTAGCTCAATGAGCTGGGACCCTGGTTCGAACCCCTGCCGTGCTACTCAATAATTTTTCTTTAATTTCTTTTTTGAATAGATTTCTTAATTTTCACGTTTTTAATCAAATTGTTCTTTTTATTTAAGTAGATTTCATTTTCTTCTTTGAAATCAGTGGTTTTGTAGGATTTATTTTAAAAAAGAAGCAAAGTCCGAGAACCATTTGGTTGATAGTCTGGTTCCAAAAGTCAAAGACAGGGAACCAGACGGCTCCGTAATGATAGCAGTTGAAAGTCGCGCGTTACGGCTGCCGTAATGATAGCCACAGCGTACATTATTTTACCAGGCTCCAATATTTTGGGCGTCGAGCTCGTAGTGAAGTTGGTTAATTTAAGTTCGCCTTAGGTGGTTCTTGTGTCAATGGGTCTTTGTTGGATATTGCGTTTTTGAATTTTTTAAAAAGATTTTCATTTTAATATATCGAATAACGCAGGATCCCTCCACTGTAAATTGTTCAATACACTTTTCTACAAACATGACAAATGTGCGCTTGTTATGTAAATAAGGAGCATAAACACAATGTAAGTCAAAGGGGTGAATTAAGTTTATCATTTACATTTATAAAGAAAGGTAACTTGCCTTTTCCAATGTTCACCTGCATTCCGGCCAAGTCCGCTGTCCCAGTGCTGAATTTTGTTGTTCTTGAAAAGTCCCCAGTTCCACAAAAAAAACCCATGAAAGTGTGGAGAAAACACTCAGAAGGTTTTGGTTCCCAGATTTTGTATTTTTTTGGTCTGGTTCCCTTTACAAAAATCATCACATTGAATTCATAGGGTAGATAATTCATGACCTATCATCATTGGCACCAGCCTAAAATGGTTACCAGCTAAATTGCATGGTGTATTAATTATTGTTTTTGATTGGTGTCCAGCCATTATCCTTTGAACACAACTATTATGTAACATGCCTTCTCTTAGTGGCTGCATAAAATTTAACCCCTATATCAGTTAAAATTTGTCCAGAATTGGCTACAGGATAAATCTGTGTAAACTATGTATATTAAATAGATATTATAATAATTTTATCAATGAATGGATATGAGTCTCAGGAATGCAATTTTGACACATTGTGATTGCTGCAATAGTGGGGAATATTTATTTGAAATATGAAAATATTTTCAGTTGATATAATTTAAAAATTTCCAAATGTCGTGAGTCACGGTTCAACTACTAGAGCTCAAAACAACCTTACTTTGTGGCAGTAGATTTGTATCATAAGCTGGATTTTTATATTAAAACAATTCATAAATGTCCGTCTGAGAGCCTTTGTCTAAGTTTATAATTATTCTTGTGTGTATTTTCTATACCTCCAATAATTTTCATTCCAAATATGGCAAAAGTTCTTTATATATGTGAGCCAAGTTTTAGGTGCCAAAAAAAGAAAGATTGTCATATAATCCTTAATTCCATATTATATACCGACGTCTTGTTTGCGACCTTAACTACTAACCTTTTAAAATCAAATTTTATAGGCGTCTTTAGGTGATTGAGAACATTATGAATTAAATTTAAAATTGAAATATATCAAGTATTTCAAAAGTTAACAAGCACACAACGTATGACTTTAATGGGTGTTAATATCATAACATATCACCAAATGTAACAGGTCATGTGACACTTGGCCATAACCTTTGACCTTTCACCCTCTAATACATTAATTTGAGATGCTGAGACCAATCTTCAACTCAAATTTGATTTCAATTTGAGCAGTCTTTTCTCAAGTTATGCAAAATACGGTACTCTTTGTCATTGGTGAACAATTTTTATAAATAAAAAGAGGGGTGTTATTACATGTACACTGGGCTGGGAAAAACAGCCAAAATTACCTTTTTTAAAAACAAAGACAGCAGTAAATAAAGCCACGAAACACTAATTTAAGTTTTAATTGGTTGTCTCTTTTAATCCGGATTTCTTCTTTTTTTTTTTAGTAATTTTTTTTTTTTTTTACATCGGATGCTATGATGGGTCACACGCCATGCATGAACACAGATACATATCTACATGTACGGTATGGTTGTCATGGAAACACCACGGGGACTATTAATACAAAGAATAATCATTGGACGTAGTTATCCACTTTCAATTTACAAAAAAAATATTTAACAAATGGGATGGGTTGATATACTTTTTGTACTCGTCACAAAAATTTCAAAATTACGGCCAAATCCATTCGAACACTGGAAAACAGTCTTGACATTCAAGAAAAATGTGGGCGTTTTATGGACATACTTTTTGTCTGAAGCATCAAGGTGCAAATATCCCACGTAACATTTAATTCTGTTACTAAGCGAGAGAATTTTTCTCCCCACGAATGTCATCGAGCGTCATTCAGGATTTGCCCGCATTTTTTTTCCGTCCAATTATATTTCAGATTAACCGCAGTATTTCTCAGAAGTATTCATTAAAGTAGGCCATGTTGCCATGGTTACAACCTATTTTTATATAACGAACAATCCGCACCATTTGGGGTCCTTTCTAAAAAAAGACCGAATGAAAAAAAACAAAAAACATTTACACCAAAAAAAGGTAAATGTCACAAAAGGTAAATGTCACATTTTAGTTTACTAGTCAAAAAAATAACAATATATGTTTATTTTTGTTTTATTTTACATTCTTAATTACACAGCATTTTTTTATTTTATATTTATAATACAACACATACCTGGGTTGGTTTTTGAATAATGCATTTTGCACGAATGCCTTTTCGGGAAACACTCCATTTTAAGGAATGGCCTATGTATAAAACACATCTTTTTCAATATTTTTTTTAAAGTAATTTTTTTCAACCGTTGTTTATTCGGAAGTAGGCATGGATATTTATATATTTATATATTAAAAAAAAAAAGGTGCCTTCACAATTGTTCACTATAAAGAAATCTTTCACGTAATATTTGCCCACTAAAAAATATATAATATACATAATTGTTTGAAGTCAGAGAAAGTGTGGTCCAAGAAAAAATACACGTTTCCTGTTAGCCCAACCAACCTAGAAAAGCCTGTAGGACCGAAAACAAAAATTTGTATTGGGAAATAAAAATGCTGTGCTACCCCAACCCTAGACATTGTCCTTCATTTTTGAATTTTTTTTTTCATATTTTTTATAAGTTGGTCTGCAGTGCAGTTTTGCCACGCTGTGAGCGAAGCCTATGGAGTACCGAAGTGTACTGTAGTTCAAACGAATGGAGTACGCGCGCATGTTGGTTCACAGTCCGAAACATGCGCTAATGCTTTTGACACACATTTTGTGCGCGTGATGTATTCACTTCGGTACTCCATAACACAGTGCAGCAAATGCTGAGAATGAACAGTTGATTGACATGTTTACCATTACGAATGCATGCAAAGAAAGAATATTTCACCCACCCAGCCTATATTTGTTTTCAATGTAATAGGAAACGCAACATTTTTTTTTCTTGGCCTAAAAGTAGGTTGGAAGCTGGTTTAATGAGTGATTTGGGAATGGAGTAATGGACATTAAACATTGCAATAGAGTCTGTGCACGACCAACAAATGGCGCTATTTAGCCTTCCCAGAAAGGGCCAATGAAATACACTACAGCGCGTCCCAAAATACCTGCAACATTTTTTTACGAGGCTCTAGTGTCGCCGCAGAAACCTGTACCGCCATTATTTTTATATCATTTTAAAGCTTGGAATCTTAACTTTATCCCTGGTAAGTGTCGGTTTGATTTTCAAAAGGGGTTTGAACTTATTCGTGTTCAAATAAAGGCATGTAAAAAACTCAACCGATTTCAAGGAAAATCAATCATGCACATTTTTCTGATGTGGAAATGCTTAATGTTCATGATGTGACAATCTCGTGGCCTTTACTTCTTTTATGTTTCCTTTTCTGTTCGATCCACGTAGACTACAACTTAAATAAATTCACAACATTGTTCTTCGTTTCAAGTTCCATGTGTTTTTAACATCAATCAACTGGTCTTTTTCGTTACTTCAACAGCTTGTTGGCTCGAGTTTGCATCTGATGTACCGCATCTTCAATTTTCCTTGAAATCGGTTGTTTTCAACATGCTTTAATTTGAACACGAATAATTTTAAAACTCTTTTAAATATCAAACCAATACTTACCAGGGATAAAGTTCAGATTCCAAGCTTTAAAATGGTATAATAATAATGGCGGTACGTGTTTCCGCGCCGACGCTAGAGCCTCGCAAAAAAAAATAGTTGCGGGTATTTTGGGACGCGCTGTGTGAGTGTGACATGCAGTGCACGTATCAAAATTTCAAGTGAAGGCAAACAAACCCGTAGCGTCTTTGCATAATAAGCTTAACACTTTTGAATGCATATGTAACATGGAATTCAAATGTATTACCAGTAACATAGGCTTAATTTGTTTTCACTTTCGAGTGTGCATTTATGCACGGAGCTTAACGCCAACAGTAAACCCAAACCACTTCAAACCAAGATTTTAGGGCTGTCCATTTCAGAATAATTTGGTATTCGATTACTCGACACTGCACTGGACCGAATATTCGAAACTGACAGCTGCAACTGCGTGATGTACCGGTAAAAAGTTGCGCGAAGAGTGTGCCGATTAACATTTGCGTGCGGCGATCGATATGGGGCGCTGCAGTGTTTTTCAGTGAGATTTCATAACAGTAAAAGGGTCTTACCCTGCTAAATGGATGTAAACAATGAACCAGCGCCGACCAAAAAGTTACAGTCGACAAAAAAGTGGCAGCTGACAATAAAGCGCCACAACCTTACGATAAAATAACATCACAGTCGTGTGTGTATGTTCATTGTATTTTTCCCCCCGAATTTTCGAACTGGTAAAAAGCAATTCGTCATGTGACACGGAAAAGGTCGTAAGCAGCCCAGGTGCGCAAAAAGCCCTTTTGGAGATAATCGAGTCAAAAGGTTTATCGCATAAGGTTGAAATTTTGACTGACGAAATTCATTTATAACTAAAATAAAAGTGTGCATTTTTATGTCAAATGATTACTTAATTATTTCAATTTTTATGCTAACAACCTCGCACCGGGAACTTCCTCAGCCTTAAACGTACGCTTAAGCGACATGTTAAATCCTTACGTCCTTTTGCAGGGAACAAAATTGGCTTTGCGTACCCACCTGAGTGGGACGTTAGCGCGCTTCGAACATTTTTTGTTACATTAGAATTACACGCTTACGACCTTTTGCCGGGCACAAATAATGAAAAATCTCCTTCCGTCTTTTGTTTTCTGTTAATTACGTCAGAATGACGTAGCCCCTTGAGACAATATGTATATCAAATGAAAGATATTTCCAAGCTTTATCGATTACCCGAAAAATCTGAATTTGACATTTTGACCCATTTTTCGCCCATACGACCTTCTTCCAGGCACTCGACGAATTCAAATATTCGGTCGGTGATCAAATACTGGACTATTCTGTATAGTCTGGACAGCCCTACAAGATTTAAAAGAACATAGTTGCCCAAGCAAGCAAACTCGTCCACTCCCCAAAAAGCTCTTTTCCCACACATTGAGGTAACAGTATCTACCAAGTTTTAAGGTATAAAGGAACAATGTCAGAAGCCACTTTCAGACAACGTTTGCAAAGTCTTCTGTACAGAAAAGTTCTAAGACTTTCAATAAAAATTCCCAAATTGCTATCAAAAAACCATTTCCTAAACTTGGCATGAAACACAGGGTCAAATTTTTCCTTTTTTTGTTAATGACTGTGAAGACATTACCCGCAGGACAGACAAATAAAACACAGAAGAGAATTTGAAGCACGTCCTAAGATATAGGAAAAACCAAACCTATCCCTTGTTTTTAAAAACCTTTTCCCTGGAAGCACCGTTCCGACCAAAAAAAATGGAACCACTTGTTCGTTCTTTTAAAGAACTCCAACTGGCACATTTTCTTTTTCTTTAAAAAAATCTATTCTTATGCATAATTCTAAATAAAGAATGTTTTTTTTTTAGCATGGATCGGGTGTTGGATACATTCCACAAAATGTATTCAACTAACTTTCAAGATTTTTGTCAAAACTTACGTCCATATAAAACAAACAAACAAATTATTTAAAGTATTCGACTACATTCAAATATGCACTGATAATATCGATCTTTTTTTTGCCAAAATACTTGAATCAGTAAATGTTTACTGATGAACACCCGAAAAAAATATATATTCATATTTGTGCATTTGCATTTTTGTCCTTATCTTTTTATTAAGGTAAACACTTCACTAATAATTTGGTTTTTATACAAAGATTTAAAGCCTTATGTGGCTTGGAGTTTTATGGAAAAATATCTACACCTTAAAAAAAAAAAAAAAACAAGAACAAATATTAATTAACAAGTTGAAACAACCTATTTTTTTGGTTACTTATTTACAGAGTTGTTATTTATAAGCAGTTTTCGAGTTATTGTGCTAAGCATTTCATTACAAAATAAATTTCAATAGTGATATCTTTAAATTTGGCTTTTCCACATCAGAAAAAGGTATTTGTTTACGGCTAATTTCTTTTTTTAAATATTTTTTTTGCCAACGTGCATATTCCACTAGCACTGCAGTTAGCAAGTGGCAATGAATGTTCATATTTATATAATAAAACATCACTCGTATTTCTCATATATTTTTGTTTTGGTTTGACCACTTTTCATATCATTGTGAAACATATCTTGGTATTCAATGCAATATGAATACCATTCAGGAATAAAACAACACCTCAAATGTCACCAAAAACTCTAGAAAGTGTCACAATATTTGTTTTTTCACAAACCTGATGACATTAAGCGACTTTAAGTCATTTTTGATATTAGCCTAGCCCTAGTCACTAAACATGATCCGATAAAAACGCATTCGTTCACCCACAACAAACAAATAAATGTAATGCCCTGAAACAATTTGCCACTATGCCAGCCTTTCGTCTAACTCAAAATTTTGCCCTCGTACTTAAAAACCATTTCTCCATGAACCGCCCCAAACCACCCTGCCCGTTACTCCCTGTACCTGCCCCAGACCTGCCCTGCCTGTTACTCCTTGTACTGCCCCAAACTGCCCTGCCTGTTACTCCCTGTACTTCCTGTTACTCCCTGCACTGCCCCAAACTGTCCTGCCTGTTACTCCCTGTACTGCCCCAAATCTGCCTTGCCTGTTACTCCCTGTACTGCCCCAAATCTGCCCTGCCTGTTACTCCCTGTACCGCCACAAACTGCCCTGCCTGTTACTCCCTGTACTGCCCCAAATCTGCCCTGCCTGTTACTCCCTGTACTGCCCCAAACCACCCCAGCACACTACGGTTTTATGGACTCATCAGGGAATAAATACAATGTATTACAATGTAATACAATGAAATACAATGTAATACAATGTAATACAACGTAATACAATGTAATACAATCTAGTACAGGTGCTAACAGGATAAAATCTGGGGTTTTTTTAAGCCAAAAATTTCCTGAAGATTGTAGTACTGGCATTCTATTTCAAAAGCAAGTTTCTGGTAGCACCCGACGAAATAAGAAAGTCTGCGGACATTTATTTCAACCATGCCGACACAAAACCAGCACAGAATATTTCCAGGTACACGAAACCTGGGCCCAATTTCATATGGCCCTGCTTACTGTTAGTGAAAGATCCTTGCTTACTGTAGCAGAAAATTCTGTGCTTACGGTAAGCGTTATTTCACGGCTTAACAAGGAGTTTTGGCTTCTGCGCATGCGTACATCCCGCAAGTAAGGATTCTGTGCTTACAGGCTTAGCGCAGAATCTTTCTGCTAGCGCGGTTAGCACAAATTGGTGATCGTAAG
This sequence comes from Patiria miniata, assembly GCF_015706575.1. Lineage (NCBI taxonomy): Eukaryota > Metazoa > Echinodermata > Asteroidea > Valvatida > Asterinidae > Patiria > Patiria miniata. The sequence continues at coordinate 16,258,509 of NW_024037054.1, forward strand.
CGCGGAATTCTATGGTTAGCAGAACCATGAAATTGGGCTGTTGCTAAACATGGTTTACTTTAATTACTTGGTTGAGAAACAAAATCCACACGGGGACTACATTACTGGTAAAGATAAACATTTTTTGCCTATTTTCTTTTTTTTTGCTCTATAAAAATTTCATTCAAACGTCTAGGACTACCTGTTCCATTTCAATGATTTGTGATGATCACAAAGATATACACTGGACCTAAATTCCTACCCAAGAAAATACTTTCATTAGGTGTGAACCATTTCATCATTCCGACATCATGACAAAGCATCCCTTTGAATACAATCATCAAAAAACCAGCTCTACTAAATATGGGCCATTGGCTTGCTGACCTTAGGTACTAAACTAGGCATTCTGAGGTCGTTACGCGGGAAACGCTGCTTTTTTGGGGGGATCAATCTTAAAAACAGTTATCCGCACTCAAAAAGTACAGCAGTCACCGCATGCAACACTCAGGATAACGTCTGTCTTAAAATCGGACTATACCTCATTTGCAGAGCAAACAATCGGGGACGTTTACGCGAAACGCCAAATGCCACCCACGAGCCGACAGTTTATGGCCAGTGTTTTTTTTGTTGTGTTCCCCCGCTGGTCGCCTTACCGTGCTAACGTCGCAATCAGGCTGGCGCAGATCTCAAAGAACTCCATGGTGTCGTGGTTCATGATGTGCTGGGCGGAGCCGGAGGCCGCGGTGGGCGTGCTGGGGGACCTGGGGGTGTTGGGGATGGAGGAGGGGCGGGGTTTTGTTGAGGAGGCGGGGCGGGGTGTTGTTGAGGAGGCGGGGCGGGGCGTCGTTGACGAGGAAGGGGTGGAGGGCTTGGAATCATCCGTCTCCATCTTCTCATCTGAAGGTGAGAGAAAAAAAAAACCTTTTGTTTAACGAAAACAAGGTACCAGCCAAAGCACGTGGTGTAATAATGCTTATAAGTGGTTCCCGGATGGGTAGGCATTACATTCACTGTGTGGACTTCGGAACAAAAGAGGTCCACATAAACCAGGTAGAGGCGACGTTGTGTGGACTTGGGCAAGTCCACACAGTGTTTCCCCATTTCTGGAAAACAGGTTTGGAGGCATTTCTGGGTTAGGTTTATCTGTGGCAAAATGAAGAGAAACACTAAAGGGGATCATAGACAAAAAATTGGGTTGAAAGAGTTTTCACAGTTTGAGAAAAATGATTTTTTTTTTTTCACTGGTTTTTCTTAACTACACGAAACCAAGGGAATGTCCACACTTGGTATGTAACGTAAACATGGGTGGGTAGGCATACACCGCGTTATGGGGAAGTTTTTTATTGTTAGGCAAATTAGGACCGAGTTATGGGGACTTTCTACTGTCCCCATAGCATTTTCGGTCCCCACAAATACCTTGCACAGATACCCCACAATTACGGAACAAGAATGTGTGTGTTTACACTGTGTGTGACCGGTGCTCAGTTGTCTTTTGCAGAGACCACAAATTTGCTTCACAATTTTTTTTTCTCCTAAGGCAGCCTCAAGAAAGTAATACAAAGTACCAAAAGGGACGGATTCCAAATTGGACTGTGCATTTTTCAAATAATTGAGCATTTCAATTATTCTAAATTGGACTTGAATATTCAAATATTCAAAATGTGCTGATCAAGTTTAACAGACGCCAGCCTAAAGCCCGGTTCATACTTCATGCGAAGGCGAATGCGAATTTGGCGTCATGAAACATTCGCTACGAAATACGCCAGAGTTTAAATGCGTTCAACATTTGTTCGCAGCCATGACGTCACAAATTCGCTTTTCGTTTCGAGTATGAACCGGGCTAAAGGGACTGTCTCAATTCATATCCAGGACGAGTTCTGGACAAGTCGCAGGTTGAATCATTCACTTTGTCCAGAACAAGCTCTGCATTTGTACCGGGCATGTTCCAGGAAAATGTTCATTATATAGCAACTGCTCGACTCACAAATACTCAATAACATCATTGCAGGGAAGATTGCGGGGAAGTTGTTCAGAATCCTGCAACTTTTATCCGATACTAATGTCGGCAACTTGTCCGGAACTCGTCCAGGATATGAATGGAGAAGGGGCCCTAAACTGGCCGCCAATCGGGATTAGCGTGTGCCTGCGCTTTTTAAAAATTGACAGAGCTTATTAACTCTAACCCTCCCGGGTATTTCGGCTAGAAACCCTTCCAAACGCAGCCACATGCAACGTTTGTCTAAGTGACAAGCCTGCCCAGTGTAGCAAGATCCATCAGGTCAAACTTTCAAGGCCAAACTGCCTCAGAGTCTCTGGTCACCAACTGCAGCAGGATACAACTGTAGCATTGTTCAATGGGACTAGCTGTCATTGTCTCAGAAGCGGTGTTATGCAATGGTGTTGGTAGCTGAATGCATCAAAGTGCACCAGACTTTTTCCACCTGATGCACTGTGTCGCGTCTGGCAGGGTTAGGGTTTGGGTTAAAATACTACAAAAATAGAAGTCACGGAACGGCTGATATCTGACCGATTTTACAGAAGAAATTTGAGCTAATTTTTCTCATGGACGTGATGGTCTTCCTGACACTGCTCACCTTTTTTTTCCAATATATAAATCGGAAAAAAAAAGAAGCTTCTTAGCCCCCCCCCCCAAAAGGTCTCCGGTTTCTGGTAAACGCGCGCGTCGCTGTAGCCATGCGCGTCGGCAAAATGAAAAAAAACAATTCAATGTAAGATGATGTCTCAAAACTGCCAAACTCACTGGTTTGACTGGAATCCTGCTGCTGCACAATTTTAATGTGTTTTTAAATGGGGTTATGATCGAGTATCAGCTTTATGTGGCCTCTCTGGACTCCCATATATTTTGCACTAAATTTAGTCGGGCACCATTTGCAGTCATCAGCCGATATTTGAAGACAAAAAAAGTAAAAAAAAGAAAAAAAAGCTGCGTCGCTGCACCACTTTTGGGGCAAGCTCCATACCAGAAACCGGAAACTTTTTTTTGGGCCTTAGATATTCGGATGAAGATCAAATATTTGTTATATTCGTCACAGCCCTAATTTCACAGAGAAAACGAGGACTCTTTCTCCATACCCATTGAACCGTATTGCCCCAAGCTATTCCTAGTATTGCTCAGACTCTTGAAGTCCAGAAGATAACTCTTGTTGTCCACTTGGTACAGCTGCAGACTCATCTTGAAGATGCTGCCCGACACCACGTTGGTCCGCCGGACGTAGACGTGGTAAGGGTTGACGACCTTCCAATCCTGCAGGGGAGGGGAAAGAGGACGAGACAGGGTAACAGAGAGGGGGCGAGAATGGTGGACGAACAGGGCGAGACGCAAGGGTGGGAACGAACAGTCAGCAGCGTTCTTTCTGTGGCTAGGATTTAACCACTACTCCAATAGTATTTTGACTAGGGACAGCTTTGAATTCTACTAAATCCTCCACTCTTCAGGAAACCAATTTCACATTTCTTTTTAACTTAAAAAGTTCAACCGCTGGCCGTTTTCCTGAATCAACCAAAGACCAGTACGTTCTTTACTTAGGCAGAGGGAATGAAAGTCATAGAATACCTTCCACCGCCCGCATGTGCCGAAAGGTGCTGCCAAAATTTTTCATTATTTACAAAAAAAATCATTGTTTACCCAGAATATTAATCTGCCAGCGCCACAATAGTTTACTTCTAATTTAATCAGAATCCGCTCTACACCATTTTTCTAACGCAGAATAATGATGAGCAAACCCAACCCGAAACCGAAACTGACCTGACCCGAAACCGACTTCGGCGCACTGGGCACGCCTAAGCAAAAATGCCCAAATCGAACAAATGTAGCTGCGCAAGATTATGTTCAACCGTGAAGATTTCAACAATTGGCTATGACAAAAGTATGGCCCTGGCTCCCCAAGCTTGTAAAACGCGCACGCGGGAAACCAAGACGACGACGAACTGTTTAAAAACGGTCACTCCATTACTTCCGACTGCCAGGGTGGCTTTGTTGAATTTGCCAGCCACAGAGGGAGGGTTTGAAATTTAATCAGTGCTTGAATTGGATTCGAACCTCCCAAAGACAGGAGTACAGTACTTACATAGTTGAGCGTTTTCATGGCCCTGTAGACCTCTCCCATGATGTCCAGGGGTCGGCTCTGTGATCTGATCCCAAGGTGCCACTTGGATAAATCAGTGCTTGAATTGGATTCGAACCTCCCAAAGACAGGAGTACAGTACTTACATAGTTGAGCGTTTTCATGGCCCTGTAGACCTCTCCCATGATATCGAGGGGTCGGTTCTGTGACCTGATCCCAAGGTGCCACTTGGATAAATAAGTGCTTGAATTGGATTCGAACCTCCCAAAGACAGGAGTACAGTACTTACATAGTTGAGCGTTTTCATGGCCCTGTAGACCTCTCCCATGATATCGAGGGGTCGGTTCTGTGACCTGATCCCAAGGTGCCACTTGGATAAATAAGTGCTTGAATTGGATTCGAACCTCCCAAAGACAGGAGTACAGTACTTACATAGTTGAGCGTTTTCATGGCCCTGTAGACCTCTCCCATGATATCGAGGGGTCGGTTCTGTGACCTGATCCCAAGGTGCCACTTGGATAAATAAGTGCTTGAATTGGATTCGAACCTCCCAAAGACAGGAGTACAGTACTTACATAGTTGAGCGTTTTCATGGCCCTGTAGACCTCTCCCATGATGTCCAGGGGTCAGCTCTGTGATCTGATCCCCAGGTGCCACTTGGATAAATCAGTGCTTGAATTGGATTCGAACCTCCCAAAGACAGGAGTACAGTACTTACATAATTGAGCGTTTTTATGGCCCTGTAGACCTCTCCCATGATATCCAAGGGTCGGCTCTGTGACCTGATCCCAAGGTGCCACTTGGATAAATCAGTGCTTGAATTGGATTCGAACCTCCCAAAGACAGAAGTACAGTACTTACATAATTGAGGGTTTTCATGGCCCTGTAGACCTCTCCCATGATATCCAGGGGTCGGCTCTGCGACCTGATCCCAAGGTGCCACTTGGATAAATCAGTGCTTGAATTGGATTCGAACCTCCCAAAGACAGAAGTACAGTACTTACATAATTGAGGGTTTTCATGGCCCTGTAGACCTCTCCCATGATATCGAGGGGTCGGCTCTGTGACCTGATCCCCAGGTGCCACTTGGATAAATCAGTGCTTGAATTGGATTCGAACCTCCCAAAGACAGAAGTACAGTACTTACATAATTGAGGGTTTTCATGGCCCTGTAGACCTCTCCCATGATATCGAGGGGTCGGCTCTGTGACCTGATCCCAAGGTGCCACTTGGATAAATCAGTGCTTGAATTGGATTCGAACCTCCCAAAGACAGAGGTACAGTACTTACATAATTGAGCGTTTTCATGGCCCTGTAGACCTCTCCCATGATATCGAGGGGTCGGCTCTGTGATCTGATCCCAAGGTGCCACTTGGATCGCTTGACCGGCGTGATCCGCCGCGACAACTCCAAGGAGCTCTTCACGTCCAGGTGGTCGTTGATGTTCGTCACTGCTTCCGCTTTATTTTTTTTTAAAGTTCAACAAAAGAAATTGTCTTCAGCGGGGTTTGAACCTACGGACCTCCGGATTGCTGTTCCGGTGCTCTACCAACTGAGCTATCCCGCCCTATGTTTATAGCGGTTTGTTTAAAATGTAAAAATAGTTAAACTTGCACAATCCCCCTGGCATGCTGGAATTTATACAGTCAGTTAGTAAGCGCACTTTTCAGTTGACCTTACCAAAAACAACAATGACCTCATTTGACCCCTAGATGACCTTTGACCTCAATGGCTCAAGTCATCTGAAGTCCCCCTACCCAAAGATTATTGTCACCAAGTTGATTGAGATTGAAGTCTGAATTTTCATATGACAGCACTTTTCAGTTTAACTAACCAAAAACATTGACCTCATTTGACCCCTAGATGACCTTTGACCTCAAAGGTCTCAAGTCACATGAAACCCCCCTACCCAAAGATGATTGTCACCAAGTTTGGTTGAGATTGAAGTCTGACTTTTCATATGACAGCACTGAACAGTCAACCTAACCAAAATGGAACACACATACTGGCGGACAGAAGGAATACACTATCGCAAAATCCCCCTTTCTTGGCTAAAGCCAGGGGGATAAAAAGTAAGTTTTACAGTACAGGGCCAACTGGTTCGCAGAAGAATTTACACTGTTAGTTTTATGGCACAAATGACTTTCCTGCGGGCTGATATTAATCCGAGTGCGGACGCACGGTAGAATAACCACAATGGAATGTAAACGATCACTTGCAGTAAACTTTTTACAAAATTAAGTCTAGTACCAGTCCTTCATTTAAAGAAAATCCAGGAGAGCTATAAATTGCTCTCCTCAAATCTTTGAGGAGAGCAAATCGCTCTCCTTAAAATCCACGGATAAACAGCGGTGAAACGACGGGTCAACATTGTTTTTGTTTTATTTTGAATATCAGGATTTATTCAAGGGGCTACATTATAGTTTTTGCATAATAACATGCTCAAGTGGCGTTACTTCTTTGGTTTTTGTAACTGTAAGACAAGGTAGAATTTATTTTTAAAAACTAACTAAATGGAGATTAATAAAAGGTTTTACTGCTTACGCTTTCATTTTTTTAATACAGTTGTCAGTTGGTTCATCACTTAATCATACTTGGAAAATGGAGTTAATAAACGGCACATAAAGCAACTGAATATTTGCTTTCAGATTTTAGCAATATCCGGCGGAATATTAACGTGAGTTTGGGCATTATACCAACGAATGTGGCCTACGTGTAGCATCAGACTTAAAATCCTTGGCGTTTTTATCACTTCTTATTTTTAAACTTCCCGTGTTTGATGAGCCCTCTTCTGGATTTCTGAGGAGCGCTATTTTTTTGCGCTCCTTCGAGACAGTCGAGGAGCGCAGTAGGAGCGCCTGCGCGATCGCGCTCCTTAAAAATGAAGGACTGTAGTACTAACGTGGCTTAACCCTATCTCCCTAGCATAATTTACTAAGAACCATACCCATCCTGGCAAATTCCAACATCATATGGGAAACTGCACACACATATTTTTGACTTTTGATTCTGGAGGTGTGCCAACCCAATGTAAAAGACTGTCAGTTTAGGGGTACTGTACCCATCCTAACAGATTCCAACAAAACATGCCGTTGGGGTTTGATGGGTCGGGGGAGGTTAGGGTTAATTTGCATTGTTTAAACAAGAAGAGATGTGCATGACCTTAATTAACTGGTCAGATACTTACGGGGCATTTTCTCCGGGTGTGCTTTGATAGCTGGCGGCCCTTCCTGTGAAGAAGGAAAAAAAATCACTGAAAAGCTCAACAACAGAAGAAAAAAATTGTTGCTCTCGATTCAGCCTTGCATTCTACAGTTTTTATTGAAAAAATTATCAAAAAGATTTGGATCAAAGGTCAGTTGCAGCTACTCCAAAAAGTAATGGACCAAATTATTGTTAAAAAGCTTACTTGGTTTAAAGATAGTTCAGGCACTAAACTCCCTGTGAAATTATTCCTTCTGGCATGCTGTCATTTTAAAGAAAACAATAAAAGGTCGCTTACACAGAGACGTGTTAGGTGACACATATTTACGAAATGTCCGTCTGTAGTTGGGTGAATCCGTGAATAGGTGCAAACGTTGACACGACGCACATGCGCACGTGGTTACAATTACTTGTTGGTTCAGTGTGTGACATCACCTAACTACAATCCCGAATGCTGATTTGGGGTCGAGTCTCGAGAGGGCGCAATTCAAAATATGACTCGGCAACTTTTGAATTGAAATCGAGACCCAGAAAATTGTGTTTTGTCAAAATATACAGCATTCACAGAGCTAAAACTTCATCAGGCTAGTTGTAAAGCAACCGTCTTTGGATTTTGAGAACTTTTGTTGCTTCAAACGAAAAAAATGCACTAATGAGAAATGGTCCATTCTACCTTTAATTTTAACATATTAAACAGTTAGGAGTGACTACACATGAAAGACATCAAACAACTGACTGTTGCCGTCGATTTTTAAAGATATAGTCCATCATTTGTAATTTGTGCATTTTGTTCGTTTGAAGCAACAAAAGTGTTCAAAATCTAATGAAGGATACTGAACAACTAACCTGATGAAGTTTCAGCTCAGCTTCAGCTGTATATTCCGAGAAAAACAGCATTCTAGGATCTCAATTTCAAATCAAAAGTTGCTGAATCGTGTTTTGAATTGTTTTGAATTGCAGCTATATGCGATGTCGCGCACTGATCCGACGAATTATAGCAACCGCGCGCGCCTGTGCGTCGTGCCAATGCTTGCGCGCGCTGCGCCGAATAGCAAAACAAACTACTAATTTAAATTTTCCTACGGTGCGTCTTAAGACGCACCGTTGGAAAGGCCTTCCTTCGTTGATTTCTTCAAAATGATAGCTTGCCAGAAAGATTAATTTCACAGGGAGTTTAGTCTACTTACTATCTTTCAACCAAGTATGTTTTTCAACAATAATACGCTAGTTACTTTTTCGGATGGCTGCAAATGATGGACTATAGCTTTAAGAAGCTGCTCTAGTCACGTAATTGGGTAATTTGAAAGAATTACCATCTGACATCACATTATTAAAATGTATACACGGAATAGTTTAACCCTTACTCCCTACTGTCTTTTTACTAAGTACTGGACCAAATCCGCCAAAATCCATCAACCACACTGCTTCCAAAACATGCTTTGCTTTAGGCCTCCAGGCCCAAGTCCATCAATATTTAGTCAAACCGGGCCTGCAGGACCAAGTCCCAAAATGGGGGGGGGGGGGGGGGTTGATAATTTTTGATGGAGTTGGGACTAGGGTCAACTTAAATGCATATAGGATCATATGGGCAATTCCACGGTTACTCACGTTACATTTTTGATGTACTTTTGAGTTTCCTTGGGCTGTAATTACCTGACTGAAAAGGTTTACTATTAAAAACTGTTATCCCCATGGTAGATAGAGTAGACCTAGACCTGCCTAAGCACCAAAGATGACATCCAGAAAAATGTGTGATGTATGATAAACAAGACGCACAAAATCGGTTACTCACGTTACATTTTCTTAATGTGAGTAACCGATTTTACAAAAATGTAACGTGAGTAACCATGGAATTGCCCATATGCATTTATCCCAAAAGTAACCTACCGAGTTATCATCAAAAAGCTAATACTTAGATTAAAGACCCTACTGGTACTAAACATCGGGTGAAATTATTCCGTCTGGCTTGCTGTCATTTAAAGGAAATCAAGAAACGTCGGTGATTTCCGACGATCAGCCAATTGACTGATTTTTGAAAATAAAGAGTGCTATTGACAAAATCATATTTCTAATCAAAAGGTTCTGAACAATTTTCACTGTTTTCTGGAAAGGTGTACTATCCACCGAGCTGAAACCTCCCTAGGTTAGGTTTTGAATGTTCTGCTTTGGATTTTGAGTGGTGTTATTATTGGAAACGAACAAAATGAACATAATGAAACGAACACAATTCATGCAGTGACTCACCCCAACTTGAAGAAATGATTCTCTTGGTGGTGGACTCGAAGCCAGGTAAAAATCTTTCATTTGCGATTTCGAAGCTACAGTGGGTGACAATGGCATACAATTTATATAACCTATAAAGCACAGATTTTCGAAGGAGAAAAGAATGGATGCAGGATTTAATGGTTGTGTGTGATCTTTAACCCTAACCCTCCTCAATCCTCCAAAATCCTCCTTGTGGTTTTGGAGGATTTTGGAGGATTGAGGCTGAATGGTATTTTTTTAGATAAGGATTTTGGAGGATTGAGGCTGAATGGTATTTTAGCCGAAAAGGATTTTGGAGGATTGAGGCTGAATGGTATTTTTCAGAACAGGATTTTGGAGGATTGAGGCTGAATGGTATTTTTTCAGAAAAGGATTTTGGAGGATTGAGGCTGAATGATATTTTTTTCAGAAAAGGATTTTGGAGGATTGAGGCTGAATGGTATTTTTTTAGATAAGGATTTTGAAGGATTGAGGCTGAATGGTATTTTGCAGAAAAGGATTTTGGAGGATTGAGGCTGAATGGTATTTTTTCAGATAAGGATTTTGGAGGATTGAGGCTGAATGGTATTTTTCAAAAAAGGATTTTGGAGGATTGAGGCTGAATGGTATTTTTTCAGAAAAGGATTTTGGAGGATTGAGGCTGAATGGTATTTTTCAGAAAAGGATTTTGGAGGATTGAGGCTGAATGGTATTGTTTCAGAGAAGGATTTTGGAGGATTGAGGCTGAATGGTATTTTGAGGCAGGACTGTCTGGTGATTTTGAAGGATTGAGGGGCTGGGTTCCCTTCATTTGAACCTAAGTGCAACATTTTTGGATGAGGAGGATTTTGGAGGATTGAAAATGGATGCATTTTGAGGCAGGACTGTCTGAAAATTTTGAAGAATTTAGGCGCTGTTGTAAAATTTTTGGAGGATTGAGGAGGATTGAGAGGATGGTTCCTAGCAAAAAGGCCTAGGGGGTTAGGGATAATAGTTTGGGTGGGCGGCCGTGTTATGGGGAACTTTGTTATTGCTATAGGAAAATTACGACGGAGTTATGAGGACTTTCTGCTGTCCCCACAGCGTCTTCGGTCCCCATAATACCATGGGACAACTCGTGTGTAGTCCCCACAACTACGGAACAAGTATGTGTGTTCCAACATTGCATACTCTTTTTTTTTTGACCTGTGAACAAAAGACGTCCGCAGGGTGCAGGAAGTGTGAACGTTTTGTGGACTTGCCCACGTCCACACAAGATTTCCCCCGCTCTGAAAAACAGGTTTAGAGGCATTTTTGGGCTACGCTTATCCATCACAAACTGAAGGGGAACAGTCAAGGAAATCATGATTGAAAATTCGGGTTGAAAGATTATTCACAATGCGAGAAAAATCAGTTTTTTTCCTCCAGCTTTTCTTAACTTCGCGAATACAGACGAATGTCCACGGTGGGTATGGACGCTAAGTGTGTGCACATGTACTGGAATTTGTATCCATGTGGAGTCATTTCTTTGTTCTCGTGTACTAAAGTTTTCAAGTTTTGGAAGTGTACTTTCAAAATGCTCTTATTTTAACCAGAATTAATTTCCTGGGCTGAAATTTGGACTTAATATCCCTTACATAAAATTCTTCCATTTGCGAGGGATCAACACACCTTGGAAATTCCTAGTTTTTGAGTAAAATCCATATTTCGTGATAACCTTGTGGAGACGTATACAATCTTCTGTTCCCTATTGTGCACATGTCTCCACAGGGTACCGTGTACCAGATCATGTTTATGGTGTAAATCGAGGACACACATGTGAAGCATCGTCAGGTAATTGAAGACAGGAGTCACATCGAAGACGACCTCGATTAGAAAACGGGTACAAAACCAATGGCAGCTGTTGCAAAAAAGTTAGAGTATAAACAAAAGATCGACGATGAGGAACAATAGAAAATCCTCAATTTTAATACACCATAAACAAACCTGTGAGCAGGCCTACAATGTACGCCGCGTTAAAGGGAAGTTTTTTATAGTTAGGCAAATTAGGACCGAGTTATGGGGACTTCCCACTGTCCCCATAGCAAAAAGCATCCCAGGGCCTACAAAAAGACGGGGCTTACCTTCGTCCATGATACGTTTGTTGTCGATGATAAGGAAGTAGGCTATGCGTAGTTGATCGTGCGGGTCCCCAGCCAACAATGAACTGTGCACCTCTTGCTCTTTCACGCTGAATTTCTGCGGCAAATAAATAAATCTATTTAAGAAAAAAAATTAGTAAACTAATTTATAATTAAATATATCAATGAATCAATTAACCCTAACTCCCTAGGCCTTTTTTGCTGGGATGTAGCCTCAATCCTGCAAAATCCTCCAATTGGCCTCATGGAAAAATAGCCTCAATCCTGCAAATTCCTCCGTTATATCTTGAATATGATCCGTGGAGGGGTGACCACTGCCTGAATCCTGCAAAATCCTGCGGCAGTGACTGTCAGTATGTTGAGGCTTGGCCAGTGACATCCTGGAGCAGTACGGAGGATTTCAAGCATAATCCAGGCCTATACTTATGCATGGCTGAGCAAAAACAACAAGACCTTGAAAAAGGGCATCCTACGAAATCAGTAACGCACTTTTGCCATGTAACCTCAATCCTCCAAATTCCTCCACTTTGGCAAAGAGGATTTTGAAGGATTCAGGGCAGTTAGGGTTAAATAATAACTTTAAATTTTTTTTTCAATAATTGTATGTATATTTAGTAACACCAACGTAGCCCCATCGGTTGCTAATCAGCAGGGAGGTTACCAGCCAAAAAGTACATGGACTTTACATGCCTGTGACTGGTACCTTGCTTATTATAGCCTTGGTTAAAGGGAAGATACAACATTTGCAAACATGACAAAACGAAATGATCAAATTATCACGAAATACCTTAGTGGATTGTTAGGGAATGACAGTCTAATGCATCCTGTAAAATCGTGGCCACTTGTATTATTTTCAAAACTGGTCGGCCTACCAGCGTTTGAAAAAAATGGCTTTTTTTAAAAAACTGCTCCAAATTTTTCATAATACATTATTCTGCATTTTCTTTGCAATTGATCTGTGAAGGGGTACAAGCCTACTAGACTGATTCTCTGACCTTACAATTTCCCAAAGTCTATAAATTGCTCCGTTTCATCTTAAGTGGGGTCAGGGAACCAGACTACAAGAACACGATTGGTTTTCTTTGTTTTTCCAGCATCTACAAGTCCAAAACTTGAAACAAGTCATTTTAACAATATCTGCAATAACATACTAATCCTCCAAATCCATTTATTCCTGAAAATTGCAGCAAAAACAAATGGTTGTACATTCCCTTTAAGGCATTCAATGATAGTGTGCGATGATCAATGGTCGGCCGCTAGCATAAGCAGTAGCTGCGAGCTACGCACTCACACGTACTGTACGCAGCGCGAACAGTGACTTCACGCGGCTAGACTACAATATGCAAATCAGTTGGTGCCGGTTGTATGTAAAGTTTGTTCCTTGAACGTTACTCTTTTATGTGATGTAAAATTCAAGGCCACATGTGCAAAAATAAGAAATTATGCCTGTTTGTTGACGGGTCCAAGTTATCAAACTGCAAGTTATTTCACCACTTGGCCAAATGGCACTCCATACCTCAAATTGTGTGTGGATACTTCTGAAGCACTTTTCTTAAAAGTTTTGTAATGGTAACACTACAACCTCGTCCCCAGGGTATCGAGCAGTACGCGCCCACCAATACCTGCTCTCTCACCCTGGTATTGGATCATTTGCATGTGCAAGATTTTTGAACACGTATGCAAATGAGGAATAGTCTGTCAATTTGTCGCAGTGCGAGCATGGCATGAGTTACGAAAAGACGATTTTATTTTAAACTGTTACGATCTTAACGAGACAACATGCAGTATCACATTTCACATTTATAAGAACAAATTGGAAAGGAAATGAATATTTTCGAGAAGGTGTGGACGAATGATTGCGAAAACATGTACTGCAGGTTGTGAATAACACCACCAAGTATACGATATTTCGAGCCAATTGCGGCATCGAATCAGGATACAGGAAGAAAGTTTCCTATCCAGGGCTTACTATTGGAAACGAGGTTGGAAATAAAGTAAGCACTGGGGATGAGGTTGGTAACACTATGACTAAACTGCACCATTAGAACGATCTGATAACACTCTTTCAGCTGGTATATGTTTGATGTATGGGCGGCCAAACATATCAACATGAATAAATCTGTGTTGAGGGTGTTCTGTGTGTGGTTTCCTGGCCGACTGAAGTCGCCTATGGTAAGCAGCAGGGGGAGGGGGAGGGGGAGGGGGAGGGAGGGGGGTGGTAGATCCTTGCCAACAAATGTAGCCCATGGTAAGGAAAGGGTTACTGGACTAATCTAGTCTTGCACAGGTGAGACAAAGATGGAATTGTACCTCACAAACTTCCCGTACTGCCTCGGTGTCAATGATAGACCCGTCAAAGTCGTTCCTCGGGAATAGGTAATCCGGCAGATCCACCTTGAACCATTCGTGATCTCTGGACATGCGAACACACACATCGGAATGTTATTTTTCCTCCACGAACGTATATCGCAAAACATATAACTTTAATGTACAAACAACCTGGTCCACACGTGCCATTTACAAAAAAATGTTTAAATGATGAATAAAAATGATAATTATGCACTAAATAAAAACATGAAAGGGCCGATGCAATGTAATTTTTTTAATGCAATAGTTGAAAATGCTCATTTGTGTCCTATTTAACCTAATTTTCAATTATCGTTTTTGCCATTGTCACGGGCACTTTCGGGTGCCTCTTTTGGCTTTTATGCTAATGCAAGTTTCCATATTCATGAGCAAAAGTGTGATATTTTGAGGATGGAAACTCAGTGCTACAGCTATTTTAGCATCAAAAGTTGCCAGATTTTTGACATTTTGCTGTCGTAAATTTGCTTTTCTTTGGTGATTCGTTGTTGTGTCAGTACATGGCAGTTTTAATGCCAATGAGCAAATTTTTCTCACAAATGTTTTCAATGAGCAAATTTTTGGGTTCACAATTTGAAAAGAAAACCCCTAAACGGAACGGTGTTGCTGTGATGAAATGACATCACAGCAACAGCGCCCTCAGTTGTCCGGAAAAGCACAGATAATTTAAAATGTTTAAAGAAGTGCTTTTTTCAATAGAATTAACCAAAAAGGGATGTCAAATAGTTTTCATACATTTAAGAGGAGTAGAAAGTTGCACAAAATGTGTTCCTCAGAAACATTCATCTCATAGACCGTTTAACTTAAGCATTTACAATAAACTGTCTTCTCTTTGTTTATTTTTTCCCTTACCGTATGTCTTTGATGTCCGCTCGTTTCAGGGGATCCACTTGTAACATGTGCATGATAAGTCCTTTGACCGTTGATTTGCTGATGTGTTCTGGTATCGCAAACACTCCCCCTTCAAAAAAAAAAAAAAAAAAGACGTTTATTTTCGGTTTCAGTGCATGAAATGACTGAGAACATTTCTACTCCCCCTGGATGGGATGCTAGTCCATCGCAGGTTACTCCCCAGCTAATGTCAGTACCCATTTATACCCTTTGGTGGAGAGAGGCAAGCTAGGGTGAAGTGGCTTGCCCAAGGACACAACATATGAACAGCAACTGGAGTCGAACCATTGACACTCTGATCATGAGTCACATACCCTAACCACTAGGCCACACTCCCAACATTTTGGAGAAGGATCTTATAAATATAACGTCCAAAACCAGTGGCCGAACTGAAGTTTCTGTGTAAGTTTACATGTAGAAGTACTTCGGTCAGAAAATTGTCAAGACTTTATATTTTCACTTCTCCATTCGTGGACTTTTCTGAGATGAAATTGCACCTGTTTAGTAGCTACTTACATTAGGTGGCTACCCGCAAAAAGCACCTGACATTTTCCAGAAATAAGAGGAAAATTGGAGCCCGATGCGGGAACGTGATTTCCCAATGGTAGCGCACTGCACCCCGACTCGGTTACATGCAAAATGGCATGAGCCCATCCAGATATCTGTTTATTTGTTGAGCAGACGGGCGTCAATGATTGTCTGGTACGGCTTGCACCTTTTGCACGGAAACGAGTCGGGGTACTGTGCGCAACCGAACTTTCTTTGTGAAACTTACAAAGAGAACTTATTTTTTTCACTCGTTCGTACGGGGCTCCGGTTCCTCTTTATTCTGGGAAATGACGGGTCCTGTGTGAACGACAATTCGTCAATAGGGCTCTCTCAAACACGTCCATTGCTGTAGGAGAACTGCAACTGCGTATTTTATGCAATCAAGTGCGTAGTGTTAAACATGTTCCAGACATGTGCACTTCTTGCTCGAAATGAGTTCGAAATACGATGCAGCCGATGCGCATCATGCAAGTTGACGCTCAAAATGCCAATGAACATGGTTGGTCTGTCGGAAATGACGTCATTTGAGAGAGACCTATAGTCTTATCAAAGTCCTACTAAACAGGTGCAGTTTCAACTCTCATGTTCTACTGTGCAATAATTATGCCTACCTTTGATTTTCCGGAAGAGCGTAGGTACATGCTCATCGTCAAATGGAAGCTGGAGGGGGGAATCAACAAAAAATTAAAGGTAAAATGACTGGAAATTTGGCAAATTTTGGGCCGGTGTGGTGTCTGGGTTGGGCGTGGGGTCCGGGTAAGGGGTGGGGACTAAAGTCTTGTACTTACTGTTCCACATAGAAGAGCATACAGGATAACACCGCAACTCCATATGTCCACTTCAGGGCCGGCGTATAACCTACAAATAATTGGCACATAACAAACTTTACTAAAAATATATATGTAGCATTTTTAACAAAAACAAATATCCAAAACTGAAAATCCATTCGCACAATGTGTTTCAAATGCACAGTTCCCGATGAAATTGGTGCCTCCTTCAAATATTTCAAACCAGTGGATCTGAATTTCATAAATGGTCTTGCCTGAACAAGAACAACATTCGTGGCAATAAACCATTTCACATTTTTTTCGTAATTTGTTGGACTCACTTCCCAGAGATGACCTCTGGCGCTGCGTAGTTAGGTGAGCCACAACTCGTCCTCAGAAACTCTCCGTCCGTCATCATGTTAGAAAGACCTACCGGCGGATAAATAAAATAGAACTAAATTGTAATGCTCATATAGCGTTTTCCATCATACCAACAATCTCAAAGCGCTTTACAATTATTCCCTGTTCATCTGGCCGCGAGACCACATGGTAGCCGATATCAGGCCACATTCGGTCCTCTACCCTCACAGGTACCCATTTATACTCCTGGGTAGACAGAGTCAATTGGAGTGAAGTGTCTTGCCCAAGGGCACAAACACCATCTGTCTGGCAGGGTTCCATTATATCATGTACAAATTTGTATTGGAAGCACAGTGATTGATGGATTTTGATGGACTTGGTCCAGTTCCCAGTAAAAGACGCTAGGGAGTTAGGGCTAAAGACGCCCAACTTACCAAAATCAGCGATCTTGACGTGCATGTTGGTGTCGAGCAAGAGGTTTTCAGGTTTCAGGTCTCGATGGACGATCATATGCCGATGACAGTAATCTACGCCTGAGATGATCTGCTGGAAGAACCGACGCGCTTCAAAATCTTTTAGCTAAGAAAATGAAATGTGAGCAGAGAAATTGAACAAAGATAATTTAATAAAATTTAATGGAAAAAATATTACAAGCTTGCAGTACATGTTATTAAACGACGCACATTCACTCACACACGTTGGTTGCAATGAATACACAGAATATTATCAAATGTGTCATTACATATTTGTCAAAATACATGTATGTCCAAAATGTACTGTCCAAAAGATTGTTGGAAATTTCCTATACATCCATGGGTTTCTTTGAACTGGCAAAAGGAAAATTTCTAAGAAGGTGCAGTACTGTTACCATAATTAACCATTCTATGCATACATATATTCTGTGCTAATTTGTCCTTTCAATCAGAATCAATCCAGTGACTGTTTTCAACAGTTAAGAGCTCCCAGCCTACATAAAGCAGGATTGACTGGCTGGGACTGTTCATGTAACTTGATGCAGCAGTGATTCGACTGTAGGTGATTGATAAGACAGTTTCCTGCTTTAGCATGTTGACTGAATTTGACCAGTCGCGGTGCTTGCTTAACATATGATCTGACTGTTTGTGACTAGCCTGTGTAAAAGGCATGGCAGGGAAGAGGATGAATTTGTTTACTGTCTCCGACTGTTTAAATAGTCGTAGGGTTAAACCCAGTCAGTTCCATTTTATTTGAAACTATGAATAAAATCACCGAGTGGGCCCTTACAGAAAATGATGACCCCCTCCCCAGCGAAACGACATTAAAGAATGTCTTTGAGAAATTGTATATTCACCTTGCCATGTTTGACGATGTAGTCAAACAATTCACCGCCTGATACGTATTCCATAACCATAAAGATGTCGGTAGGAGTACTGATAACTTGATATCTGAGGACACAATTGGTAAATATTAACAAATACATAATATCATGTGTCAGTTTAGTCAAAATAAACAGGCTTCTGATTTAGTTTTTGGTAGCAAACAATGGCTTGTAATGTGCACAACAAATTGAGAGTTACATTTTGAGGTTTAAATGTTATTATAACTTAAAACCAGATTTTTGTTTGTACAGCAGTGTTTATTAAAAGGGCATTGTTCTGTGCAGGCCAAGAATTGTACGGTGGCTACTAAAGGGCATGGGCTCTGTTGCCCCACCTCCTTTTTTATTTTGGTGCCCTTGGACTAAAATGTATTCTTCCAGCAGTTTGGAATAAAATGGAATGGAAGTCCCGATGCAAAATAACGGCCATCATTTCAAGAATATAATTCTGAGACGATAGGTAATTACTGTTGGAACTGATGCTTAAAGTTTTAGTTATTTCCATCTTATATTTTGAAATGTTCTCTTTTGCAAAATCAATACAATTATCAAAACATTTGATAATGATGATCAAAGAGCCCATGTAATGTAATTGTTTTAATGCAATTCACCAAAATGCACATTTGTGTCCCATTTAACCTTATTTTCAATTTCCATTTTACCATTTTCAAGGGTATTTTGGTGCCTTATGGTTTTTATGCTAATGCAAATTTCCATATTCATGAGCAGAAGTTTGATGTCATTTCAGGCAGAAACCTCAATGTTACAGCTATTTCAGCACCACAAGTTGCCAGAATTTGGGATATTTTGCTGTCATGATTTTTTTTCTTCTTTGGAGATTCATTGTTGTGTCAGTACAAGGCGGTCAGCCAATGAGCAAACTTTTCTCACAAATGATCTTAACCCTAACCCACCTCACTCCTCCAAAATCCTCCTGGCGGTTTTGGAGGATTCTAGAGGATTGAGGATGAATGGTGATTGAATCAAATGAGGATTCTGGAGGATTGAGGATGAATGGTGATTGAAGCACATGAGGATTTTGGAGGATTGAGGATGAATGGTGATTGAAGCACAAGAGGATTTTGGAGGATTGAGGATGAATGCATTTTGTGGCAGGACTGTCTGATGATTTTGAAGGATTTGGCGTTGGTTATCCTTCATTTAAACACGAGTGCAAAGTTTTGGGATGAGGAGGATTTTGGAGGATTGAGGATGAATGCATTTTGAGGCAGGACTGTCTGACAATTTTGACAAATTTAGGCGGAGTTGCAAAATTTTGGAAAATTTTGGAGGATTTTGGAGGATTGAGGATGGTTGTAAGCAACAAGGGCCTAGGGGGTTAGGGTTAATGAGTAAATATTTTGGGATTCATTTGACCAGAAAACCCCCAAACTGAACAGTGTCTTCCTGAAATGAAATCACAGCAACAGCGCCCTCAGTTGTCTGGAAAAGCATGGAAAATTTGTAAATGTTTTGTAAATCTTTGCACTTTACCGCTTGCAGACGCGTTCGATAATTGACGCGCGAAGGTGCGCGACGCCATGTTGTGGGACAAAATGTGCATGGATAGATATACGCTTGTCCCACAACATGGTGTCGCGCGCCTTCGCGCGTCGATTATCGAACGCATCTGCAAGCGGTCTATTAAAGAAGTGCACTTTTCAAAAAAATTAACTAAAAAGGGATATCAAATAGTTTTCATACATTGAAGAAGACTAGAAAGTTGCACAAAATGTGTTCATGAGAAAGATTTATCTAATGGACCCTTCAAAGAAATTGGAGGATTTAAGATTTAAAGAAAAGCAACCAGTGACACGAGTCAACCTACAATTTGATGATGTGTGGATGTCTAAAGAGTTTAAGGTTCTGGATTTCCCGCCGAATCTTGCTGACTACATCCAAGCTTTTGATCTTCTGTCGATTGAGAATCTTGACCGCCACTTTGTGCTTCGTTAGAAGATGCTCTCCCACTGTGGTAAAACAATGATCAAATGTATTAATTTCTGTGAAATAAAAGAGGAAATTTTGAATAAATTTGAGTGTGGGAAGGTCAGTAAAGGCAAGTCAGAATTGGAATGTCTCATTTTTTTCTTTCCTACTTCAGAATTTTGGTAAAAGTGACAATAAGAATGAAAAGCCGCAGAGGAATCTTTACTCTGAATTTGTCGCGAGAATTACAGTTGAATGTATTGTTGACATTTGTTGTATCATCACCAAATGTTTAGGTATTAAGTCCCAAAACAGAAAAGTGTCTCTTCGTTCCCTAGGGGAACGGGGTCCTAAACTGCACAATTGCCAAGAAATTGAACATATTGAAGGGCATGGTCAAAAACCATTATTATATTATCAAATCTTGATGATAAACACATTTATTGGTAATCAGGTTATCGGGCCAGGACTTGGCCTACTTTGACAATTTTGAAGTACACAAGAAACAATTCGGGAGATGTCTCTGACTTGAAATTCAGGTTATAAAATAAAGTAAGACTAAAAAGTAAAAAAGTCAGTTTAATTTATTAATAATTGTGAACGGAATAGAAATTATTAGAATCATAAAAATATGTGAATTAAATAAATAATAAATTAATAAAAAATCATAAGGTTCACCATAAATATAAAATAGGCAGGGTAATGACTAATGTTATTGTTAATTAATTACAAAAATATTCAAAAGTTGGCCCAATTAAGAAAATTATATCAGAATAAATTAATCATTAACACTGTGCCTTCAAACTTTAGACGAGAAAATCTGTGTAAATCAACAGTGTGGCATGGCACTGGCACTGTGCCAGTGGCAAATGTATACATGTAGGCCTACATAATGCACAGTACATACATTAGTGCACAGAGAATATAAAAGGTCATATTTTCCAGAGAGGTCAAGCCAAACCCACATCGAACCCTTGCGAAACGGCCCCAAATTCACACAATTTCCAATTATAAAACACCCCAAACGACACACCAACATCAAGCTTACTCTTCACTTTGCCGAACGTGCCCATCCCTAGGGTCTCCCCTAGGGTGTAGTGGCCTATTTTCACCTGCGGATTGGACGACATGGCTGCCCAAAATCTCCGATGTTGACTTCGCTTTGCCTGGGAAATTATTTTGACCTTAAAATAGGTCAAGGTGAACGCTGTTTTCTTTTGCCACATCAATCTGTTTAAAATCTGTTTAAAAGCTACTTAAAATCATACAAACTGAAGGCATATATATATATAAAACTGCTCAATTTTTTTATACTGTAGATTATGAAAAAATAGTATAAGTATTTTGAAAGAATAGACCGAACTTTGTTCGAGGCTGACTGATGAAAACGCCCCCACACGTTCTGTTTACAACTTTCTTATCGCACGAGGATGGTAGGCGCGCGCACATGTACATCTGGCGCGCTATATTTACGTGCAGTTGAATGGACAGTTGGACCACATATTTTGATAGACAGTGACTACGTGCGCTACATGTTTTCAATTACCAAGAAAAAGAGGTCGGTCCAAAAACCATGTCAAGTATGCAAATTGTTTCTCAGAAAGTAGAACAACGAGACTGACGCATTGTGAAGAGAGATGTTTTCCTCGCAGAGGCATTTAGACGCCAGAACTCCCGCCGACGGGGTGGGACGATTGGCATTTTTGCAACAGCTTGTGACGGAATTCCAAACTTCGACTGATGACGGTACAATACATCCGCTAGAACAAAGTTAACTTCATTTATCATGTCTAATTGAATAATTATATAAAAAACGGGAAATGTAGTAAGATCACTGAGCAGTTCTCTGAATTGCTTTTGGAAAGAATTTGATATCCTAAGTGTATTTATATAAACTCAACGATTGTCATGTAAACAATAACTTAGAGAATTTGGGGTTAAGAAACTTTTCAACTCGAGCAGGTTTCGACTTTCCACTTAAAAAAAAAGTGATGTCTGAGTTCAACATTATTTCCTCGTTTTTTAAATTTTTATTTATTTGAAATTTGGCTGTCTCATTCCTGTATCCATTGAAAAACCCCGCAATGAAAATAAGTTTCTTAAACTTTTTTGCGTTATCCCTGCTTTTTCCACTGTAGGCCTATGGGGATTTTCTATGAATAATTTTTAATTTTTTATAAGATTTTTGATAAATTTGTTGTGTTTTGTTAAATCTTAACTTATACTAAATCTGTATTATCATTATGAGGAAATTGCGAATAAATCAAATCAAATCAAATTGGAAGATGATTGATGTTCTGAAAAAAAATGTGTGCGTAAATTATTAATGATCAATATTGTTCTCTTTTTTATTTATGTTGTTTTTGCAGGAGCTAAGGAACAAGTGCTAGCTAACTTAGCCAACTTTGCATATGATCCCATCAACTACAACTATCTTCGAGAACTAAATGTTATTGATTTGTTTCTAGGCAAGTATTTCATCACTTCAGTCATAAATTATCAAATTCATAAAGTCCTAGTTTATCAAAATGTTGGGTTTTTTGGGTCTTTATTTTATTCTACTGTCTGAAGATATTTATCCAATGTCTGAGGCCAGTGACGGTGTATTTTTGTAGTCCGAGTAACTAGGACTCTACGAATCGCCTTAACATGGGTACATAGCCGTATTGCGTTACTAATGACGTTTTTTGACAATTTTCACTCGTACCCCCAATCAAAATCTTCAGATTTCACCCCCAAAACAGTCTTCAAACTGCCTTATGCGCCCCTGAAGGCTTCAGTGGGAATTGGAAATACAAATGGTGGTGGTTAGGTTTACATACCTTTGGGAAGAAAAGAAGAATTTCACCTTCAATTCGGGAAACATCCTTGTCACAAACACGCCTTGTTTGAGGCTGCCATTTTGAATTCAGGAAAAGTAGACTTGTGCATGGCTCTGGCTAGACTGTTTCCTGGCAAGCATCAGACAGACCAATCACAGGGCACTTCACCTGGATTGGTGACCAATCAAAGTGCCCTGTGATTGGTCAGGTGACTAGTATTTTTGAATTGTGTATTGTTCATCAAATAGACCGGATGCGTAGCGGCCATGATCTTAGGTAGAGTTAGAGAGCATCTTTTGTTATTTTGATTCAGCAACAATGAAAGCACAAAAGGTGAACTAAATGTATTTGTGAATTTTTCTTTTTTGTTGGTATACTTTTATTCATCAAAGTTACTCATGTGAATTTTGTATTGGGAATATCTAATGAAGTCGAAAAAATGTTGCAAACAATTTCTTGGCATAGATATGTTGACAGAGTCGAGTGAAAAACTTGTGGAATTTGGTATTGGTGGCATCTGCAATCTCGCTCTTGGTAAGTTCAGGGGCCAATTTCACGGCGCTGCTAAGCACAAAAATTTGCTTAACACAAAAAAGTCTGGCTTAAAAAAGCAGGTTACCAGCCAAAATTAAACTCCGTGTGATGTTTATTGCTCGTGATTAGTATTCAGCTGTTGTTTGCTATAGCATGAAAATCACATGGAGTTTTGGCTGGTAAATTGCTTTTATAAGCCAGGCTTGTTTTGTGCTAAGCAATTTTTTGTGCTTAGCAGTGCTGTGAAATTGGGCTCAGGTGATTCTCAATAATGCAACACTAATTCAGGCCAAAACTTTACTCGCCTTCTAAGTTCTAGTTGACAAAATTCTCAAAGTTTTTTCATGAGGCAAAGACAAGGTCCCCTCAGTATTTCACCAGCCAAGTTTGAGGTTTTCAGATCAATTTGTAAAGGAGACTTTTCTTTATTATTTTGCACCTGAGAGTGAAGCCAAGTGATTTTTAATTTGAAGCCTGAGACTAGACTGGTACGCGTCCAACGGTTTGAAAAGATTGACCCTTCATTGGTTTGGTGGCAGACTATGGAGAGATGTGTAGAAATAGACCGATACCAGATGTTTCTTTTGAATACTGAGGACCTACTGGTTGTTTCATGTGCCAGTCTATTTTCTTGTATTGCATGCTTTCAGTACCTTAAGTTTTGGGACTCTCATACACAGTATTGAGAGTCCCAAATTTTCGGACTAGATCTGAACCTACAACCCTCAGAACACTGTAACAGTGCTCTACCAACTGCCACGATGCCCTAAATTGTCTATATTTTTGTTCAGCTTCAGGGATTGTTAGTCAGAAATCATAAACCTGTTGTGTATAACCAGGGATCAATAATAACAAAACATTTGTATTTTTGGATTGACAGATAGAAGCAATAAGGACTATATTATCAGCTGTGGTGGAGTGAAGCTCATCATCGATGTACTGTCAAGGTAACACAGGATACCCCCTCCCTCCCCCCCCCCCTTCCCGAACATACGCACACACACTTTCGTATTATCCTATACTTGAGAACTCACGATTGAGGATCGTTTTCAACACAAGATGAACTCTCAAGGACAACAAAGAATCTGTTGTTCTCCCTTTGTCTGTCTGTCTGTCCTTGGCGTGTATGTAATACATTTACACAGCCTGTCGGGTTTGTTTATTGTGTAAATGGAGGATTTTCTATTGTTTCTCTTCCTCTTTTCTTTGTTTATACTGTAACTTTTTCGCATCAGCTCTTATTGGTTTGGTACACGTTTTCTAATCCAGGTCGTCCTTGATTTGGTTCCTGTCCTCAATTCATCGATGATGTTGCACATGTTTGTCCTCGATTTACACCGTAAACACTCACTCACATACACATATACATGTACTTATGGGGAAGACCTTTTTTTTTCATTATTTTGTTCTCCATTGTTCTTATTGAAATCTCAAACTACATGTACATAATGTTTCCCTTTAATATGGGGCAGATAGATTTTTAAAGACTTCCTGGTGGGGAGGGTCTATTGTGTTTACTGCCCCATGTACAGTCGAATCTCGTTAGTACAAACTCTGTTTATACAAAATTCTGGTTATAACAAACATAAAGCCTTAGTCCCGACTGTGCATTTATATGCACAGTGAATGGGACTGATGTTCCTCTTAATACAAAATTCTGATATAACAAACAATTTGGCTTGGTCCGAACGAGTTTGTATTAACGAGACTCAACTGTATATGTACACCCGCAGCCACACACAAACATCTGCAGACTTTCCCCACTCCTTAAACTTCTTGAAGATTGTATGACACTGCAAGTTACACAATTGGAGCTAAGTAACTTTATTAAGGTTACACGAACAGCTGGATTAACAATGACCAAGGAAGGCCATAGTACCGCTTCGTTTTAATAGCTTGTCATTAAACTTAAGACTGACTGGTTTGGGACTGACATGTCTTTATTGACTTTTTGTTTATATATCTTCCGGTTTTTGTGTAGGCCAGAGGAGGAAACCGTCTTGTCAGCAATCACTGCGTTGATGTTCCTCACGACACCCCAATCCAAGACAGGTGATACAATCAAGTTTGTTGACAACTTTCATGAAATCTTATTCCCAAATTAAAATTCTGTCAAGACAATATCATCAGAATTGTGAAGTCTTGTACATAAAGCAGAGTTGTAAGTGGTGGGCAGCCATGTGAGTCGGGCTGAATCACATAGAAAAGTAAGGTAGCACTTAAAATGACCAACTAGAATAAAAGTCTGCATGAACTTCCGTAGCAACAACTGTTTCATCAGATGCAGTAAAGAGGAGCGTCATCATGCAAGGTTTATATACATGTACATGTGATGTTCAATCAGTGATCAGAGTTGTATGCAAAAATCATCACTAAGGGAATAACAGTGTGAGGAGCCGGTCTTCACTGCGTGATAATGACCGGGTGTGGGGGTGACCGCTGTTAATGGACCGAGACGAATTAATAAATACCTTTATAACGAAATAAACAGTTAAAATGCTCAAATTTTGTGACTTTTTTCCGGCGATATTTCCAGACTTTTTTGTGTTCATGTTCATGGGCCATATTTAAGCTTAACAGCTATAACGACGTATACTCAACAGAAACTGCTGCCGTAGCGAAACAAATTACAACAATGTTTTCATATCTTTACCTGATGGAGGAAGCTGAAATCTCGTTTACACATTCCTTGTGTCCGGAATTACAAAGATGCTTGGTTTAGAAAAGGTAAATATGTCGGTGGGTGAAGTGTTCAAAGAAAATAAATCGTAGATCTACGCTTCGGTCGTAAACATCCTCAGTATATACTGCACTGCTGTACGATGTCGTTTCAAAACTTCCTTACGCGCGCGCACGCACACATCCCTAGCAACTGCGTTGCGTGCGCGCGCGTCAGTCTCACGCGATGGGGGTTGAGCGCATGTGCAGTGCTCAATTGTTAAAAGCTACCGCAGGACTGTTACTATATTTTGACCAATCATGGGCTGAACGGGGCTGGATCAATGCTGGTTCAGGGGCCATTTATTCGCTTGATCTTTGAAGCCGGTCCATTATCACCGTTAATGACCGGCCACGTGATCGAGTCTCGACCAATCAGAAACCATCAACTCTCCAAGGTATTTATTAATAGTCAATCATAAGTCAATTGTAAGTCAATCATAAGGCAATCATAAGGCAATCATAAGTCAATCAAAAGGCAATCATAAGTCAGAAATAAGTCGATCATAAGGCAATCATAAGGCAGTCAAGCATAAGTCAGACATAAGTCAATCATAACTCAGTCTTAAGTCGGTCATAAGTCAATCATAAATCAATCATAAATCAATCATAAATCAATCATAAGTCAATCATAAGTCACCCAGTCTCAACTCTTGTGACATCTCCTGTAGGCCCTAATACTTGTGTCATTGTGCTTGTGTTTCACCTGTGATTGGAAAGATTTCCATATACGAAGTTCACTCAACACTCTGTGTACAAACCCTATGAGAGTGGACTGAAAAATTCTAAGTGTTTTCTAAGAAAATGCTTTTATTTTCTCACTGCTCAAATTGACTTTGATGACATGAAATTGCTATCTGGGGGCTTGTTAGTCAAAAGAGAGGAAAATGAGTGAACTTCGCCCTGTGATTTATTCCATTTCAACTCTGAACCCAACATGGTCTGGAACTCACTTGTGTTGTCGTCTTTTTCTTTAAGAGATCACAGCGCCCTCTGTTGTCGAGTGCATGCACCGATTCGCCCAGTCCACCAGTCGGAGATTGAGCAACCTTGCCAGCGTCTTTCTGCAGGTCAGTTCAATGTGTCGGCTTTGAAAATAGACCATATCATCCCCCGTTGTGCCCCCCCCCTCCCCCAATAAGACTTTTCCCGATTGTATTTCAACTCGTGGATTGCTTGTTATTTTGTTCATGTAGGATTACTGTACTGATGCACAGAGGCAGCAAGCAGCGGAATCTAGCGGGTGTGGAGATTCCCACATTGTTGGTATCCCACTTCCAAGTTCTGATAATCCCTCATCAGCTGATGCATGACAGGATGCGCGGAATTTGGAGTCGATCGATCATCTGTGACGTACAAGAATTTTTGGCATTATGAGTCCAGGGCAGATTGAAACCCCTCGAGCAGAGAAAATAATTAGGACATATTTACTTACTCTTTAATAATGATAAGTTGGGAGGGTAATCATCCTTACTGGCAGCTGAGAAGCTGAATTGCGAAGGACGCGGCTACAACGTGGTCGAGCCGCTGGCACGTAAAGGCGCCTGGGCAGCCAGCCACATCGACCCATATATGACCACAGAGCACAGCCAGAGATCGAAAGTCTTCGATTTTTCCAGAGGGAGGTAAACTGGAGAGCCCGGAGGAAAAACCCTCGTGGCACAGGGGATAACCAACGCACAACTCTACTCACATGTGGTCAGCAGCCGGGACTCGAACCAGGGCCACAGTGGCGAGAGGCAAGCGCCTTACGCACTAGCCACCCATGCCACCCAAGCCAACAAAACTTTTCCAAAACTTCCCACGAGGTGAAGATGAACTCTGCAGTATTTCACCAGCCAACTTTCATGTCTTGATTCAAGTTTCTTCAGAGTAATCTCAAACAGTTTCACAGCAGACAATACGAAGCCAAGTGATGTTAATTTGAAGGAGAAAGACTTGACATGATACATGTCCAACTTTTCCTAAAGATGGATCTTTTACTTTAGTCTGGTGGCACAAATGGGGAGAAATGTATAGAACTAGAGACTAGGTACCATGTTTCTTTTGACATTCTTTAGACATGCAGTACTAAAATGTGTTGGGCTGGTTTATTTGTGTTTTTGTTTAAAAAAATACTGAACACCTTGAGAGAAATGTATATTTCTTATTAAAATATTTATATAATTGTGAAGTACATGTATCTTTCAAAGCTGTTGTATTTTAAAATAAAATTGTCCGATTGGAAATGCAAACATAATGTGTAGCAAAACTAGTGTGATATGTATGTACTCCCATTTCTAGATGTTGAAGGACAGCAAGAATCCCTGCCAGATGGATTTGAGGGACACAGTTTAAGATTTTGTATACATAAATGGATCCTACCATGTTATAGTTCAAAACATGGAAAGAATGTAGTATCCAGATGCCACTTCAGCAGTTGTGTGCAAAGTCTATGGAGAGTCAAGAACATTTTCAAATACATGGATTTCCTAACAAAATTGGAAATAATGTAGTGCTTATATAGCGCTTTATACCAAAGGTCTCGAAGCTCTTCACAATTATTACCCCTGCTCATTCGGCCAGGAGACCAGTTTTTTGCAGCAGCTCGAGATCAGCGCATTCTGGTCTCTACCTTCACAGGTACCCATTTATACTCCCGAGTGGCGAGAGGCAATTGTAGTAAAGTGTCTTGCCCAAGACCACAAGCACCCCCATACCATGGCGTGCATGTTCAGCATCGTAACCATTAGACAACTGGACCACAGCACTTCACTATTTCTCAGTCACCCATTTGTGTCCTTTGAAATTTTTTTTACAATGACTGACCTTCATTGATGATAGGGCCTATAAATTATGATGAAAAAAGGTTGGCGAGGATGTAACATTCTTTCCCAAAATGTTTGCTGCTCACTTTCTGGCATGTTGGGGTGAATTTGTGAAATGACAAATGACAACAATGAAAAACTATAACAACCAGTTATATACTTGTACATCACCAACTATTTTATTCACTATCTGCCGTTGTCGGAATCAGATCAGATCCAATTCAATGCGGATGTAACAAATAGAACTTTACAAATGTTGAAGTCACAGAGATTGTTGGGTTGATCCTGCATTTACCGGCATACGAAAGCCGTCAAGTTGGGTATTGTATATCAATGTGCCGATGTATACGTAGACTGGACGCTCCTGCCGGGAACCGTTGATCATGATGTGTTATGCTTATGTGGAAAGCGTGCCTGTAACCGGTTTAGGACTTCGCCCCTCCTGCTGCACCGCGCTGCTTGGGTTTCGGCTTAGTTCCCTCGCGGAAACCATTCCTGGAAGAACAAGACAAAATATGATACGTGTCACATTTACAAACATCAAAAATGTCACTGAACATGCAACGGGGTTCGAACCTGCAATCTCCATAATGCCTTACTGAAGCTCAACCAACTAAGCTGTCCAATCCCATGTTGCAAAAGATCTCCCAATTTTGTCAATGTCTGTTATGACTACATGTACTGTCTTGTTACACAGACAACTGGGAGAGCGCCTACATTAGGGCTGGATAGATTTAGTTTGTAGAGTGCCAGTAGGGTGTTCCAGCAATCGCAGCTTCGAATCCAGTGCTATTTGTTCAACGTTTCTCTTGATTTAAAAAAAAACAACCTAATAGAGGTTAAATGGAATGAGTCTCAGCTAGACCATTGTGGGATCGGTCAGGCAGTCATCACAACACTGTAAGAGTGGTGCATGGTTTCTCATCATCGACTCAAAAATCAAGTAAAAGAAGAAATCAAAGTTTTGGTCCAGCTTGTATTCTGGCTACAACTCCAAGGGGGGGGGGGGGAATATTTGAAGACTTAACTCCTATTTCTGTACGGCCAATTCAGCGACGGCCATTTTCCGCGGTGGTACTGGGGTGGCACAAGGCAATATTCTCAAACGTTTGCCTCAGATTATATAAATTGGCGTTCCTGAAGCAGGACACGAACCTTTTAAGTTACAGTCCCCCAGTTTATAATCTGAAACATGGAAGCAAAGCTAGTGACAAACCCGAGGATTCAAAACACCACAAGAGAAGGATGTTGGGGATTTTTTGGACTTCTGGTACTTCGAGATTCATTTTGACAGAGACTACTTACTTGAATCTCCTGTGCACAACCTTCATGTAGCGCATGCGGCCAGTCCCTGTGGTCTTTCGTCTCTTTGCCTTCATGCTCCAGTTATCTGTTACGAGATGAAAACAAAAATTTGATTTTGACAAGTCAGACTTTCTGGCATACTTTCCGCATATAAGAATTGTAAAAAAAACCTGCAGTCACCAAACTCCCAAAACCTCTTGGGAAAACTAATCAACTGAGTGGTACACTTTGAAGATTTTTATGTAAAAAAAAAGAAAATGTATATAGAATTAAGCCAGGTGAGTCTCAGCCAGACTATTTGTGGGTTTGTCATGCAGTCATCACAAGAATGTATGAATGGTGCACGTTGTCATCATTGACTCGGTGGCTTATTAAAATCTAACCTTCCAAAATTCTCCAAATTCCTAATTGCAAAATGGAGGATTTTGCAGGATTGAGGCTACACGGCAAGAATGTGTGGCTTTTTTGGAGGATGCACTGTGTCAAGGTCTTGGGCCAGACCTTGTTTTGTTTATGCTCAGCCAAGCATAAATTGAGGCCTAGATTATACTTGAAATCCTCCACACTGCTCCAGGATGTCACTGGCTCCTTGTGAAGCCTCATTCAACTATAGGTCTCTCTCAAAGACGGACATCTCTGTAGGAGAACTGCAACTGCATATTTTACGTAATCAAGCACGCATTGTGCAGTGTTGAAAATTGTTCCAAACATGTGCGCTTGTTGCTCAAATTGTGTTCGAAATGTTGCAGCTGATGCGCATTAAAACTTGGCCAAGTATTATTAAATTCAGACTCCCCTCCAAAAAAATTTGGGAAAAGATGTTATCACTTACAACTACGGATCTTTTTGGCTGGATAGCCACAGCTGGCACATCGTTTCTTCTGGATGTGGTAGCTACGGCGCCCACACCGCCGGCAGAACGTGTGGGTCTTGTTGTGCCGTTTACCAAAACTGGATGTACCCTTGGTCTAGAAAGGGGACGATAACACAAGATGTAACAGTGACTTGTGAGGATATTCAATGATATGAAAAAATGACATACAAGACAATTTTATCTTCATATCAATCAACTTTTGCTTAGGTCTGCAGGTCATGTTATATAAACTCGTTTATATGAGCAAATGGAAAGAATGTTGCATCCTGACGCCACTTTTTTTTCATTGTAAATTATTATCTCAATGAAGGTCAGTCATTGCAAAATGTCGAAAAGAAATGAATCTGGGGCCGAGAAAAATTTCCAGTTTTGTTAGAAAATACTTTGAAAATGCAGTCTACTCTCCATACACTTTGTACACAACCAAAGATGTGGCGTCTGGGTACTAAAACATTCTTTCCGAGCAATTTGGTGACAATTTTTAATATTGACAATCTTTTCGTCCGTCTGTTGAATTGAAATGGAAATTACATTGCCTGGCTTAAGTAAACACTTAAGTTCAGGCTTCGGTTTGGTCAATCAATGAAAAATGTCAATGAAAATGCAAAGTACGAAAAGAACGTTGCATTCTGACGCCACTTTTTTTTCATCATATATCATCTCAATGAAGGTCAGTCATTGCAACATTGTTGAAAAGACCACTGTCACTGAAGATATGAATCTGGGACTGAGAATGAGATTGAGAAACATTTCCAATTTTGTCAGACATGAATAAAATCTAGAAGTTGTGTCTGGATACTACATTCTTCAGTTCTTTCCCAAATCACTTCCAAATTACAGACGACAGAGGAAAGGCTACACAATACCTCCAACAAGATGAAAGTCTCGTAAGTTTGTATGTAAAGACTAAAGTCATATCCTGTTTTGCACGAAAATGGGCACATTGGCCTACAGAGTACAGTGTATGTACGTTACGTTGATGCTATAATGTTTTCTGACCCAGATTTCATCATACCAAAATTGTATTAAAACAATATCATCTGTAACAAATTGACAAAGCTTTCCTATTCAATTTAAAAGAGATTCTACATGAGTAGTTTTTCTTAAAACTGTAAGATGCGGTGGATTTTAAAGGCAACTATCACGATCCTCACCATTTTGGACACGGCTTTCCAATGAAGAGGACGTGCGCCCTCTGTTGGTTGAACTTTCTCAACTCCAGCGCGTCACATCATGAATATGCACAATGCTAAAAATAGATGAACAACAAAACCAATCCACGTGGAAGTGGACACGTACGTGGATATTGTGTCATAACCCGCAAAGTGCTAAAAAGGACGGGCCTATAAAAAGAAGGGCTGTATATTTCCACTTCATTTTTATCAGCGATTTCTGAGCAGGACATTATATCTTCAAAAAGTCACAGATTTTGTACCGGTTCTTTTTATAGTTCTGGAGATATATTTTCGGTTCGAAAAACGACAGGTTTACTATTACATGCAACTCTAGTCTTGTTGCCATACATCAGAACTCTTTTCTAATTAGTCATCACAGGAAGAGTTTATAAAACAATTTGTTAAAGATGTTTGGCGATTCCACGACACTTGCTGACGTTCGTCAGATCCTGGCCAAACAGGCTGCCGCGGCCGAAAGCAACGAGGCGTCTCTGTCGGTGCTGGGACTGGAACATTTGGAAACGACTTTGCTGAATTCCTTGAGGTATCTGGTGAACATGAGCCGCGATTCGACGCCGGCTGATGAGAGAGGCCACGAAGACGTGGAGGCGGGGCTTGTGACGCCGGAGGGGCGGGGAGATGGAGAGAGGGATCGGGAGTGTTTGAATCGTGAGGAGGAGCATGTGTGTGAAATAGAAGGTCATTCAGGGGATTGTCGTAGTGGCGAACAGGAAGAAACGGAGTTGAATCTAATGGAATTGCCAGTAAGTTAAAGTTTTAATCTATCCATTTATTTGCCCCTTACTTTTTGCTTCATTTTTGAGAAATTCTTGAGGATAAGGCCAAGGTAGTCCCACTAACTGGGTCGCTAGATCTCCTTTTTTTGACATTTGGGATCAATTGTTTTACAATTAAAAGTGATTAACTTTTCTGATGTACTCCTCTACTGAATAAGAAGTCTTGCAAGACGCTCGCTTATAGTTCTGAGGGCAACTTCACTAAGGAAGTTCAGAATTTGAACAAGATTTGTTGTTAATATAATGTTGCTTTTGTCATTTTTAAATGCAACATTTAGCAGTATACTGTTGACCCAGTAACTGGGGCGCTAGAACTCCTTTCTTCGAATTTTGACTTTGGCTAGTACAATGTTACCGACAAGCCAAAATTCGGGGAAAAAAGGAGTTCAACGCCCCAGTTACTGGGTCTACGGGTATAATGTATTTATTGTTTCCCTAAATAATCTGTCACACCCCCCCCAAAAATGTGGTCTTAATACTTTTTTTCTCCTGATAAGTCTTTACAAGATAAATTTCACTTTGGGTAATATTTTGTCATCTCATTTTGGGCATGACTCCCCCCCCCCCATCGAGGCCTGTGCCAAATTGCTCAGAATTTACACTTTTTATTCACAGGTCCAAGTTCTTCTGCACATTTTCTCTTTCCTCGACGCTCCTGATGTTGCCAGTGTTGGCGGCACTTGTCGTCAGTGTTACAGCCTCTGTGCGGATCAGATTCTGTGGAGAGACGCGCTGGAGAAGGACAAGCTAAGATGGAGGCAGGTCGGCCATCGGTCCAACCCCGCACTGTATGAGGCAGTGAACTCTGACCTCACATACAAGGAAATGTGAGTCAATTGAATTGTGGGGACACATATAAATGAAGAAGTTACTAGTAGTGTTAGGAACATGTACAGAATTTGTATTTAAGTCCATCACAAAAGTCAAATCACAAGTCCATCACAAGTCAAGTAACAACTTCACTAACAAGTCATATCACAAGTCAAATCACAAGTCAAATCACAAGTCCATCACAAGTCAAATCACTAGTCAAATCACAAGTCCATCACAAGTCAAATCACTAGTCAAATCACAAGTCAAATCACAAGTCAAATCACAAGTCAAATCACAAGTCCATCACTAGTCAAATCACTAGTCAAATCACAAGTCAAATCACTAGTCAAATCACAAGTCAAATCACAAGTCCATCACAAGTCAAATCACAAGTCAAATCACAAGTCAAATCACTAGTCACATCACAAGTCAAATCATAATTCAAATCACTAGTCAAATCACAAGTCCATCACTAGTCAAATTACTAGACCATCACAAGTAAAATCACAAGTTAAAAAATGAAACAAATGTACACCGATAGTCATGTGAAAGAACAGTGTTTTTCTTACAGGAAATTACTAAAAAGTAAAGGATGGAGTAGATGTTAAGTAAGCACAAGAATTTTTTGTAATAAAATCATGTAAACTTTCAGAAGGCATTTATCATTTGTCAAATCTTTACGAAACAAGCCTTTTTTTAAATTAGCTTTTTGAGAACAAACCTTTATTCCTAACAATATAACAAATCCCAAATCGAAAGATGTGTACCAAATCATGATTGTAAGTTTACAAGTGTATACTAATCTATTGAAATTTAACTGAGTATATCATGTATTATTGCAATTTTCCAACTACAATGTATTAACTATGGTTTTGACACTATGATGGACAACTATTTTACAATTTTTTTAAAATTATTTTGTTTCCCTAAAATCATTTATTTGACAGTTACATGAGATGCAGTCCCGAATTCCAGCGTGAGTCGTCAGGTTTCAACCTCATGCGACTGCCCCAACTTCTCTGGTCATTCATCCCCCACAAGCCTCCCAAAGTCGTCATGTTCGGTCCGGGGCTCGAATCCAACTCCACCACCCTGGTCCGCAAGTTCCTTGGCAGCGGCACCGATATCTTCAAGGTGCTAGGAGTGTTTCCGGCACTCTTACCCGGTAGTTGTACTTTTCTCCTGTACTTTTTCCTCATTTTGTCTAAAAATTATCGTTAATTTTTAATTCAGCCACACAAACATTTTGGGTGGTTGCTAAAAAATTGATAGTCACAGATATTCAAAAGAAACAAAGATCCCAATTGAAAAAAAAATTCCAATATTTTTTTTTATTTCCAAGTTTAACATATGCTGGGACCATTATATTTTAAAGAGGTAATAAAAATTTGAATATTCAACAGATTTCCTTATGAATATTGATTTTCCTAGGTGTTGGGACAGGCTTCAGAGTGTCAGTAAACAACAAGCTGGATATGAGGCTGATAACGCTGTACTCCGGTACAAAGTAAGTACAGTGTCTACACAATTTCCTAGCTGTACACACAAAAACTTTAAGAAAGACAGTAACTTTTCAAAATTGCAATCTAAAAGAATGACTGTGCATTGGATCATGTACTTTTGCATGTACATGGAAATTTTTACACATCGAAGCGTTCTGTGGTTACTGTGGCGCATGATGTGATGCGACAGTTTCTGATTGTGAAAAATGACATCCTGTCACTTCCTTTGGTATGACGTCCTAGACAATTATCAAATCCTGTAAGATAAATTGAACGTTTAACTGGAAATGCACTGATCGCTGCAGTGATTAGTGAAGGCTACGCGACACCAACATCCTGTATTATCTTTCTTAACATGTCGTCACTTTGAAGTATGTCATTACAGAAATAGACATGACACAGTTTGGTTTACCAGTGTCCCACATCATAGGATATCATTGGAGAATTGGAGATGATACTGTCAAATTAAAAAAAAGTCTGAAAAGTGGACAAATGTCTGAAAGATGCATTTCTGAACAATCTCATGCCTGAGAATTCCAAAGAAAAGTAGTCAGAAATGTATACTGCCTTTAAGTTAGAAACAACAGAAATTAACTTTAGATAACCCTGAATTTATTATGCAAATGATTTTTTTGGGTGGGGTCACTCACAGTTACATTCCATGTAACAGTTAATTCACTGGAAAAGAATCTATACATTAACATGAAATTGGAAATAATGAGAATTTCATTCCTCAAAGGTAATATACAACATTTGCAAACACACACACACACACACAAAACTACCAAATTATTATGAAATACATTACTTGACTGTAACTTAAGTGAATAATAGTCTCAAACATCTTGTGAAATCATGGCACCTGGTGTGCTGTCATTTTGACTGTTTTTAAATACTAGCTGCCGCAATTGACCAAATTTAGTCCACATTTTGTTTGCAATCGGTTACACATCCGTGAAAGGGTGCAAGCCAGCTAATCTGGTTCCCTGACCTGACAATTCTTGGACCTTTATGAATTGCTCCGTTTCCTCTAAAGTAGAGTCAGGGAACCAGACTACCTGAACAGCATGTTTTCTGGGTTAATTTTTCCAGCATCTGTGAACACAACAGGTCAGTGTAACAATATTTGCTATAAAATACTAACCCCCCTAAATCCATTCATTTTTGAAAATTGCAGCAAAAGCAAATGTTGTATATTCCCTTTAAAAAGAAATGCACATTAATTTTATTTATCCAAGTTGGGAATGGACTTGGGTTGACTTCTTATATTTTTAATCAACTGTTCATCTAGGAGAGACCGGGAAAACCCTGAACTTGGAGCGACCAGAGCCCAGCGTAACAAACTCCTGCAACAGGCATCCCCCGGGGGTAGCCCCCAGGGTGGGGAGGCAGGTGGGAGGGGAGATGACGACGACGCCGCGTACGAACCCACGTCGACAATCAAGGAGCTGTGCCGGAACGTGGATGCTTTCATCTTTGTGGTGGACGCCATGGTGGGATCGGAAACATGTAAGATCATAATTATCAGATTATAGCAGATTATAAGTAGCTGTAGGCTCAGTGCACAAGTACCCTCAGCGCAAGTTGGGGAGTGACATTCTAAAGGAATTGGCGACGATGCCTGACGTTCAAGCGAAGATGCGATGGCTTTGTGAACATTTAGAATAAAATAAGTCATGTGTAGTTCGCGCTATAGCCAGTACCAGCCTCGACTCCATGGGCACGTGCGCTTTCATTCAGTAACCCCTGATCGTAAGGAATACGTAAATGACACCGACCGGCTATTCAGAGTGCACTGCACGCGTATTTCAAAGACTGTACACCCTATATGCGCTCTGCACGTCACGTCACGTACACAATTTTTTTCAAGTCTGCACGATGCCAGTACGATATGGATTCTGAAAGCCTTGTTTTTCACACACAAAAAAACACCCTGTATCTTTCAAAATTGTCAGCACTGCATCGAGCGTTGAATACATCAACTGCAGTCGTTAATGTGCCACTACTTGGCACCGGGCAGTGCTATCATATAGGATTACCCTGTAACGCTAATGTACAGGCTAAATCTGGCCCACTGTGCAGACCAGATGCTTGAAAAGACTTCCAGTGAAAAGCCGTTCTGAACTGAACTGAATTTTGTGCATTCTAGGATCTGCTTTACTACTCTTACCTTGTTTTTTTGTTTCTACATTATTTGACAGTAGCAATTGATTCTCAACCGGAACTCTTTGCCTTGATGAACGACCGATGGACCTCTCAGAAGTGCCCCCTTGTCATTCTGTCCTGCGTGCCCAACACAGAGACAGCCAGAGTGCCGTGTGTGACGATGGCCAAGGAACTAGCCCTCCACAAACTCAACAGAGCGTGGAAGGTAAGCGGCCGATCCATTTTCTATAATTCATTTTTCTGGCATTTGCCAAAACTGTATACATTTTGTGTTTGTTTTTTTTCTTCTTGACCACAAAATGCTGTAGACTTTGTATTTTTTCCCAGCATGTTATGAAAACAAAGTTGCCTGAGTTCTTCTTGATATTTCCCTGAGAACTTTCCAAAACTCCAGGAGAAATATGTTCACATATAAATGAGGTTGCTGGGAAGTTAAGAGGTGGTTGCAGCAAAGCAACTAACGTACTGATAACACACGAGCAACTCGTTGACAAGTGATGGCCTCCCTTTGCCCCTTACAACCATCCTTTCCTCAACATATGCAGCAGAGATGCACATACATGCCGAACTGGCAAAAGCCTTTCTCTTCTGGGCCGCTGTCAAATTCCCTAAGTTTTCCCTGATTTTTGTTGTTTTCCCAAATTCCCTGAGTTTTTCCCGACTGGAAAAATGGAAACTCACTTTCAAGGATTTCCAGAATGGCTGGAAACCCTGTTTGTACAATTATTTTCAAACAACACAGTCTTTGTTTACTTCTTCCGCCTGTTTCATTCAACTTACAAAATTTTATTTGGAAAGTAAATCTCTTTATGGTTTAATCCTTTTTTCCCCTGCAGATGTTTGATGTTGATGTGTCTGACTTGTCAGGAGTGGTCGAGGCTGTCACCTGGTTGGTGGAAAGTGCACAAGGGAGGTAGCTCTCAGCCAATCGCGGCACAGCTTTCATAAGGAACACATTATTTCTCTACAAGAAGCTGTCCCCTGGGTGGTGGAAAGTGCACAAGGGAGGTAGCTCTCAGCCAATCGCAGCACAACTTTCACAGGGAACACCCTGTATAAAGAAGCTATCACCTGGTTGGTGGAAAGTGCACACGGGAGGTAGCTCTCAGCCAACCACAGCACAGCTTTCATAAGGAACACCCGGTATTTCTTTTATACAAGAAGCTGTCACCTGGTTGGTGGAAAGTGTACAAGGGAGGTAGCTCTAAACCAATCACAGCACAGCTTTCACAAAGAATATGCCTTATTTTTCTAAGGGAAAAAGTTCAACTGTAAATAATATAAAGTTTATTATTTAATGTTCAGTCAAGTTTGTGTATTTGGATATAAATTTATCATTCAGCTAATAGAATAAAATGTATTCCCGAGATGTTTTTCCAGCAAGTTTTAGGGGAAGTTTGTAAGCTATTTTAAATTAATGATCAGAATTCAGGTTTCATGTTTGAGTATTTTTTTAAGTGTAATAAATACTTGGATAAACATGCACTTCGGTGAAATGTACAATTGCTTTTACAAAATGTGTATATCTTAATGTTAACGTTGTTAATTTAAAATAAAGTATTTAAAAAGACCAAAAGAGGCATCCAATAAAGGCTAGATCATACTCTGCGCCAAGGTGAATGCGAATGTGCGCCACCACAGCAAGTATGCGCGCTGCAAATTTCGCAAAAGTTGAACACGTTCCAATTCTGGTGAATTTTGCAGAGAATGTGTCCTGACATCACATTTGCTTTGCATTCGCATTTATGTGAAGTACCGGTATGACCCAACCTTAAAGATAATACAACATTTGCAAACGTCATAAAAACAAAATTACCCCATTATTATGAAATACCTTACTTGACTTCAAGTGAATAATTGTCTCAAACATCCTGTGAAATCATGGCACCTGGTGTCATGTCGTTTTCAAGAAAAGTGGAATTTTGAATCAATATTCTAATGATGGTCAGCCGACCATTTTTTTTGCTTCCCCAAATACTACCCCCAATTTACCAAATTTAGTCCCCATTTTGTCTGCAATTGTTTCCACATTCGTGAATGGGTGCAAGCCAGCTAGTCTGGTTCCCCTGATTTAACAATTCCCCGACATCTATAAATTGCTGTATTTTGTCACGGAACCAGACTACAAGAACAGCATTTTTTTCTTGTTTTTTTCAGCATCTGTGAACACAATTTCTTAATAAATGGGTCAGTGTAACAATATTTGCTATATAATATTAACCCCCAACCCATCCATTTCTGAGCATTACAGCAAAAGCAAAATGTTGTATATTACCTCAAGTGAATGCTTCATGTTTACAATGAGTTTAATACCATACCTCTGTTTGAAAGAAAAAATTGTGAATTCATGAAAACTTTACAGAAGTTCAGCCTTAAATTGTTCAACAAACACTGCCATTATGTGGCCTGATCAAATTAGGTTTTGCCCTTCACTGCCATTATGTTGGTTCTTTGTAGCCGCCATAAACATGACTGAGATTATTTATCGGTCTCAAATTAACCCATATCAGTCCCTGTACTGCCCCAAACTGCCCTGCCTGTTACTCCCTGTACCGCCCCAAACTGCCCTGCCTGTTACTCCCTGTACCGCCCCAAACTGCCCTGCCTGTTACTTCCTGTACAGCCCCAAACTGCCCTGCCTGTTACTTCCTGAACAACCCCAAACTGCCCTGCCTGTTACTCCCTGTACTATCTAGCAAGCGAGATATGCGTGTCGTCTGCACGTTTAGCGGATAGTGAGTGGCGTATGACGTCATACGTGCAGACGACACGCATATCTCGCTCGCTACACGTAAGTAAAAAACGGATACGGATAGCTAAACGTAAGTGTAAGCGTATCCGTTCGCTTGTGAAACCTCCCTAATATACAATGTAATACATTTAGTAATGGGTTGAGCACAGCTCTGGTTATTATCACAATCACACACCAATGCAGTAAGACAATTTTTGTATCAAAAAAGTGATACGTTCAAAATTGAAAAGTTTGTGACCAACTACGCAAATAAATCTCCAAAAAGATGATAAAGTAAAATGTTACTGAATTCAAATATGGAGTCCATAGGTTTGCACTGATTCAAATACTTTACAAAATACCATGAGAAAATGACATAATTGATGACTATACACACAGCCATAATCTTAATGTGTAACTTCAAATAACCAGAGAATTTACAATATTAACCAAACACAGCACCCCACAACAACATAAATATTACTAATGTACCAATACATTGGGTCTGAAAATCACGATATAAAAAACTAATAGACATGTATATGTATGTACATGTACTCACAAGTCATGTCTTGATTTGTTTATTAGTCACTATGTTACCATTCTGTGACATCATCGCATTTCCGCAATTAATATGCATTTATGCAAATCATTACCACAGGCTCTGACCTATCTGACACAACAAAAAATTTACTTAATGATTTTACTATTACTAAAGCTAAAACTATTATTAGTCACTTGGGAAGGTCCGTTTAAATTCTCATCGACAAGCCAGCTCGGCATTTCAACTACGCATGATAACGGTCATTCAGGATTATCGAACGCTCATCGAAGGCGCATGACGCTCGCATGGTCGCACGACGCTCGCGTGTTAATTACGAGCAGCAGGGGCATTCGCGTAACATCGCGTTGGCAATTTTATCCCGAATGACCTTTGACCTGGGCTACTTCATCGAGATACCGAACTGGCTTACTGAATGAGAGTTAGAAATTCTGGTTTTGCAGGCCACAAACACAGGGCCAAATTTTGTGGCCAAATTTCAAGGCCAAATTTCAAGGCCAAATTTCATGGCCAAATTTCATGGCCAAATTTCATGGCTCTGCTTACCGTTGGAGAAAAAAAAAATCCCCGCCAACCGTAGCAAAAGATTTCCCGCTTCCAGTAAGCGTATTTCACGGATAAGCAAGGACTGGGCCCAATTCCATAGCACTGCTTAACAGTAAGCAGAAAAGTTGTGCTAACTACAACAGAAAATCATGCTGCTGCTTAAGCACTATTTCATGCTAACGGTTGCGCGCGCATGGAGATTCTATTGTTACGTCACTGATTTTTAAGCAAAATTTTCTTCTGGGGTTAAGTGTGCTTTTGCTGTGCTTACTGCTTAACAGTCTCTATGAAATAGATGGAGGCTCGGTAAGCACAAAGTCGGCTGTTAAGCAGCGCTATGAAATTGGGCCCTGCTGGCTTGTTCACATGCATACATCTCTTAACTAAGGATTCTGCATTTTACGTACCTGGTAGTTAGCACAGAATTTCTTTGTGGCG
The DNA here is from genome assembly GCF_015706575.1 of Patiria miniata. Classification (NCBI taxonomy): domain Eukaryota; kingdom Metazoa; phylum Echinodermata; class Asteroidea; order Valvatida; family Asterinidae; genus Patiria; species Patiria miniata. The sequence goes on from NW_024037054.1 coordinate 16,300,148, forward strand.
TAGCAGAGCAATGCAATTTGGTCTCTGATAGACGTGCCACAAATGATGCTCACTGCAATTCATGTCCTGCCTTCTTGACAAAATCTCTCAAGACCTACCTGCGATGCCCATCCAAAACCAAATTTTTACAAAATATTGTTTACACCTCGTTTTGCAGAACCTCTGAGGCCACTTTCTGTATAACTTGCAGGGACATGGCGAGTTGGTCTTCGGTAGGGGCGATGTTGACAGCGACACGAATGCTGCCAAAAATAAATCAATAAATAAATAAGAAGTGTAAGATGATATGTTCTTGTGCACTTTTAGATGAACATTTGTCACATGTTATCAGTGCATGCTGCCCTCTAACGCCTGTAGAATTACTAGGCTATCAGCTTCGGTCCTGAAATTGGGCCATTGGTATCAAATGATCTAAAAGAGCAATGTTCATAGCGATTTTTTGCAAGGTATACACATCTAGAATTGTGAAATGCGTGATAGCTTTGTAGTGTGAGCGGTGGCCTTTTTTTTGGGGTGCTATCACTTTTTTTTTTCCAAAATGGCCCCCGATATGCTTGAACCGTATTAATTATGTTGTAACAAGCACGTTTTGGCTGCCATTTTTTAAAAACTGATAGCACCCAAAAAGCTTTTGTTTCTGACTTACCTTGGTGGTGGCAGGAATGCTTCTTCTTCTTCCAAGTAACATGCTGTGGTCAGTACTACCCCTTCATCCATAGCCTAAAAAAATCATGAAATATCAAGCATAGGAATTGACTTCAATCCGACACAATTCAAACACAAGACATTGGAAATGACATTACACATATTCCTGAGCAAATAATAATAATAAATAAGAATAACACCGGAGTCTTACATAGCGCACATATCTACCAACAATCAAGGCGCTGGGAATTATGGTTTTTTTTTTTTAAAGACAGGTATTAATGAAGTTTATGAAAAATATGAGACCCATTATGTAGCACCTTTATAAGGGTATACAAGGTGCTGCGGCGCATATTGCAGCCACTGCCAGAAACACCGGGGCAAACCCCTTCTCGTAGCGATGTGTTACTGGGTTCTTTAACGTGCATTACACAACACACAGGACCTACGGCTTTACGTCCCATCTGAAGGACAAAGCAATAATGGTAAAGCGCCGTGCCCAAGAGCACAAGCAACATATTCCCCGTCAGGATTCGAACCCATGTACCACGGCACACGAGTCGAACACCGTAACCATTGGACCACAGCACCCCACAAAAATGCAGTTCTCTCATTAGTCAATTTTCAAATGCCAAATGACAGCCACGCAGCTAACTCTCATAACGAGAACAGGTTATTGATAGTCTGCAACTCTGAGTGGACATACCATGTTCACAATAAGTTCAAGGAGTTTCATGATCTCTTGTCTAGTCTTGTCTCCCGTCTCTCGTACATACAGATGCTTGATAGGGGCCACAGGGTCACCGGCCACCTTCATCTCAGCAATCCTGTAATTGACAAAGATTCGTTGTCATGCTTAAACCCCTTAAGCACGGGTTATAATGGGGACATTCCTCCACACATAGAGCAAGTGGCCCGCATGACTGCACAGCCTTTGTGTGGTAGCGGGACTGCACAAAAGCAGCAGCTGTGGAACTACCCACTAGCCTTGTACCACGGCATACCACAGCTGGCAACTGCATTCCAATGAGGATTAGCGGCCGCGGCCATGACCGCTTCCCGTGCGCATGGGGTTAAAGAAAATTCAAGTGTTTCAATGTTAAAAAAAAATTTCGAAATTGAAAATAAATAAATATATTTTTGTCAATTTCAGGGCGGAAATAAGCAGAATTTGCTCATAAGTAAACATACTTCTATTGAAATTCACCCCGAAGATTACCGCATGGCTACAAAGGTGGTGGTATCCGTGCCATGGTTTATGGGGCAGGGCTGAATGGATCGGCCTATTAAAGGGAATGTACAACATTTGCTTTTGCTGCAATTTTCAGAAATAAATGGATTTGGAGATTAAAGTATGTTATATAGCAAACATTTTAAACTGACATGTTTCGCGTTTTGGGCTTGTAGATTCTGGAAAAACCAAGAAAACCAATCATGTTCTTGAAGTCTGGTTCCCTGACTCCACTTAAGATGAAATGGAGCAATGAATAGACTTTGGGGAATCGTTAGGTCAAAGAATCAGTTTAGCAGGCTTGTACCCCTTCGCAGGTGTGTAATCAATTGCAAAGAAAATGCAGAATAACTAAATTAGAAATATCAGGAGCAGTTTTTTTAAAAATTGCCAGTTTTCTCCAACGCTGGTCGGCCGACCAGCGTTGGAAAAATACAATTTTTCTTGAAAATGTCAGCACACCAGGAGCCAAGATTTTGCAGGATGCTTTAAACTGTCATTCCCTAACAGACTAGTTCAGTCGTGATAATTTGATCATTTTGTTTTTTGATGTTTGCAAATGTTGTATCTTCCCTCTAACTTGGTACCGGGGCATGTGTTATACAAAGTTGTTTAATCCATTGTACTTACTTGGCCAGTTCTTCGTGGACGTGCTCGGACCGTGCCTGGAGCCTAGAGGCCATCGTTGGGTCATCCTCCATGATATCCAACGCCGCCATGGCGGCTGATGCGAGCATGGGAGGCAGTGAGGCCGAGAAGCAGTAGCCCAGACCGGACAAACGCTGGGATGCAAACAATGGGAACAAAAGTCTTCTATTTACTCATTGCATTTTTTTTTAACTAGGGGTATACCTCAACAGTTTCAAATTGCCTGCCTGTGTAACATACTAATTATTCATAATAAGTAAGTCTGTCACAAGCCAATGTGGCCAGTCAGGCCAGCGTTTATCTCAAGTTTCAATAGCATGAAATGACAGAGAATATTTATATTTCCCCCTGGACTGGATGCTAGTCCATCGCAGGTTACTGCCCAGCTAATGCCGGTACTAATTTATACTCTTGGGTGGTGAGAGGCAAGTGGGGATTGAGTGGCTTGCCCAAGGACATGGTCAACAACTGGCCCTCTGATCATGAGTCACAAACCCTATTCATAATACAAAATCTCAAAATAGGCGTGAGATTGGGAAAATCTATATACATGTAAACCTTTATAGGTAAAAATGCCTTTATTGCAAAACCTCCTGAATTCCTGATTTCAAAAATCCTGAAAGCAGGAAAAATCTTGACAACTTTTTTTTTTAAATCAGGAAAAAAATCCTGACAAATTTCACCCCTGCTAAAAACTTTGATAAGGTTAATACAAAGAAAACTACTGCACGTACAGTTGTTCAAAAAAATGTTCTTGTACAAATCTGTTTGTGAATTTAAAAACATTTATAACCTGCTGACTACAGGAGGAGCAAAAGTCCTTTTAAGGAAAAACAAGGGGACATTTGTCAACTTTGTTTATTTGTATATCAGCATATTATACAAATATTGACTGCTTCGAGTGGTGTAGTTAGACTAGCAATCCTATTTTTCCCAAGGAGAAGCCGAGGAAAAATAGAATGCTCCATGGATCACCAGGGAGGCTAACTTTATTACACCACAAAAAAGCAGTCAATATTTGTTTTATAACACCTCTACCTCAGATTCTGCTTGATTTTAAGCGATAGGGCCTAACTGATTAATTTCATCTAAACACAATTAAAAAGTACTGCTATTTGAATACGAAATTAGTTACAAAATTTACTTGCACTTTTCCAAACTACCCCTGCACAAAATGTTTTAACCCAGCTCCGTAGCGCTGGCACTGGGGAACAATACGAAAGTACACGTAGACAATTAGCAGTTTGTTTTTGGCCTTGGGTGTCGTACATTAATAAATGACCAACCCCTCCCTCTCCGAAAAAAGTGGAAAAAAGTCATACATGTACATGTATTTAAAAAAAGTATGATCCTGTTTTAAGCATCCTTCGTCGACCTCAGATGCAAAAAAAACCTGCCATTGAAAAAACATATAATGGCCATGGACGTACCAGTCTCCACAACAAATGATCCAACTTTGTGAAAATCAATTCCTACTTGGAGGCAGTTACCGTATCAGCATTTAATTTTATCCTTCTTCTGTCAAATGACCTCATATTACCCTCGGAAACCCTCCCCGAAATCAATACAAGGCTAGTTCTCGTTTTGCGTGCCAAAGTTGATATATCCCAATCCCAACGCTCGCCTTCAAAAAAATCAATGCACACACAAGGTGACTGACAACACTCAATTAGTCTTCATGGTAATATTGATTCTATCCTATTGTTTTTGCTGGCATTCACCAGTGATTTCATGACCGTGACTGGTCAGTGGTGTTCTATTTTTAAGTACGTGCTAAAGGACTGTCAGTCAGTGACATTGGCCGGCTCTTGGAGGAACAGTGGAGCATGTTCCATCAGTTGTTGGCTGTACCAACGGGTGGGCAACATCGGCTGGTAAAATGCATTGCACGTTGGGGAGTTGGCACTCTTTGGACGTAGTCAAAGCAGTAGCTGGCTCAACAGACTACAGTGTATGTCACATAATGAGTACAACACAAGCTTACGATTACACCGTGTCGGAGAATCTGTTGTGAGCTGGTGTGGTCCTGTCCTGAAAAAGGATCGGTTAGCAAGAAGTTTCGGAGAGTATGCTCTGTCTGTCTGTCTTTGGGAAAACGGACTGTGCTTGCTAATATGGAAACGTGCAACCGGGTTGATTAGTTCAAACACAAACTCATTTGGATAAAGAGTCTGAGAACGGGCAGTCACATTGTTGTCCTTATGACCTTTGACACGGGTCAACTCATTTACATTTCCCACGTGCACCTGATAATTAGGCACTGCATTCAAGCTGCATGTATGCCGGTTGATTGGCCAATGAGACTACAGGAAAGTATTATTGTCGAGACACATAGCAACCAATAGGGTTTTAGAAGGTTTGAGGGCGTGGCCTGTCCTCATGAGATCAAGTCTCTAGTCTAAAGGTTGAGGAGCTTCAACGGTACAACGTTTTGAGGTACTCAGAGAAAAGACTTAATAGACACAAACGATACATCATCAGAAAATGGGATTGGAGTGCAGTACTCTATTGAAAACTTTGTTTACGAACCGGGTTATTCTGAAACTCAGGCTTGGACACAAGATGGCGTTCAATGTCAAATGTATCCAAAGATTTGTTCAGATCTTCTGGATTGTTGCACTAGTCAGGTCTGAAACAGTCTGCGGAACACAATGCGGAAGGCTGCAAATTGACTTCTTCGCTTTGGAAAACCGTGCTCTGGGATGCTGCACCTATCGGGAGATGACGGTACGCTCGCCTGTGATCTGTGTCAGCTACTGTCATTCGGACAAGTACTGTCAATCTGTCAATTATTACAGACTGAATTACAGTTGTGAGCTGAACAATGCTACACGGTTTCAGTATCCCGATGAGTTTGTTGTTGTGAATGGCAGCGTGTACTTTGATGGAGACAGGAATCAGCTGTCAGAACGTCCTAGTTCTGCATACCAATCCTCGGTGCATCCTAGCTCTGGATCTTCTACATCCCAGGCCTGGGAACCAACCACGTCCGATTCTTCAGTTCCTTCTGTGCCACAAGAGCCTGCAATTTCTTCAGTAACTATCCCAACTGTGCCTTCAACTACAACCCCAACTTCTGTCAAAAACAGCAGTTGCGCCACTGCGCAGGATGTCGGTCAAGGCAGTGGCATCTCTACAATATACCCTCCAAGTTTCAACAATGGACTACAGGTCTACTGCGACACGGAAACTGACGGCGGGGGATGGATCGTTATGCAGCGGCGCCAGGACGGAAGCGTCAGTTTTAACCGCAACTGGGTGGAATTCGAAACCTTCTTTGGCGATCTGAATGGTGAGTTTTGGCTGGGGAATGACGTGCTTCGCGCATTGACGTCGTCACAGACCTGGCAGCTGCACGTTGATTTGGAGGACTGGGACGGCGCGACAGCGTGGGCCGAGTACGCCGAGTTCAGCGTGACGGGCGAGCTGTACACCCTCCACGTGGGTTCCTGCAACGGTACGGCGGGGGATTCACTGCAACACCACGACGGGATCCCGTTCACGACCATCGATGCCGATAACGACAACCACACAGAGAACTGCGCAGACGCCAGCGGCGGAGGCTGGTGGTACGACAAATGCCAGAAGGCGAACCTCAACGGGAAATTCTTCCCATACGGAAAGGGCGCCGGCGTTAAAGACGGCATACAATGGAAGGCGTGGAAAGGGAATAACTACTCCTTGAAAAAATGCAGCATGAAGATTCGAGCAATCATGTAAGCTGTTGATAAGATGGGATTGTGCAGATTTCTTCAATGTGAAGAGAAAAAATTACAAAAAAACCCCAATAACTGTCACAGACTCCGTGCAGAATATTCGATGACTACACACGTGGGGTACTCATGAGAGTTTTACATGTAGCTGGTCAATAAATCAGGTTTACCACAAGTATTCACCTGGGATGAAAGTCGGTTCAAACCATAGAGCTATATTAAATTACTAGAGCGCTGACTCATGTACAAAGTGATGCCTGCTGGGCGCATCCATGTTTGTGCATAAACCTATGGAAAACCCAACATTTTGTACGGCTTTTGTATGGCTATTTGCATATCTGCGTTTGTATTCTATACAGGTGCGTTACCGAAGCCGATACGCACAAAACCGAAATGCACAATCAGCAAATGAGCGTTTCATTTTGATCTATGCAAAGAGCACAACGCGTGTGCGTATCCAGTGCAGATGCTTTTTGCCGTGACATTTTTTGAACCGTCATGACGCGCTTAAGTTGTTTGTGTATGTTCTACATGTACTTGAGAGTTGCATTTAGAGTACACTTTTTAAATTCAATTCATCTAATTTCATTGTGTTCTACAAACACGCACATGAATTCAAAATGTCTGTGCCCAGAACAGCTTCAAAGCGTCTCCGCGCACAAGAATGAGGAGTTAGCACTCTAGTAATTTAAATTTTAAGCACCAAATCACTTATACTTTTCAAGTTACGGAATTTTAAACAAAACCACCGTTTTAAAGTTCTGTCCACGGATTACAAAAAAGGTGCACATGCGTTCTTTCAGCAAAACGAAAACAATTCACACGCATCCCTATGTGATTTGTTTTCGTTTTGCTGAAAGAACACTTGCCGTCTTGTGATCCGTGGACAGAACTTTAAAACGGTGGTTGTGTTTAAAATTCCGTAACTTGAAAAGTACATGAGTGATTTGAATGATTCTTGCACTAAAAGAAAGATTATGAATTGGGCTTTCATATCCTAGATTTTGAAAGTGCTACATGCAGAACTTCACTGAAATAACAGTCCCAACAATTGGGTTTCGCTTTTTTTGACTCTGTATTTCAATGTTGTTGATTGAAAAATCAGATCATTCGATGCAACAGACACTTTTAGAGTAAATGAAGTAGTTAAATAATTAACAAAAAGAAAGTACGAGTACATGTATGTAGATGCAAAGCTGGCTTAGGTTTGAGTTGGGTATGGTGACACACATCCCTTGCCATATAAAAATGTTCAACTGATCAATCAAGTTCGGGCAAGGATCATCGGTTGACTATTGGTTGAATTGTGACGTAACTTACACCTGTGTACTCCCGGTACCAGCCTCGACTCCCTGGTCGCATGTGTGTTCCTTCACTAACCCCTGGCCGTAATGTACATGTAAACGATGCTGATATTCAAATGATATTCAAAACTGCGCGATGCCCGTACGATATGCACTATGGCAGCCTCGTTTTTCGCTAAAAAAAACCCCTGTATCTGCGGTTGTCAGGTTGTAAAGGGATGAAAGGGGTACGTACCTTTAAAACAAATCTTTGCTAAATAACGCAACGTCCAAACCTTATGTTTGAAAGCATTGATTTTTCAAAAACACAACTTTCAACATTTTAAAGATGGCGTCGGCGCGTAAAACGGATACACTGCAGCCAAATTATAATGTGCCATATTTTGACACATTTAAATAACACAATTCCAGGGGATGAGATCGCGCAAGGCATGATGGGAAACAATATGGCGCAGCAAGATCTGGTACCCATGGGAACAAGGTTGTACTGGTACATGTAATAGCAAGCACCTCTAGTCAAACGATGGTAAACACGTCATCACAAAACCTCTGGATCCTGGCTCCCTGCAGGCCCGGATTACCCAATAGGCACAGTAGGCACCGTCCTTCATTCGAGTGAAGTTAATGGTCCAACTATGGTCAACCGTACTCCTCGCCTGAACTTTCTCAACACAGTCACCAAATGTAGTATCTTAAAAATAGGATGACCTTTTTATTAAGCATCCTCGGTAGGTCGACCTCAGATGCAAAAATAAACCGCAATCAATGCCCAGATATGGCCATGGACGTACCTGTCTCCGCAACAAACGATCCAACTTTGTGAAAATCAATTCCTACTCGGAGGCAGTTATACAACACTCTAATCATTTTAGCCTTAATTTTGTCAAATAACCTCATATTCCCCTCGGAAACCCTCCCCGAAATCAATACAAGGCTCGGCCTCATTCTGCGTGCAAAATTTGTATATCCCAACGCTCCTTCAAAAATCAATGCAAACACAAGGTAGGTGGCCTAAGGCAGGCAACAATTAATTAGTCTTCATGGTAATATTGATTCTATCCTATATTTGGCTGGCATTCAGCAGTGATTTCATGACCGTGACTGGTCAGTGGTGTTCTGTAGGTACAGCGGAGCCTGTTGCATCAGTTGTTGGCTGTACCAACAGGTGGGCAACATCGGCCGGTTAAATGCATCGCACGTTTTAGGAGTTGGAACTCTTTGGATGCAGACAAAGCCGTAGCTGGCTCATTGGAATCAAAGTCATGTAGTTTGCGCTACATGACTTTCAGTGTACACCATGTAGGAGAATCTGCGGTCAGCTCGTGTGGTCCTGAGAACGGAGCAGTTAACAAGAAGTTTCGAAGAGTATGCTCTGTCTGTCTTCGGGAACAGACTGTACTTGCAAATATGGAAACATGCTACCGAGGATTTTGAGCAGCTGCAACAGGTTGATTAGTTCAAACACAGACTCATTTGGATAAAGAGTCTGAGAACGGGCAGTCACATTGTTGTCTTTATGACCTTTGATACAGGGTCAACTCATTTACATTTCTGCGTGCACCTGATGAGGTACTGCATTCAGGCTGCACGTATATTTGCCAGTCAGACTACAGGAAAGTAGTACATGTATCGTCAACACACATAGCAACCAATAGGATTTTAGAAGGTTTGAGGGCGTGGCCGGTCCTCATAAAATCAGGCCTCCAGTCTAAAGGTTGATGCGTTTCAACAGTAAAACGCTTTGAGGTACTCCGTAAAGTGACTTCATACATGTAGGTCTACACAAACGCTTCATCTTCAGAAAATGGGATTGTAGTGCAGTACTCCATTGAAAACTTTGTTTACGAACCGGATTATTCTGAAACTCAGGCTTGGACACAAGATGGCGTTCAATGTCAAATGTATCCTAACATTTGTTCAGATCTTCTGGATTATTGTACTAGTCAGGTCTGAAACAGTCCGCGGAACACAATGCGGAAAGCTGCAAATTGAATTCTTCGCTGTGGAAAACCGCGCTCTGCGATGCTGCACCTATCGGGAGATGACAGCGCGCTCTCACGTGATCTGTGTCAGCTACTGTCACTCCGACAAAGTCTGTCAATCTGTTAATTATTACAGACTGAATTACAGTTGTGAGCTAAACAATGCTACAAGGTTTCAGTATCTTGATGACTTTGTTGTTGTGGATGGCAGCGTGTACTTTGATGGAGACAGGATTCAGGTTTCAGAATCTCCAAGTCCTACATCCCCGGAGCATCCTACATCGCCACAAACCTCAAGTCTGCCTCACTCTGTATCTTCTATATCTCACAACTCTGAACCGACCACGTCTGATTATTCGGTTCCTTCTACGCTACAACCTTCGACGATGTCTCCTGCAACTCTCCCCTCTGTTCCTGCAACAACTCGCTACACAAAGCCACCAACTACGTCAGACTCTTCAGATGTTTCTCTGCCACAAGCTTCTACGATTTCTTCTATCCCTCTCCCAACTGAGCCTTCTACATCTCGTGATTCTAAGCCTTCGACTACACCTGACTTTTCGGTTACTTCTATGCCACAAGATCCTGCGATACCTTCAACAGCTCTGCCAACTTGGCCTTCTACATCTCTCGATTCTAAACCTTCCACTACACCTGACTTCTCGGTTACTTCTATGCCACAACATTCGGCGATGTCTCCTACAACTCTCACCTCTGTTCCTGCAACAACTCGCTACACAAAGCCACCAACTACGTCCGACTATTCAGATGTTTCTACGCCACAAACAGCTCCTTCAACAGCTCTGCCAACTTGGCCTTCTACATCTCGCAATTCTAAGCCTTCAACTACACCTGACTTTTCGGTTACTTCTATGCCACAAGATCCTGCGATACCTTCAACAGCTCTGCCAACTTGGCCTTCTACATCTCGCGATTCTAGGCCTTCGACTTCACCTGACTTTTCAGTTACCTCAACGCCACAAGATCCTGCGATTTTCTCCACAATTCTCCCGACTGTGCCTTCGACTTCGTCTCTGACTACTGTGGAGACTGTAGCCGAATATGACAGCTGTACCGCTGCGCAGGATGCCGGTCAAGGCAGTGGCATCTTCACTGTATTTCCTCCGGGTTTCGCCAATGGATTACAGGTCTACTGCGACACGGAAACTGACGGCGGGGGATGGATCACCGTTCAGAGGCGACAAGACGGCAACGTCAGTTTCAACCGCAACTGGGCTGAATTCGAAACCTTCTTTGGCGATCTTACTGGCGAATTTTGGCTGGGGAACGACGTGCTTCGCGCGTTGACATCGTCACAGACGTGGCAGCTGCGCGTTGATTTGGAGGACTGGGATGGCGCGACAGTGTGGGCCGAGTACGCAGCGTTTAGCGTGACAGGCGCGCTGTACACCCTGCATGTGGGTTCCTACACCGGTACAGCGCGGGATTCCTTGAAACACCAAGACGGGATGCCGTTTACGACAACTGATGCCGATAACGACAACCACAGAGACAATTGCGCGGATGCCAGCGGCGGAGGCTGGTGGTACGACAAATGCCAGAAGGCGAACCTCAACGGGAAATACTTCCCATACGGAGCGGGCGCTGGCGTTAAAGACGGCATACAATGGAGGGCGTGGAAAGGGGCTAATTATTCCTTGAAAAAATGCAGCATGAAAATTCGACCAATCACGTAAGCAGTTGATAAAACAGGATTGTAGATATTTTTTTTTATCAACGTGAATGGCAAAATTTCATGAAGAGAGAAACTTTGTGTAAATTGTCACCCTGCACAACAGTATATAGCACTGCACATGTGTCATATTCTACATGTTTAAGCTTGTCAACAATGGGGCCAATTTCATAGAGCTGCTTAAGCACAAAATTTGCTTAAGCACAAAAACGTCTTGCTTAATAAAATCAGGTTACCGGCCAAAACTCCATGCGATTGTTATGCTAAGTAAACAACAGCTAAATACCAGTCACAAGCAATGTACATCACATGGAGTTTTGGCCGGTAACCTAATTTTACTAAGCAATGTTTTTTCGTGCTTAAGCAAATTTTCTGCTTAAGCAGCTCTATGAAATTGGGCCGAGCTCAGGTTGAAGACAGCAATTAATAGAGACGTAAGTGGCCTCTACCATGTTTGCAGAAAAGTTAGGGTATATAGAAGCACATGTACACATCTACATGTGTATGGTGTCAATACTATGTCTACAATGGTTAAACAAGCCTGAAGTGTAGTTACAGGAATTATGTTCCTTGATGTACAGTTTTAGTGGACTGTACTTACGGTATTGTATAAAAAAACTTTTATTTTACAAGAGAAATTGTGAGTCAATTGTGAACAGAATTATAGCTACTTCATGGAATAGCCCTGAATAATAGCGATTGTGGAGTTTAGGACACCTCAGTCCAACGGTGTGAAATTCGACAACGTTTGATTGCAAATGGTTGTCTGTTTTAGAGGATAAATATTGGTGAGGTTTTTGTGGCGCAGCGTACGTACTCCTCGAGGCTAGTCTTCATTTACACGACGGGGAACTGAACACCCCGGCCAAAGTAATAACAAAGTTAATTTGACTCACAAAAATAAATGCCAGAGCTGAAATGGTGCAGCCTCTGTAAAATCTCAGCGTGAAATACCTGACTTTATGATAAAGGTTTACCCACCTGGTGATCAACAACGTATTTTGAGCCCACACAAAATCCTCCCAGTGTGCCCAGAGAATTCTCCATGCATGCTGAGATCAGGTCAATATCTGTCACCTGTAACAAAGCAAATCCATTTGAATAATTGAATATTCATATTTTAAAAAAATTTGCATTCAATTAAATATTTACATTTTCTGTTGTAGCCACAATAATTTAACTTCAATGGTTTTCAGGGAATCAAAAAAGTCTGAGTACTATAACTGATATCACAATTTGTGTCTTTTTTTAGCAATAGTTTATTTCCGAAGACCCCAATAATAAAGAAAATTTAAAAGTTAACAGGGAATGTACCACATTTGCTTTGTATATACTGTACTTAATATAAATATGCTTAGTTATCGCAAGATCTAAAGAAGTGATACAGATATTAATCTTCAAGTAAACTTTAATCCTCGATCCTGATTGGTCGATCCATGGCAACAAGCCGTGCTACATATAACCATGTAGCAGGGCCACCGTCTATGCCACACTCCACGTGTTGTGCTACTCCAAGATGCGTGCGCCATTCCGTACAAACACGCACGTGTATAGGATAAGCGCTGACGTTTGTGTACAGCGTGCATTTCATCTTTATTGTGTGTCAAGTTTGCTTGAAGATAAATTCGTTATCACGCTCACGCTTGTGGAACGCGGAAAATGTAGTGTGTCTGTGTCTCACATACCACTCGGCCTCGTGGTATGTGGGACACAGACGCACTACATTATTTCGTGTTCCGCTCACGCTCGTTAGCAGTTAGCAAGTTTTGTCTCAAACGTGTTACAAAAAAAAAAACCAGTAGAGAGAGAGGGCTCCATTGGACAACGGGTGATACTCGGGCTAAATCTTTGTAGGCGTTTCATTGAAAATATGCCCCATCGGACAATCGTACCCTCAGCATGATGAGACATTGTTTTCAATAAAATTCCCGCCAAAAAAATTACCAACGAAACAATCTATGGGCACAGGGTACTCTACTTGGAGGAAAATGTGTTCAAAAGTCCGCCAGACCTCTCTCTTTGTAAGTTTTGAGGGGACATTTTGTGCAATGCAGAATGACGTCGTAGAAACATGTATGAGTACTGATGTGTATGAGACTTGTAGGTTTGCATGGTGGACGTGAACCAAGCATGAAAGGTTTACGGTAACACCATTTGTGATGCAATCAAGCTAAATGAATCGTCGGGAACTTTTATTTGGAGATTCAGGCCAAACAAGGGCCACTTCATCACATCACTTCATCACATCTCTTGGTGTTCCGACTTCCATAATTTTTGAACTAAAGATGGTACCAGCATGCGGTTTTCACAGCAGTTATGCTGAGATTGTGCTCTTTTCAAATCTGTAGAAGAAAAACAAAATGACCAGGGTCGACAAGCGAATCATTTAGCTTGATTGCATCACATTTGCATTCTCCCTCTAGTTGTGTGGTTCTGAGAAGCACCAGTTGTTTTAACTCATCGTTTCAAACAGTGTGCTCTAATCGAGTCTCCTGATGAGGAACAGAGCATACTGTTCGAAACGTCCAGTTACAACTGGTTCTTCTCAGAACCACACAACTCAAGAGAGATAAAATTCACGTGTTGTTACCGCAAACCTTAGTACTGATGTGACTGCTCTTTTGACCAAACTTACATCGATTCCAAAGTGTTCCGTGACGCCGTGCCCAGTTTTCCCGAGCACGCCGAACGACATGCTCTCATCCAGAAAGATGCGCACTTTGTACTTGTATTTGAATTCCACCTGAAAATGAAATGTAAATAAGAAAAGAAAAATTGGGGAAAAAAATGAAGTAGAATTCTGTTTAGTTTTACCAAATTAAAGTATAGGATTCTTTAAGTTATTCAGAATGGGGTGGAGAAGTTATGCGTCCCCATATAAAAAACTAATGACAATTACAAATATAGAGAGTAACTAATGAAAATAAATAAGTAAATAAATAGTAAATGTTGAGATATATCTTACCAGTTTGTTGATGGGAGTGATTTGTCCAGTGTTGGTGTACAGGCCCTCTACAACCATGAACTTGCGTGTCTTCTTTGCTTTCTTGGGGTTCTGATCAAGGCAAAATGAAAATAGGGAAAACTTAAGTCACTAGAGTTGTGATCGACTTGTGATTTGACTTATGATTAGCTTGTGACTGGACACATGCTTTGGCTTGTGACGGGACTTGTGATGGGCCTTTGACCCTGAGTTGCAATGAACTTGTGATGAACTTACACATTTGGCATGTGACTGGACTTGAGATTGACTTGTGATTGACTTGTGATTGACTTGTGATTGACTTGTGACTGACTTGTGATTGACTTGTGACTGACTTGTGACTGACTTGTGACTGACTTGTGATTGACTTGTGACTGACTTGTGACTGACTTGTGATTGACTTGTGATTGACTTGTGATTGACATGTGACTGACTTGTGATTGACTTGTGATTGACTTGTGATTGACTTGTGACTGACTTGTGATTGACTTGTGATTGACTTGTGACAGACTTGTGATTGACTTGTGACTGACTTGTGATTGACTTGTGATTGACTTGTGTTTGTTTTAACCAGTTGGCGACAGTGGGCATTATAACATGCACTGGCTGTTTTTATACACAAGCAAGGCTGACGGGTTAAGATGTCAAGATTATCTGGACTGGCCTCCAGGTGACGTCTAAACACGCTTATCCCTCGTGCCTTTTGTTCATACACACAAAGTCCGTGAAGTCTGTGGAGGCGGACCGTGTGTTGATCTTGAATTGGCCGTTGTGCATGGCCTATTGTTGAACAGCTTATGCTCCAGTGCACACCCCGGAGTATTAAAACATATGAGGTCTCGGCAAGAAATAATGTACAAATACTGTTGAAATGACTCTTGCGAATCGGTATTTGTGGCGTTTGGTTGTGTATCAGAAGTTGGCTGGGAAATTTTGCCTTTTGCGAAAATCGAAGTTTCTGCAAAAATAATCCCGGCGCGAAGTGGTTAAGACCTGACTTGTGACTGACTTGCGACTGCTTTATTGCCTGACTGTGAGTGACTTGCCACTGTTATGTGGGCTCACTCGTGACAGACTGGTCTAACCTTCTTATCTTCAATAACTTGCTCTTCCAGGAGTCGTTCAAGATCCTCCATGTCGTTGTGTTTGAAGAACTTGATCTGGCTACGCGACGCTAGCAAGCCCATCTGCACAGCAAAGCAGACTCCTTCGTCACTGAAAAAAAGAATATAGTAAAACGTAACACTTTGTGCCAAACAACGGAATTTCGTTCATCCGAGTAGATTCAGCAATCTCACCCAAATTGGTCAGGCGTCTGTACCAGTAGGCAGGAGGTCATAGGCTCGAGTCCCAGCCAAAAAGCTGGTGATTTCTTTTGTCATAAGATTTAGGACAGCACTGAACATAAAGGCAAAAACCAATTAAGGCCCAAAAAAACCGGTCTCTGGTCAGCGCGCGCGTCGATTTTAATCATGCGCGGTCTACCTTTTTTCTTTTTTTTTCAAATTAACATGGAAGCTACAACAGCGCCCTCTATTGCCGCGCCTCCTCAAATTTTTGTACCAAGGAGCACCAAGGAATGGGGAAATTGCACCAAGGCAAATGATAAAGGGCACCAAGGCAAATTATGGAGGACACCAATGTATAATGAGGACACAAAAAAGCAAAATAGTACCCACCTTGTCTGTACAATACAAGCTTGAAAAAAAAAAAAGCCACCAAAAAACCCCCCAAAAAAACGCGTCGCCGCATCAATTCCGGAAGTTCGGTCTGACCAGAGACCGACTATTTTTTGGGGGGCCCAACCTAGAAAAAATCCAAGTAACGGTTGCTTTCTGCAAGGTCAGGCATTGTTAGTGTTTCTCCAAGACTGAGATTCTAAATTTGCCGCACTTGTCAAGACTTTGTATGTGGTCTTGTGCATATGACATTTTAAACCGATTTTAAACCAGCCAGTTTAATACCCCAACATTTTTAAAGTTGAAAAACACAACAAGATAGCTTCCATTTGGTGTGTTTTGGTCTAAAAGGTGTGTTTGGTCTTGAGAATTGAACTCTACGGACTGAGGAGTTTTTGCAAACATTAATAAAAAATTAAATAAAAAAACCACAAGATTGGCATTATTTGGCCCACAGGATAGCTCATGAACGACATGGGAATTCCCAGTATAAACCGCTATTGGATGATCTAAGTACAAAAAACGTTTCAAGTAAAATTATTTTCTTACCAGAAGATAATGTCTCCCCTCTTTGAGTAGGCTGGGATGCAGCTGGCTACGGTTGAGAAGCCATAGGAGTATAGGATGCCCATCTCCATGCCGAAGAACTTGGCGATTCGCTCTTCAAAATCCAAGTGAACATCTAAATAGGAAAGAAAAAGGCATGAATGGAACCCCGAATTAATGGTTTGCAGAAAATAAGAAAAACGCTACAATCAGTTCAGCAATCAAGGGTCAACTAAAATTGTTTGAGCTTGTAAGTTTCTTAACTAGCAGGAATTGAGTAAATCTGAAGTTAATTATCAGCCAATCTGAAGTCAATCATAAGCCAATCACAAGCCCTCTCAAATCAATAAAAAGCCAATCTGAATAAAAAGCCAATCTGAAGTTAATCACAAGCCAATTTCAAGTCAATCACAAACAATCTCAAGTCCGTCTCAAATCAATCACAAGCCAATCACAAGTCAATCACAAGCCAATCTCAAGTCAATCTCAAGCCAATTTCAATTCAATCACAAGTCAATCACAAGTCAATCACAAGTCAATCACAAGTCAATCACAAGCCAATCACAAGTCAATCACACGTCAATCTCAAGTCAATCGCAAGTCAATCACAAGCCCATCTCAAATCAATCACAAGCCAATCACAAGTCAATCACAAGCCAATCTTAAGTCAATCACAAGCCAATCTCAAATCAATCACAAGCCAATCACAAGCCAATCCCAAGCCAATCTCAAGTCAATTACAAGTCAACTGCAAGCCAGTCACAAGCCAATCAAACAATTCTGGTCAATGCTTCGAAATCATTCATTTCTCTCAGCTTACAAAATGGAGGATTCTTACCCATTGTTCCATAGAATCCACGAGGACCACAAGTCCCAACGCCATACTTCTTAAGACTCTTCACTGCAGCATCCTATCATTGAATAAATTGGGGCGAAAATTCAAATGTCAAAAGCTCCTGAAAATCAGACCTAACAGATTGGGGTGGTTTGTGGAGGGAGTAAAGCATAACTCTCTCTGTGGGGTGGGGAGGGGTTTGGCCTATACTGGGAAGGGTGGGCAGGAATTGGCCTTACCTTCCTGTAAGTGGGTGGGTAGGGAGGGGTTGAGCCTAGCTGGGTAGGATTGGATTGGTTGGGAGTAACTGGGTGGGGGTGGGGAGGGGTCCAGTCTTACAGGGTGGGATAGGGAGGGGGTTGGGTCTTACTGGGTGGGGTGGGGAGGGATCTGGCCTAATTGGGTGGGGTTGGGTAGGGAAGGGTTGGGCCTTACTAGGTGGGGTGGGGTGGGAAGGGATTGGGTCTTACTAGGTGGGGGTGGGGTGGGGTGGGGAGGGGTTGGGCCTTACTAGGTGGGGGTGAGGTGGGAAAGGATTGGGTCTTACTAGGTGGGGGTGGGGTGGGGTGGGGAGGGGTTGGGCCTTACTAGGTGGGGGTGAGGTGGGAAAGGATTGGGTCTTACTAGGTGGGGTGAGTTGGGGAGGGGTTGGGTCTTACTAGGTGGGGTTGAGGTGGGGAGGGGTTGGGTCTTACTGGGTGGTACAGGGAGGGTTGGGGTCTGGCCTAACTGGGTGGGGTGGAGAGGGGTTGGGCCCAACTGGGTGGGAATTGGAGGGATTGCAATATGAATCATTGGTAGATTCTGTAGGAGTACTTTCTACTATTTTCTTTCGTCGCAACCTACCGCTGTCTCTTTCCTTCCCAGCATTCCAAGAAAATTGAACGTGCCGAGGTTTATTCCCTGTTTGCCGTCCACAGTCAGCATGCTTCCACCTTGCCTGTTCAAATGAAAATGTTGCCTTTGTAAATAGTGTTCTACAGGGGAAAATGTTTGTGTCAAATCTATATGGCTGCATGAAACTACTAAACTAATATTTCTAGGCGGACTGGTTGAGATTTCAGTCCATCGCACGTTACTACCTAGCTAATGTCAGTACCCATTTATACTCATGAGTAGAGAGGGGCAGGTAGGGGTGAAGTGGCGTGCCAAAGGACATAACATTTGGTCAGTGGTTTGATTCAAACCCTGACCATCTGATCATGAGTCACGAACCCAAACCACGCTCAGCGGAACATCCATAGAACGGGCCCCATGCACGAGTTGGCCATTTTTGTCGAGTTCCCTGAATGCATTTAATAAATTGTTAACTGTTGAATGTGAAGGCGCCCGACTATTAGTACAGCCTTAGTTTACGGCCGTTTCTTTTTTAAATCTGGCTTAAAACATTAGGGAATGTTTAATTACAAATTTTAAATTATTCATTGAAGCAGACTTGAATTAATTAGTAATTTACCTGCTTTCATTTCTCTTCGCAATTTAAAAAAAATAAAAATTTTACCTCACTTTCAATTCAATATGGCTGACTTGTGCATAAGGCCCATACGGTCTTGACCAAAAGAAAAAAATGGAACCCCTAAATGTTGTACTTACTGTGTGACTGTCCTGTATTTGATGGGCTCATAGTCATCGGGCAGTTTGGGGACTAAAGGTTCTGGGGTCCACTCCTCAATCAGTTGATCCTTTTCCTGAGGTAAAAAAGTTTGAACACAAGGCAGGAGAAAGAATGAACTCTAAACTTTTTGCTAAGAACTATCCTGTACAGGCATGCAACTGGGAAGTCACAAAAAAGAGAGGAAATTCACATCTTTCCAAGACTTTGTACAGTGTTTTTCTATTTTCAATGGCAAACTTGAGAAGTAAAAAAAGAGGAAATCAGCTGATCCGAGGAAAAGTTGCATGCCTGCCTGTATGCTCCTAAATTCACCAATGAACAGAAAACCAAGGGCAGGTTCTTTGCACCTTCTAAGTTTCAAGGAGCATCAAGCCTTATGTAGAGTGATTGTTTATTCCACAGTATTTTATAGGCTTTTATTAGCCATGATTGGGCAGTTTTGGGACGAAAATTAAGAGGCAAATTCCACCAGATGGAGAAATGGAGGAGTTGCGATTATTGTGAAAGAAGCGATTGCTTGGGTAAGTGAATCCATACGCGGAACATCAGGCCCAATAGGCCGTTTGCGAGTTAAATTTGAATAAAATCTGGAACGCTGACTTAACCCAATGCTTTGCACGTGTTAACTTTGCATTCTCCCGACAAAAGAGACTGTTACTATATCACATGATTCGGGGCAAGCCTTATGCTAGCAAGGTGTCTTTGTGCCATTCTCACCCATTGTGAACGATGTATTGGTGCTGAGCGTCTCTTACGTAACTTTGCAAGAGCTTGCCCTGAATCATTGTGATTAGCAACAGTGTCTTTGGTCTGGAGAATTCACAGTTAAAATGTGCCAAGCATTCTGAGCAAGTCAGTGTCAAGTCAAATTTAAATCCCAAAGGGTATAGGTCACTCGCAAATGGCTTATTATTCTGATGGCCGAGGCACAGTGACTGGCCATAGACTGGGGCTAGGCCAAAAATTTGGGACTCTCCATACTGTGTATGAGAGTCCCAAAACTTAAGATAGTAAAAAACATGCAATACAAGAAAATAGACTGGCACATGAAACAAATAGTCTAACACCGCTTCAGTAACTGCATCAATCAACTGTGCCAAAAGAAACATCTGGTACCTAGCCCAAAACGACACACTTTCGATAGTCATGCCACCAGACTATTGAAGGGTCAATCTTTTAAAACAGTTGGATATGTACATGTACCAGTCTAGTCTTAGGCTTCAAATTGAAATTACTTGGCTTCACTCTCAGTCTCAGGAGCGAAATGTTGAAGAAAAGTCTCCTTTAACCCTGACTCCCTAGGCCTTTTTGCTAGGATGTAGCCTCAATCCTGCAAAATCCTCCAATTGGCCTCATGGAAAAATAGCATATAGCTTCAATCCTGCAAATTCCACCGGTTTCTTGAATATGGTCCATGGAGGGGTGACCACTGCCTGAATCCTGCAAAATGCTCCGGCTATGACTGTCAATAGACTGAGGCAGAGGCAGTGACATCCTGGAGCAGTGCGGAGGATGTCAAGTATAATCAAGGACTAAATTTATGCACGGCTGAGCATAAACAACACAAGGTCCGGCCCAAGACCTTGACACAGTGCGTACTCCGAAATCAGCAACGCACTTTGGCCATGTAACCTCAATCCTGCAAATTCCTCCAATTTGCAAAAAGGATTTTGGAGGATTCAGGGCGGTTAGGGTTAAGAATTGAACTGAGACCTCAAACTTGGCTGGTGAAATACTGAGGACCTTGTCTTTGCGTCATGAACATTTTGGAGAGTTTTGTTGGCTAAAGAGTGAGTAAAGTTGGCATGATTTTGATTTACACGTTTTTTTTCTGCACTTGAAGGTCCCAGTCTGGACTGGGGCTAGTACCTTTTCTGTCAGGACCATTTTGGATTGGATGGAGTAACTCTTGGACAGCAGGAGCCGGATGATGAATATAATCAGGAGACCTTCGAAGATGAGGTGGTACATCGGGGCCTGGGGAGATAACAAATCAATGCAATGAAGTTTTTTTTTTACTAATATTCAGAAAGCGATAACATGTCCAAAAAAAAATCAGCAGGAAAACACTGAACTTAGCAATTAGCAAATTAGGCCCTAGACCCGTGAACGTGGCTATATACATAGCCACGCTCCAGAGTTGTGTAGAAACACTCAACGCACAAGATTGTACGGGTACCCAGACAGCTCCTACCATTTCGCGCATGCATGACTCGGAGTACCAGCCTACCAAGCATGACCACAGAAAATCAAAAGTTTTGCTCGTCCGTTTGTAATGTCGAGGTCTTTTTTTCCCCTCAACTTTCTTGGCAAAGATGCAAGATCCTACGCTTGCATGAATTTACAGAACGCTTTCTATTTAAGTACTTAAACTACCGGCGAAAAGACATGCTGCATGACAATTTGGAGCGTATTTACGCGAGGCTGGGGCATGGCATTGTTATTGACGCCACGTTTACGGGTTTAATTCGGCCCCTACTGAGAAAACACTTAAAATTCTTCAGACCAGTCTCATAGTCATACTAGGGTTTGTGTACTTCCAGAACTGTAAGGTTTTTACAGACCTTACAGAAGATAATACTTGTGAAATATTGAGGCCGAACATTTCGTGACAGGAGAGTTAATTTGGAGGTTTGAAAAAAAATTGAGAATTTTCTGCTTCAGCAACTTCAGTCTTCAATTCATCTTTAGGTTTGTAAAACCCTTACAGTTCTGGAAGAAGTGTTTGTGCACAGGGTGTCAAGTGATGTCCAGGTATGGAATTCTTTCTGATGCCGCAGCGCGATGATCGGGGGCGGGGTAGCGCAGATCCACCGATCGCGCCCGACAACATGTGAACGAAAGATTCAATTGCAGGCAATGCACACATTGACTATGACGGGGGTCAGACAAGTCGACCGTTGAGACAACTCGACTCGGGACAAGTCGACCGTTGAGACAACTCGACCGTTGAGACAACTCGACCGTATGTGCGATAAATGGAAAGACAAGTCGACCGTTGAGACAAGTCGCCTCGCATGTTTTGGGCCTAGTTTCACTTTCAGGGATAAGTACCGGGGATTTTTACGGCGGCTGATCGCCGTTTGGGAGTGATGACACATGAGTTTTTTTGGTTGCATATAACAGACCCGATATAGCGCAGCATGATTGTCCGTGCACATCGTTCGTTTTTTTCAAGGTCACGTGCGCGCATCCCCGGTCAACGCGGCCGTACCGTGCACTGTGGCATCGTTTTTGCCGGGCCTGTGCGCCCATTTGCCGCGCCGGTCGATGTGCCCGCGTGCCGGGCACAGTCCTCGCGGGCGGGCGGGGCGCATCGGCCCGACGCGACGCCCTCTGTACATCGAGTATGCCCGCGCCGCACCCGTGATCGGTCTTGCCACAGATTTGTGCAACTTTTTCTGCTCCACGTGTATTCATTTCCATTAAGTCGAGCAGTCTCAACGGTCGAGTTGTCCCGAGTCGAGTTGTCTCAACGGTCGACCTGTCTCAACGGTCGAGTTATCTCAACGGTCGACTTGCCCCGAGTCGAGTTGTCTCAACGGTCGACTTGTCTGACATTCACTATGACTATGTTGACTCAACATGCTCAAGCAATCAAAATTCATGGCAACACGGAAAACATACCTGGCGAAACGCCTCAAAAAGTTCCCCAAAACTCCAAGGTTCTGGAGTTAGAAGTGGCAAAACGCTCTCCATGTTGTCGTTCATAACATCCGATTCACACACAGATCAAGGGAAATTCTCTAGTCTAATAAAACTTGAAAATAAATGAATTTAATTTACACTACTGAATCCACCGCTGATCTGTTGTGGTGTGACACGGAACATACGATTTCACATACGATTTGCTCAGACAGCTTTAGCATGATTCATTCTTTAAAAATAGGAGACTACAAAGTTCATTGGATAATTTTATTAAAACAAATAATATAAAACAGGTGTTCACAATTTAAAACTATTTTATCCTAAATTTGAATGCATTTTGTTTCAAAATAAAACTATTAAATTTTAAAATATTATTAGAAACGTGTACCTTTTTCCCACTCCTTTCGGCGAATGACCTTTTATTTCCCCCATTGTAAAAATGGTTTATTCCAATGAGTCATGTTCGACAGCAACGAGATGCGAAAAAACTGCACCTTGCATAAGTTATATAGCGCCACCATGTGTCAATATTTAGTTCATAATGACAACGCCTAAACAATATGATTGGTAACAAAAAATGGTTCAAGAATCATAATGTGTTCAAAATAGTCTTGGATAATGTAACCCCCCCCCCAAGTAAAAAGTACCAAAAGATACTGGAAAACAACATAAAAGCACTACGCATTCACCAGTTGTGAATGGGGGGGGGGGGAGGATGGGGCGGAGGCTGGCAACTTAACTAGGCAACTGAAGGGAATCATTTTTTAAAAAATCATTTTCAGGCTTGTGATCTACAGTGCCTAGGGCACTTCTGAGGAATTTATTTCATTTCATTTCATTTATCATTTCGCAGGTCAAATTTACTATGTGTACAATAATAATAATAATAATATTACGGACAGTATAGGCATCAATAAGTTAAAAACAAATACACATTAAACCATAAATTTAAAAAAAGACTAAGATCCTTACACCAAGATAATTGCACGCCCCTGCAGGATTGTTAAATAAGGACGAAATCACTATCAAGTAGCTCTCCCCATGGAGGAATAAATGCTCTCCCATAGCATGACTAAAAACCCTATTTTGCAAAAACACAAACATTATGACAGTCTTACACTGTAACACATAATCCCATGGGCAAAAAGACAAACCCTTCATAATTGCACAAATTCCTGGATTAAAAAAAAAAATTATATTGCACCATATTAACATAACAAGAAAAAGCAAGGAAAACACCCCCTAGATAACTTAAGATCAAACCAAAAAAAATCCTTAGTTTCATTACATTACCAGAAATGATTTATAATAATAACAATAGAATATTTACGTACAAAGTGCTATTTGTCAACAGACTCTACACCATACAACAGTATGGCGGGAGTGGAACAAGGAGGGTCCTCTCCAGAACCCCCTATGAACCTCCCCGCCCCCCCCCCCCCGCCCCCTCCGCCCCCCCCCCCCCCCCCCCCCCCACCCCGATCCGGCCGCCTATGCATCTTTTCACAAATCACACACGCCGCACGAATGACACGTACGTACACGTCGTACGGACGTACGGACGTATGCACGTATGTACGACCTGTGTCCGCATCGCGCGCACCGTACCGTACATACCGCTCGCACGCGCACCGTAGCGCGCCGCGCCGGCATATGATGCGGAATCTGTTCCATGCATATCATCAGCAGATGTACATCTGTATCAATCATACGGAAAAGCCCAGCATTTTAGGCACATTTTGTGTTCCATTTCAGGATTGTGATGTCGACCCGACATGGACCATATTCTTCACTGTTTGTCATATTTTTGTTATCGCTGTTTCAAGTCATAAACGGAGGTAAGCAAAAGATGAATAACTGGCCTTTTTTGTCACTGACCAACCTCAGTTACTGAGTTAGTTGATGGTTGGTCGCTCAATGTGTGTGATTGTGTAACATCATAACATGCATAGCTTTAATACAGTCATGACAGTGTACACAGTCATGAGCCGCCTGCAGGGCCAGTCCCTGTTCAGCTGTTTGTGCACAAACCTATGGAAAGTTTGAAAATGTGTCCAGCTTTTGTACAGCTTTTTTTGCAAATCAGCATTTAGGCCGTTGTGTTTATTTTTAGAAACCAATCTAATTCTAAACCAAACCAAGCTGAAACGTTAATAAATCATGTTACTCAGTCCCAGATTCATGCCTTTTCAACATTTTTGCAATTAGGGCCTACTGACCTTAAGTTTATTAAGATGATATTAAGCAAAAAAATTGGCGTCAGGTTGCAACATTCTTTCCAATGGGCATTTCTTTTTGTCCTGTCGTGTCTGTGATCTTAAGTTACGTGCTTAATATTATCAATCATATTCTACCATGATTCCATAGACTAGTTAAATTTCATTAGGAAATAAATAAGATCATATTTTGCAATTATATAGGGCTAGGGTCAGTATTTCAAGGCCGTGCATATTTCTTGTAGTAAACGTTAGTTTGCCGGTAGTTGCCGGAGGTCGTCTTTGATTCCTGATTTTTAGTAACAAACCTGTAATCTTTTCGGCCTGTAAATTTTATGATTTCAGAGACTGGTTATGGAGAACAGCTGTTTGGGTCATTTCGTCTGCGTCAGTACGGGTCGTATGGCGACGTGACGCTGTTTCATGTTGTCATCCCTCCACACTGTACGCGAGCTATGTGGGATGTGGTAGTACTGAAGATCCGAGAGGAATGCCCGAAGACTGAAGTCAACATGTAGGTAGTCGACAAATGATCAGATAAAACAGGCATCGCAATATGAAGGAGAGAGAACTTACTGTCAGACAGATATTTTCTGAAGTTCACCGTAACTTTTACAAACAAAAGTGTATATTTTTTTTCGTTCAGTTTAATTTTGTGTTCACTACTCTTTGTAGTGCACCAGCCAAAGTGACACATAAACTGCCCATAGCTGTACAGTTTACAGAAGTAAATATAAATTCTAATATGTTTTATATTTTTTGTACACACACATAAGGTTTCTCAAAAAAGTGAAATTCTGTTTCATAAGGTGGTTTTAGCCAATTCTGATCCGTTTTAATTTTTCAATTGAAACCAAAAAAAATCCAACCTTTGAACTTAATCAGAAAAGGTATTGCCAAAACTTCTTAATTTGAAAAAAAGTATCGTTACACCATTAGGCCAAAAAAAAAAATCTCCGGTTTCTGGTATGGAGCTTGCCCAAAAAGTGGTGCGGCGACGCGGCTTTTTTTTTTTTTTACCTGATTTATTTGCTTCAAATGTCGGCTGATGACTGCAAATGGTGCCCGACTAAACTTAGTGCAAATATATGGGAGTCCAGAGAGGCCACATAAAGCTTATTCTTGATCATAACCCAATCTAAAAACACGTGAAAATTGTGCAGCAGCAGGATTCCAGTCAAACCAGTGAGTTTGGCGGTTTTGAGACATCATCTTTCATTGAAAAAAAACCTTTTTCATTTTGCCGATGCGCATGGCTACGGCGACGCGCGCACATACCAGAAACCGGAGACTATTTTTTTTGGCCTTACAAGCCCTTGCAAGAAAACAAATTTCCATGCCTGAGTACAGAATTCATACTGTAATGTATTCTGCCATACTTGATGTCGTTTACGTTCACTTTGTTGTTGTTTATGTTTACATAATTTCAGAGCCATCCAGGCTGGGAGCCTTCCCTTGCCCAACCCTTACAACACCAGTTTCCCACTGCACACCAACACCCAGAGCCGACGCAATCTCAACCTGATCACCATGATGTCCAACCAGCCAGTCAGATTCACTGTTGGGACTCCGTCGGCCGGGGGTTGGTACATGGCGTCGTTCCTGCCCAAGAGCAAGGACAACAAGATCGAGCAGCAGGTCAGTACATATATTTAGTTCGCCCACAACCCTCTACTTGCCGTACGTGTTTTTGCCTAATGTCCGCATTGCACCTACATGTATCTCACTGACTGACTCCCCGACTCATGCACTGACTGACTGTCGCTTGTGGTTTAACTACACTGAGACCAGCTTTACGATGTTACGTCATGTAGTACCTTCACCACACTAGTCTGGCGCCGCTTGATGTACTTCTGGGTATGTAGACAATAAGTCAAGTCTCCATGTGAATGGCGAAAGTAGACTTTTTTCCCCACCACTTCTGCTTATTCTACAAAAATGGTAGCCATTATTAATCTATTATATTTTTATGGGGAATTCTTAATTTTTTTAAAGTCAGCGTTGGGGTGGGGGGTGCCACGCTAAAGGCCAATTTACACATACTTGACTTTGACGCTGACAATGTTGCGCGTTTTTTAAAAAATATACGCACAAATCAATGAGTGTGTTTGCATTTATGCGACTAAGTCGTGCATCTTATCACTCATTCATTTGTGCGTTTCTGTAAAAACGCCCGACACTGCCAGGTGATGTTGTCGTGTATGCATAAATTGGCCTTAACCCTAACCTCAATCCTCCAAAGTCCTCAGGGCAGTTTTGGAGGATTTTGGAGGATTGAGGCTCAATGCAACATACAATTTTGGAGGATTGTGGAGGATTGAGGGCACATGGACATTCAGTATGGGCTGATTTTGGAGGATTGAGGCTGAATGGCGTTTGAAGAAGAGGAGGATTTTGGAGGATTGAGGCTGAATGCATATTGAGGGTCAGGTCGGAGGATTTTGAAGGATTGAGGCATATATCCTTCATTTGAGCATAAGTACAACACATTTGAGGATTTTGGAGGATTGAAGATGGTTCCTGCAGAAAAGGGGTAGGGTTAAGGCATGTACATTGTAAGGCATGCCTGATAAGACCACTGAAATCTTTCCATGCAGTTTTATAAATAAATGTACATGTGCAAATTGAAGGTAATTTGGAATTTTATTTCAATTGTTTACATTAGATTTATTCCAGTGATAAATTAAATTCTTCATAATTTGGGGGGGGGGGGAAGCTGAATTTAGATTATATGAATGATATAATTGCAATGACACAGTAACTGTCCTAGATTGAATTTTTACAGCAACAAACATTTTATGTCCACATTTGTACTTATTTTAAAACAAAGCATTTTTCCTTGTCCTTAATTATTTTGTTTCAATTTTCAACATGTGATACACTTCACACTAATAAATATTTCAAGACTAATTGAATTCATTGTTCCAGTATTGGTTTCCAAACGCACATAGAATTCTGGTTTCGGTTTTGATGACGTCAATGCATCTGGTGATGTTCTAAATTCAGAAATCTGGTTTTATAATTTGTTTCAGTTACGCTCAATGTGCCGTGTATCACATTTCATATTTTCTGTGAAAAAAAATAAAATGAAAGATTACTATTAGCACCCCGGTAAGACGATTGAGCAACGACGATTTCAAGCAACACTTGAAATTATGTGGACATTATAATTGCATGCACGTGGGTATGTGTAATGTACAAGTGAACTGCACAGACCTACGTGTAACACAACAGGTTCAGTGGAAAAAAAGTCGCAGATGACAGTATAAACAAGATGGGGTCAAATTCCACTTTTATTGACTACCCCCAGCAAAATATGGTCTAAAAAGCATGCCCTGATGTTTAGAGTTGTGTGTTTGCACTAGGCAAGTTATAATGTGTAATTGTGCCATTGACCTCACAGAAAGAAAGAATTTGTTTGTGGGTCATGTGGGTAGGCAGTGCACAGTACAAAAAGTTGCTGGAGCACAGATCACAGAATAAACAAGATGGGGTCAAATTCCACTTTTATTGACTACCCCCAGCAAAATATGGTCTAAAAAGCATGCCCTGATGTTTAGAGTTGTGTGTTTGCACTAGGCAAGTTATAATGTGTAATTGTGCCATTGACCTCACAGAAAAAAAGAATTTGTTTGTGGGTCATGTGGGTAGGCAGTGCACAATACAAAAAGTTGCTGGAGCACAGCCATTTTTGTGTGGACACATAGGGCCTATGGTACACATATACATTTTGTAATGTCTGCCACGTCACCAAAAGCCCCCCCCCTCCACTACCCCCCCCCCTCCACTAACCCCCCCCCCAAAAAAAAACCCCTTGCAAAACCCCCACAATTGTGGACATTTTTGATGCTGAAGCAGCTAAAACACTGAAGTTTCTGCCTAAAATGACATCACAGTTTTGCTCATGAATATGGACATTTGCATGAGCAGCATACCCAAAAGAGGCATCAAAACACCCTTGAAAATGGCAATATGAAGATTGAAAATATAAATAAAAATGGGACTTAAAGGTGCATTAGAGTCTGCAATGAAAAACATATATTTTACATGGGCCCTTTAAAACTAATTTAAATACTTTCTCTTCCTAAGTAATCCAGGGTAATTATAATCATAATAATAATTAAACCTGGATTTGGGAGACATCCCCATAGACTTGTGCACAAAAATTTTCAAACTTAGATGTGCCCTAACCCAATATTCCCTTGTCCTTTTTCTACGAATTTCGGGATGTTTACTAATTAGACCACGAGCAACAAATATAATCTAATTGCGACATACAATTTTGCCTCTAAAGGGGCTGTGACATTAGGGAGGCATGAAAATGTCTCCCTAATGACCGATGTCTCCCATCGTGCGAAGATATTACGATAACGTGTCTCCTTAATGGTACCATCACACGTATAATTATAATAATACAAAATTTATAATGCATCTTAACATTCCTGCTATCTGAACAGTCACAGACAGTCAAAAAACCTCTTCCCCCGCCTTGCCTTTTACACAGGCTAGTCACCAACAGTCAGATCATATTTCAAGCAAGCACTGTGGCTAGTCAAATTCAGTCAACAGACAAAAGCAGACTAGTGGTAGGCACAGCTGGCTTATCAATCACCTACAGTCAAAGCATAGCTGTGTCAAATTACATAAATAGTCAAAGCCAGTCAATCCTGCTTTATGTAGGGCTGGGAGCTCTTAACTGTTGAGAACAGTCACTTGATTGATTTTGACTGAAAAGACAACTTGGCACAGAATGTTTGTTTACATAGAAGGGTTGTAAGTAATCATTAACCCTAACCCCCTCAAGGCTTTTTTGTGGGTCAAGGACCAAATACCACAGAATAGGACATGTGTTGTGCACACTTGTATGGAAAGAAATGCATACAACAGGTAATGCATACTCAGTAGTATTTTGTAGTATTAGGGAGGGATTAATAAAAAAGGCACTTCATATCATGTAACTTAAAATGTGCTTGCAGGACGACACACGACTATGCCAATCAAATGTAGAGTAAATAAGTACATCAAGTAAAGAATCAGTTTTGGGCACATGTGACTGCAGTGTAATGCTACATGTAATAGACATGTCTCTCTTCACTTTCTAGTGAGTGAGGCATAGTCCAATAAGCATAGTTCCTCTTCTTATTTCTTGTTTTTTATTGTGGGATGGTCTGTTGAAACAAGCACTTACCGGTAGCTATCCCCATGGGAAATTCTGCTTGTTTTCATTGGGGTGCGCCTTAATGTGAAAAGGTCATAAAATTTTTTTTTTTTTTTTTTTTTTTTTTAAATCATCCAAATATGGTAAATGGTCACAAAATGTGAGATATATCCCGTTGTAATTTCACCCTTTATGTGCGGAATTTCTGCTCCTTGCAGGGTTTAGGGAGTGAGCCGTGCTACTACTACATGCAAATGGGCGTGTCTTACTGGCAGGAACAAGATGTCCAATCTCTCAGCACACACTCACGAACGACAGTCCAGCTGTCGTCGGAAACAAATGAGACAACGGCCTTCTACAGGTAACTCTAAGTCTCAAAACTTTAAATTTCTGGACCTGCTTAGCAAGAAAGCCATGTCCGAATTAAGTGGCTGTGGTTTGAAATTGCACACAAGTCTATGGTAGCGGCTGCAGCCACTTTCCATAGTCTGGTGTGCAACTTCAAGCTGTAGCCAAGTAATTCGGACACGGCCAAAGACGCTTGGCAAATTTATGTGCTTAGTCGAAATTAGCTGAGTACCGATCAAAAAGCAGTGTACATTGTGTTACATTTTGGCCGGTCACCCGTTTTGGCTTAGCAAAAAGTTTCTATGCTTAGCATGTTTCTGTGCTTTTTTTTTTTTTCTAGGCAAGTTGTTATGTCTTTGTACAACCAGTTTTAGCAATGTAATAAATAACTGATGTAGGGTCCAATCATATGATGACAGAGTACCACATGACCATCCATTGTCCCCTTGGTCGGCCGCCATTGCAGTAGGCAAGCGTTTGGTTAGCAACCACGTCGCGCTTTGTAAACTAGAGAGTAGGGCTTAGTTTCATGTAAAATAACCGCAAATTCTTTATCAAAATGGCATACCTTTGCCATGTACAGTTGCGGCGTTTCTCTCGCAGTTTTTGCCATCCATCACAGCTTTCAAGGCTTGCCTACTACCAACCTCGTGCCCCGTGGCTACGATCTTGCAGCGCCATGTTGTTTCCCATCATGTCTTGCGCGATCGTAACCCCTGGAATTGTGTAATTTAAATATATACCAAAATACGGTACATTATAATTAGGGTTGCAGTTTATCCGTTTTACGTGCCGACGCCATCTTTAAAATGTTAAAAGTTGTGATTTTGAAGAATCAATCCTTTCAAACACTACGTTTGGACGTTGTGTTAATTAGCAAAGATTTGTATTAAATGTACGTACCCCTTTCGTGCCTTTACAACCACAGATACAGGGTTTTTTTTTTAGCGAAAAACCCGGCTGACATAATCCATAGCGTACAGGCATCGCGACTTTTGAATCATAATTTTTTTTTTTGTGCGTGACGTTACGTGCAAAGCTAAGCACGCGAACGCGAGCGCATTATAGGCGCGCCCGGCATGCAATTTTCGAAATGCCCGCGCAGTACCCTGTGAATAGCCATTCAGCGTCATTTACGTCATCATCACAGCCAGGGGTTAGTGTAAGGAACGAGCACGCGCCCCTGTAGTCGAGGCTTGCCTACTACCTACTGCGCGTGGGGGTATATGATCCCTGCCTACTACAATGGTGACGCTGACTTTCCAGTACCCTGATGTAGGCCGGGTCACATGGGTCAGTGAGAAAGTCGCATACACAGTAGAAGCAGTTACGTCATAGGCCGGCCGGGGTCACGTGTTGCTGGGGATGATGTTTCCACACAAACGTGGAATTACGTTGTGATAGCACGGTGCCCAGTTTTGCGTAGATTTTTCATCCGTTAGAGAAAAAAAATAAAGGAATCTGTCACGTTTTGAGTGATAACTGCAGTCAGCTACAAAGCTTACTGGTATTTATTCTTAAAGAGGTTGTGGAATGCTCGAAGACATTTCCGTCATTTTTCGGGTATATGTAGCCTAAGGTGTGATGAAATAAAAACGACTATTGTTTCTGTCACAAAAGGTACTTTTGAGAGCTGTTTTTCAAGTCCTGTCATGCCTGTTTCGACCCGAACGTGCAATTTGTGCAAAAGTCGTCGTTGCGGGCAGCAAACAAAACACAGTAAATCGTGACGTAATAAACAGGACTCCCGATGCAGAGTAGCATAAACGAGTCCTGTTTATTACGTCACGATTTTAATACTGTGTTTTGTTTGCTGCCCGCAACGACGACTTTTACACAAATTGCACGTTCGGGTCGAAACAGGACCTGAAAAATAGCTCTCAAAAGTACCCTTTGTACTCATTTCATGACAGAAACCATAGTCGTTTTTATTTCATCACACCTTAGGCTACATATACCCAAAAAATGACGGAAATGTTTTCGAGCATTCCACAACCTCTTTAATGTCTGAGCTAGGTCAACAAGAAAATGTTCACCTACGTCGCTGGTGCAAATCCTATGGTAAGAATGGCGGACGAGACAATGTTTGGGCACATCGCTATTGGCGACGACTCTGCATGACGTCACACTTCTACGACGTATTGGGCGCACCTTAAAAAAACGACCTACTACAAACCCTGATAAACAATAATGAACCCAGTGTCATAACTGCATGGTGGCTGTTTTTTTCTGCAATTATTCTGTAATTAAGTTAAATGGGTTTTGTTTTGTTTTAAATCTCTGTACATTGCAGGTTCTACGTTTCACCTTTGACCAAAACCCTGACCTTCTCCTATCAAGATTGCCAGGTCGGGTCAGAGGTCAATGGAACTGAGGTCAACGAAACCTGCCCTGTAGAGTTCAGAGCCAGGGCCAACGGTCTGCCCAATGTGAGATACTCGCCGCCGGTACTCTGCGACTTCAACGCTTCGTGTTCGTTACAAATCGGGGAACCGCTGGCAGACACCTGGTACTACGTCCGTATAGATTTGTTGTCGTTGGACGGACCGTCTATGGTGAACTTGAGTTTCGGAGTTGCGGAACAGAGTAAGTTGGTTTTCCTAAAGGTACATTCCTATTTTCAATGAATAATTAATAACATAGAAATTAGTGTAGCATTTTATAACTGCCAATAATATTGCCCAGTTGCCAAAAATCTAAAAGATGGACTGTATTTGTTTATTGACTGCTTCAGTAAAGACATATTTAGGCCATTAATGTAGTCTTGCCATATTTACAATTTTGTACAAAAAAGTTGGTCGACTTCTTTATTTTTAATTGCTTGCATGTTACAAATTCTGTTTTTTTTTCCTTTCAGAGTGCTCAGAGGAAAACGTCCAATTTCACAGCGTGTCCCACGAGAACATGAATTTCCAAACTTTGCTAGTGAGCCCGAATTCCAGCCTCACTTACTCCCAGTGGAACAGTTCCGATAACCCCTCAGCGTCCCTTCATCCAGCCTCCGACGAAAGCGACCCCGAACTGGACCCCTACTACCCTCCCGAAACGTTGGCTTCCTTGCCCCCTTCGGACTATCTGCCCATGACTTCCCAGAATCCTTTTGTATCCCCAGCCTGGTGCCCCCCGATTGTACCCTTGTCCTCGGTTCAGTACGGGGGCGCCAATCCCTTCAAGAGGTTCATCCAGAACACCCCTATCATGCCTAACACCACCGACGGCGTGATGGTTCCTCCTGAGGTCCCGGTCATCGCGAGCTTTGAGTTGGATCTGCTGCAGGACATCGGAGGCAACTTGGTGATCAAAGCGAACATCAACGAGAACATGGTTCGTTTGGTTTTCATAATTTTTTTAAAAAGAGTTCATGATTTGTGTGTCTTTTTGTTGTTGTCTGGAGAACCCTATGGGTAGTCTGAGTAAAAAAAAAAAATTCGGTCTCTGGTCAGACCAAAGTTCCGGAATTGAAGCGGCCACGCGGCTTTTTTTTTTTTTTTTTGCTTTTTTTTTTTTCTTCAAGCTTGGATTGTACAGACAAGGTGGGGTACTATTTTGCTTTTTTGGTGTCCTCATGTACATTGGTGTCCTCCATAATTTACTTTGGTGCTCTGATCATTTGCCTTGGTGCAATTTCCCATTCCTTGGTGCTCTTTGGTAAAAAAAATTGAGGAGGTGCGGAAATAGAGGGCGCTGTTGGAGCTACCGCGGAACATTTTGGAGAAAAAAAAAGATCGACGCGCATGATTAAAATCGACGCGCACGGTGACCAGAGACCGACTTATTATTTTTTTTGGCCTAACATCCGTTGTTCAACGGAGCCCGCATGCTACCTCCGCAACAACGTCTGATATATGTGTGCAATGCAAATTTATGGGACCTCTTTCGCCAGGCAATCGGAGTCGACTTTAGAAATTGTGACGTCATTTCATGCAGAAATGTGAACTAATCTGTTGAGTGGGCAATTTGGCTGACATGTTTTTGGTACACAACAGGTTACGAAAGACCTGATAGAAGGCGCCCGCTGAATGGTCAGAATCTTGAGGTCAAGACGCAGTCTTGTTTTGCATTTTTAATCACTAAATCTGTTCGCATATATCATAAAGACCCTTGCTGTGCAAGGGAATATACCATAGACTATTCCATTAGAAATTGTGACGTCATTTCGTGCAGAAATGTGAGCTAAGCTGTCCAGTGGTCAATTTGGCCGACATGTTTTTGTAACACAACAGCGGGTTATGAAAGACCGGATAGAAGGCGCCTGCTGAATGGTCAGAATCTCGAGGTCACGATGCAGTCTTGTTTTGCATAATTAATCACCGAATCTGCTCGCAAATCATAGACCCTTGCTGTGCATGCAATTTCACAGGCAAGGTAGTTCTACACAAGATACAATAGAGTCATTCTTGCTCCCCTTTTCATCACTTTTTTAAAAGTCGATTAGGTGTTGGCATATTATTAGATTTTGTGAATAAGTTATTTTTTATTAAAACTACCCACGTATCAGAAATCTTTTCAAATCTGTTTCTACAGCGGTTTTCTTCCTTGAAACTATAACTGTAGGCCGACACTCGTCTTAAACGAGAAGACATTGCAGTGATTTCCAAGCGATATACAGATTAACACACATTAATGGGATAAGACGACCCTACTGATCTTAAGTTAAGACGAGTTCAGCTGCATTGCTAAGGAAGTTAAGACGTGTTGAATGCGTCTTAAGTTTGGTGAAAATCGATCCTAGGACGAGTCGTGAGTTAAGATGAGTTACCCTACCTAAAATGCATCTTAGCGTTTAGTGAAATCGGCCCGAGAATTCCTTTATTTTGTGTAATATCTCATCAGTTTTTGAGCTCAACTTGCACACTCTATTAATTGATGTAAATTGGCTCACAATATAGTTAAAATTTTTATTTCCTCGGATAACTTTCATTTGAAACGTCTTATTTTGCAGGATTCCCAGGAGGAATATGAGGAACAAGCTTCCATCACCCTCTGTCTGCGTCGGGGCGCTATACCACCCCTCAACGGGACACAGATATCCTGCGATCCAAATTACAGCGTGACATTTACCAAGGAGACTGCCTTGTTTACATTTCCCTGGATCGTACCATTCCCTGCACCAGGGGTGTGGTACCTGTCATTAGAGTCACAGTGCAAGTCCAACGCAAGGTAAATAAAACCTTGATTGGATTGCTTTAGGTTCGTTGAAAGTTTCTTAACTTCTGTTACCCCTTTCTCCCTTTAAACCTCCAGCTATTTAAAGGTATAGTCCATCATTTGTAATTTCTGCATTTTGTCCGTTTGAAGCAACAAAAGTGCTCAAAATGTAAAGAAGGGTGCTGAACAACTAATCGATGAAGTTTCAGCTCAGCTTCAGCTGTATATTCCGAGAAAAACAGGATCTCGATTTCAAATCAAAAGTTGATGAATCATGTTTAGAATTGGGCCTGAATTCAGCGTCGAGACACGTTCTCACTGAGCAGCTACGCGATGTTGCGCACCGATCCGACGAATTATAGCATCCCCGCCCGTGTGTGCGTCGTGCCAAAGCTTGCGCGCGCTTCGCCAATTTAAAAAAAACGAACTACTAACAGAAATTTCCAACGGAGCATCTTAAGACGCGCTGTTGGAAAGGCCTTCTATCGTTGATTGCTTCAAAACGACAGCTTGCCAGAAAGAATAATTTCACAGGGAGTTTAGTCCCCTTACTATCTTTCAACCAAGTATGTTTTTCAACAATAATTGCGTCAGTTACTTTTTGGATAGCTGCAAATGATGGACTGTAGCTTTAAGCAGTCACAGACAGTCAAAATTCTTGTCCACTTCCCCTGCTATACTTTTGTCAAAGGCAGTGATGGACTTGTATTTACTCATGACTGGAATTGTGACTGGACTTGTGGTGGACTTGTGATTTACTTTTGACAAGACTTGCGACAGGTTCAATTGCAACGTAGAATTCTTTTTCTCTTGCAGCAAACTGGAGCCTTGTATTGACACTACCTATGTCGGTCTGGACATCGGTATGTTTGGCTGTATTGATGGCTGCGGTGAATATGGCAAATGCCACAGCTCCATTGACATGGGCATTATATACTACTACTGCGCAT
Source organism: Patiria miniata (assembly GCF_015706575.1). Classification (NCBI taxonomy): domain Eukaryota; kingdom Metazoa; phylum Echinodermata; class Asteroidea; order Valvatida; family Asterinidae; genus Patiria; species Patiria miniata. The sequence goes on from NW_024037054.1 coordinate 16,336,490, forward strand.
GCAAACGAGGTAATACGCCCCCTCTCTCCCACAGTCTCCGCCCCTCCCCTTCCCTAGCACCCTAGTGTACATCATTCCATATTATACATTACTAGTTTGTCAACTTCCAGTGCCGTGGGGAGCTAATATACAAATAGTGACTACTTTGAGTGGTACAGTAAAAGCATTCTATTTTCCCAAGACAAAGCCGTGGGAAAACATCGTGCTCCATGGATCACTTAAGGAGGATAGTTTTACTATACCACGAGTTGAAGCAGTCGATATTTGTTTTATAACTCTTCTCCCACAGATTCGGCTTTAAGAGAAAACTGATTAATTAACAATTAAAATGAATTTTAATTTACTTGTGAAATTTACTTGAACTTTTCCAAACCACCCCTTCACGAAATGTTTGAACCCAAGTCTGTATTGCTAGCGCTTGGGAACAAGACACGCAACGCGCACACCCGTATGTATTTGCGCACAATACTGGTTGCTGTGATGGCTATAAGTATGTCTTTTTGGCTATGCACAGCAAAAAGGCTCTCGGCCAATCGAGATACAGAATGTGTGGGTGAGGTGTTCTAATATCGACTATCCACCCCGATAAACCCTGTTATATTTGTCTTACTATACCTGGATCATGAATATGTGTGCGGTATAGCAATCTTGCATTGCCAATGTTGCTAGCATCATAACTTTGGGTGTGATCCCTGGCCTGGGGAATAGGGCTTCTGACTAGCGCCCCATGAACAAAGACATTGACAAATTGGGAGACCTCTGTAGGGCTGGATAGCTCAGTTGCTAGAGCACCGGAACGGTAATCCGGAGGTCGCAGGCTCAAACCCCGCTCCAGTTAATTTCGATGTTCAACCTTATCTTGCAGTTTGAGATAATCATTATGAGTTTTAAATTTGAGATAAAACACACAAAAAGTTACCAAAGTAGGTTTAGAACCCTGGACCCCGAAAATGCCATACGGATGCTCAACCAACTGAGCTAGTCAGTTCTGCAACTTGTACTCCCCTCCCCCTCCCCCTCCTCCCCAAATGCAGGTATTTACAAATCAGGAGACAGTCAACAAAGGACTGAAAAGCTTAGTTGGTAGAACACCAGTATGGCATTCCAGTGGTCCGAGGTTCGAACACGTGAACAAAATATTCAAATAAGTACATGCTTGAAAATGGCTCCTCCCCATTTTTCCTACAGGATATCGAGGCTGGGCTTGCACGGATGATTCCGAGGCGTGGTCGCAAGCCTACTTCCTGAGCAGGCTCCTACTGCTCACGCTCAGTAACACCTTCTTCATCTTTCCGTGCCTGCTGGCCCTGAAGCGCCGCCATTTTGTTCCGGCCATCGCGTACTTTTGTACGCTGATCTTTTCGTCGGTGAGTTTGATGAACGCTGGAGCTTTCTGGCTGGTTTGGGAGGGTCCAGCCCACTGATCTCTATATAAAGACTGGATAGCGGATATGCATACAACATTCACACAGTAGACTTTGCATATTGACCAATTCGCCCCCGGTCTCACGAAGATGGCCGCTTATATACTAACGTTCTACGCGTAAATACGCGCGCGTTGTATCAACAGTTGACGCGCATTTTGGTCACGTACACATATTATGATGTTCTAAAAAGGACACATTTCCGTAGTGACTATTATTTCAAAAACGCTGAAAAAGTGATTTGTGGCATTATAAAAGTAACCACGACGTTAGAAAATTGTAGTAAACCTTGGTCAGTTGGTCAGTGGTGGTGGCCAAAATATAAGTCCAGTGAACCGCGACGTTACAAAAGAAATCATGCTGTCTATAAAGACGGCAACTTGTCCTTTGTAGATCACCAGCCGGTCTCACCAATATGGCGTCAAATTCGTACATTGTGCGGCTCTTTATTAGCTATCCAGTCTTTATATAGAGATCAGTGGTCCAGCCTAGTGTCCACTTTGTACCTCTTGTGACTTAAGACGTCCTCACTTGTGACTGTAGCAAGGAATAAATACAACGCATTACAATGAAGTACAAGTGCTAATGGGTTGTGTCTCAGATATGACATTTTTAAATTTCAATACCTGGTACATGTACTTTGTATATACTACGTGAAATTGGTGATACATTGTTGCTTGAACCTTAAATGTGATGGACTTGTGATTGGCTTGTGATTGACTTGTGATTGACTTGTGATTGACTTGTGATTGGCTTGTGATTTACTTGTGGTTGACTTGTGATTGACTTGTGTTTGACTTGTGGTTGACTTGTGATTGACTTGTGATTGACTTGTGATTGACTTGTGGGTGACTTTTGATTGACTTTTGATTGACTTGTGTTTGACTAGTGATTGACCTGTGATTGACATGTGTTTGACTTGTGTTTGACTTGTGATTGACTTGTCGTTGACATGTGGTTGACTTGTTGTTGACTTTTGATTGACTTGTGATTGACTTGTGATTTGACTGGTGATTGACTTGTGATTGGCTTGTGATTGACTTGTGATTGACTTGTGATTGACTTGTGATTGGCTTGTGATTGCCTTGTGATTGACTAGTGATTAACTTGTGATTGACTTGTGATTGACATGTGGTTTGACTTGTGATTGAAATGTGGTTGACATGTGTTTGACTTGTGTTTGAATTGTGATTGACTTGTGGTTGACTTGTGATTGACTTGTGATTTGACTTGTGATGGACAAAACTGAAAGACAATTTTGGAGGATTTGGGAAGATTTCTGGCAAGAATGCTTTAAAATTAACAACCAGTTTTGTTCTCCTCCTTTTCTCAGTTCTACCATTCCTGTGACTCTGGTAGTCTGTGCATCATGTCCTTCAACACCTTGCAGTTCTGCGATTTCTTCGCGGCGTTCATGGCCATCTTCCTGACCTTGATCACCATGGCCAAACTGCCGGCGCCGCTCAAACAATCACTGGAGATACTAGGTCAGTCAGTTGTTGGTTTGCTAGTTTGTTTTTTTTTGCTTCTACGTTAGTTTTATTTGTACAGTATTTGCAAAAACAAAGTCATTTTTTTTCCAACACTGTTCGGTCGACCATCGTTGGAAATTAAAACCAAAATTACCCATTTCTTGAAAATGACAGCACACCAGGTGCCATGATTTCACAGGACGCTTGAGACTATTTTTCACTTACAGTCCAGTAAGGTAGTTCATAATAACTTGGTAATTTTGTTTTTTGATGTTTGCAAATGTGGTATACATGTATTTCCTTTAACACAGAGAGAAGACATTTTGTAAAAAGTCTTTGGACGGTGTAATTCCTGCTTTAACCCAGTGGATCATGGGTAATGTTGACATCCGTGGTTTCTGTTTCAGGTGCATTTGGCATGGCCTTGGGAACCACCTACAACCGGTTCAGCTTATGGGCTGCTGCCGTTCCAGTGGGTGTAGGGCTGACCGTCCTGCTTATATCATGGGTGAGTCTTTGGTTAAAAAAAATCAGAGTTTAACTTCACTTATACAAAGTACCGGTACCTTATGAAAAAAGTGTATGCAACCCATGCGTCAAGTTAAAGTTTGCGATTGAATTAGAATTGTCTTGTGATGGACTCGTGATTGACTTGTGATTGTCATGTGGTTGACTTGTGACTAAACCTGAGATTGAATTGTGATTGTCATATGGTTGACTTGTGCAAGGGTGGATGCAGAACACATTTTTGGGGGGCAAAAAACAAAATTTGGTCCCCCAAAAAGTGGGGGAAAAAAATTACGGGGAGGGGTTCGGGGCCCATTTAAGGGCACCAAATTTTTTTTGGATTCTAGATGCTCTGTGGTGCGATCTGAGGCAATTTTTGACCACTTTATCCAATTTTGTTTTTAGGAAAAGATAGTGGTGTACCCAGAGCCTGCTTTATTGCAACGTCACTTAAAAAAAAAATGGATTTTTTTTTTTTGGGGGGGGGGGAGGGTCCAGTGCCCCTGTATGGCCCCCGTTGCCCCCCCCCCCCCTGGATCCGCCATTGGACTTGTGATTTACCTGAGATTGACTTGTGACTGAATTGTGAATGCCATGTGATTGACTTGTGACTGCCATGTGATTGACTTGTGACTGTCATGTGATTGACTTGTGACTGCCATGTGATTGACTTGTGATTGTCATGTGATTGACTTGTGACTGTCATGTGATTGACTTGTGATTGTCATGTGATTGACTTGTGATTGACTTCACGTTTCCTTTTTTTCCCCGATTCTAGTCACGTCGTTGGTATAAGCGTCGGCGTTGCTACCCAACCACCAAGTGGCGCTGGCTGCTCTTCATCCTGCCCGGCGCCGCCGTCATCATCACCGGTCTCTGCCTCTTCGCCTTCCTGGAGACCAGCGACAACTACCAGTACGTGCACAGCGCCTGGCACGTGGCCATGGCCATCGGCGTGCTGTTCCTGCTGCCGCCCCGAGAAAGTAATGATAAGCAACACTACACTCACATGTCCGAACTGGTCGACATAAACACACTGAACTCGGAGCTAGTCATGCACGATGACCCCGGCTACTGACCCCCTGAACTTTGACCTTTGAATCTGACCTCTGACTTCGTTCAGGACGGCCTTACAAACCCGACGCTTATTGAAAGAGGGAAAAACGGGAACTAATGTGTGCCTGCATTGTAAATATGTAAAGCAATTGTGAAAGAAAAAGTAGAGATGTACAATTTACTCAGTTTAATTTTAGACGCAATGATGTACTTAATTTTCTTTCTTTTTTTAAACAAAATGGTTACCTCGTTTGAAAGTTTAAGTCCAGATTTTTTATATAAACTGCCACTCTGTGTGATTGTTTATGTACGCAATTTGCAGTATTGAGTGCAATATTCCAGCTGCCGTCACCACGGGTTACTGTAGACGTGACTGGCTGTTCCGATTCCAGTGTGGTTATGTCAGTCAGTGGGCTGTTCCGTTTTGCATGCCTTCATTGTTTTTGACACTGGACTGAGGGTGGTGGATTGGAGGGGCAACGTAGTGTGCCAGATATGTTGCTTTTTTTAATATGGTCGTAAATCGGAGAAAGTAAGTTCCCTCTCCTATAGGCTAATTCGGCGACGGCCAGTTTGTGATGAGGAACCAGCACCCGATTTCACTAAACGATGCGACGCGTCGCAACTCGAGTTACGACATGTAACACGTCGCAATCCATTTCAATCCATCATCTTACAATCCATTTCACGAAACATGCGATGAGTTGAACGCGTCGTAAGTTCCTTGACAACGACGTGTCTAGTGGTCATCGCAAAATAAGAAGAGTCCTTTTCGTAGCCAGTTTTATGCCATAAACATTACATAATTGAGATTACAATACCGAGGCAATGTGTGTAAAATTGTAAATACATGTAGAAAATGCATGGAATAATTATGAATTAGCCTATAATATTGCAGTTGAAATTTCAAAGTAGCTATACAGTCCACCGAGAGCTTGTGTCCTAAAAAATTGCAACTCACGGCCGCCATTTTATTTTACGTTTTAACAAATTTTGGGCGAGATCCGATGACTCTTTGTCGAATATCAGACGACTATTTACTGTACGCTGACTAAATACATAAAACAGTCACCGAGTTGTGCTATAAATACACCTACGACGCGTCGCACTTACGACGTGTTTTGTGAAATGGATCGCAGGACGCAGGGATGCGACGCGTCGCATCACTGCTTTGCATCGTAAGTTACGATGAGTTTTATGAAATCGGGCGCTGGCTCACGCGAGTGGCGCTCAGAAAGTATGCACGCACTCTGGGTTTATTGACCAATAGTGTTACCAAATGCACGGGCGCCTCGACTTTAAGAAAGCGTGTGGCATGCGCGCAAACGTGGTTCCACTTCGAAAGTGGCTTCTAGTTTTGTTCACCGAATTAGTCTACACATGCATGACCACCCGTTCAGTCCGTTGTGTTTTTGTTAATGCTTCTAATAATTTCGGTGATCGCTCTTCCGCCCAGCACATATGCAAACACAATTCGCAGCAATCATTGAATTTTTTTATTATTTTACCATCACAGCAGAATTGCATGAGAGCAAATGATTGAAACGAATCAATAGGCAGTGCGCATTATGCGCATTGAATCAATTTAGGGTCTAGACCATTTTCTGATTATTTTTAATTCATCGTTTTAAAAAAAAAATTACATTGCAAAAATTTTCATTTTTAATTTTTTTTCAATAGCTTTTAAAAATCCATTTGTATGTATATATGTGCACCAAATATATTTTTGCACAATTATATAGTTGGTGAATTTGTAAAACTGTCTTTCTTTTTAACAAAAATCTTTCACTTAATATGAGCCGATTAAATTATGTATTTTTAAATTATTTACGGCCGTGATACTGATGCGCGTTTTGTGTTTTTTTTTCTTTGTATTTTGTTTGCATTTTACTTTTTTTTGTGTTATTTTTTTTGTTGCAGAGCCTGATTTCCATGGTTACAGTCATGTGATCAGGGGTCAAAGTCAAGATGACCCGCTCGATCTCTGATGTCCATAGCCCAGACCACTGCATGTTAGCTTCATTCATGAACTTTCTTACGAACCATCTCGCCTATTATTAGCCCCATAAATGTGGCCTATTTACTGGACTGCCTCCGTAAACATAGGCCACACATCCACATGTACAAAAACGTGTCGACTTTGCAAAATTTAGATTTTCACATTTAGGCTTACTTTGTAGGTTTTTTTTTGCTTAAGAAGCATTCTCACCCTCTATATAGGCTAACCAGAAAGTGCTGCCTTTTTCAGATGTCTAATTTTTGTGAAATTTCATGTTGAAATTTTGATACGCAAACGTGTGCAAATGTATCTGGAAATTTCACGAAAAATTGATATCTGAAAAAGGCAGCACTTTCTGATTAGCCTATATAGAGGGTGAGAATGCTTCTAAAGCAAAAAAACCTGCAAAGTAAGCCTAAATGTGAAAACCAAAATTTGGCAAAGTCGACACATTTTTGTACATGTGGATGTGTGGCCTATGTTTACAGAGGCAGTCCAGTAAATAGGCCACATTTATGGGGCTAACCCATTATGTGCTAACAACTCTTAGGGGTGTGTGACGTGCGTGGCGTTTTGAACACTTGTCCCGGCGATTGCAGGGAGACAAAGCTGGGCATGCCATGCATACTCACAGGTTTTCAAATTCCAATATCGCACAACCAGTCAAGAATTGTTTTGATATGTTGTAGAAATTAAATGTGTGTGAAAAACTAATTGATTTACTGCAAACAAGCTGTGTTTACTTTGAACGTGTATATGCCAAACGGCCTGCCATTTTGACCATTCAGATAAAAGAAGTTGGGCAGTTTCCTCGAAAAGTCATATTTTCTCGCTGCAGGCCCAGCTAGCTTTCAGCGTCACATGACTGTTTTAGACCAATTAAATCACATTATCTAGTGAGACATGATATACATAACAAGTTTCATTGCATGATACACTCGTTTTTGGTTATGGTTTTGCTTTTGTTGATAACAACTTTTTTTTGTATTTATTTAGAATTATTAACAGCTCATCTGAATGCACTGAGAAAGATTCTCCAATTTCTGTGACTAGTGTGAGAAATCATACCTGAACTGTCGTCTAGCTTTGCAAGCAACCATTTTCATGCTCTTGACCAAACATAAATATCAACTCTAAGGCCCGTTCTAGATGCTGTGTTTCTGCCGTGCAAAACTCAATTAATTTGACTTCTCTTAATTCGGCACGGCAATAGCACGACGTTTAGAACCATTTGGCTCGGGGAATTGAGTTTGGCACGGCACCATCCTTTGGCTTGACAGGGCAGCTGCGCTATCGTCACGCCGAACGGCAGTGGCGCGGCACTGTTCTCAATGCTGTGCCATTGACGTGGGGCAAACATTTTAGGGGAGTACCAAGGGGAGTGAAATTGGCGCCAGTATTTTAATCGCGCTGAAAGTTCATTGGACTGCTTGAACCTGGCCCCTTACTCCAGCAGATGCATCAAGGTTCGACTGTCAAGTTCGGCGTTTAGAGCAACTGCTGTGCTGTAGACGAGCTATTTCCGCACTCATGTCAATTAAGATCGGCGCGGCAGTAGCATGGCGTCTAGAACAGGCCTTACTCTTAAGTGTCCATTTGCTCAATTGTGAAGAGAAGTATTGAGGTAAACTGGCTTGCTCAAGGACACAACTTCATGACAGGGTTCAAACTTGGATGCTGTCCAGCTGTTCATGAATCCAAACATCTTTCCATGCTTTCGTTTCCTTTTTTTTCTCAGAGATATGCATAGGAATTTAAATAAAAACTCGCTATTTATTCGGCATGATTTTGACTGCTAATTTTTCCAGGAGTCAAAGGTGAGAGTGCAGAGTCGATTTTGCCCGTGGATAACAGTGCAACCTACACACGTGAAGTCGACGAACATGCCGACTTGTAGGTATTTCATGTAGTACTCGGGCTCACAAGGAACTGTACACCATTGTAAAAACAATGTTGACACCAAGTGGTCTCCCCAGCTAGCTCTCCCTGGCCTACTGTTGAGGGGGTACTTCAGCATGGAGCCCAGGGGACTTTTTTGACTCTGCATGGCCAAAAAGACAAGAGCAAAGAATGCAACATTGCTCGGAAAGAGAATTACTGTAGGCATAAACAACCAATGTAGCAAACGAAGTTCTGTATGCATAGTAAATAAACACGGCAAAAGCAGAAAGTCCACACTCACTGGATGGAGGGGTCATAATTTTGATTATATAACTGACATACAGATCCTAGTAATTTGATTGGTGGAACTCACATCACATGACATTCGTTATTGCTCCCATTCACACCGCGGCTCAAAAAGTATTACTATACCTCATACATATTCATGATCGAGAGCCGAACTCTCACTGGTCAATTCACCATCACGTGCAAGATGTTATTCTTGCTGTTTACCAAACGCGCGCGCGAGGATTCGCGCAAAGGGTAAATACGCATGCGTAGTAGACTGTCGCATGGTTTACCCGTGCGACAGTCTACTACGCATGCGCTTTACAGAGCAATCGAGGAACTGTCGCACGGCTGCAGTACGCACGCGCGAGCATCGCCCAGGAGAGATGCACGGTTGCACGGTTCGCGTAAATGTTAATTTCCAGAGCTCAATGATGCCATACTGGAGAAAATGTATGGACCGTGTAAATGTCTCCTGTACAAAAGAAAGTTGTACACAACAACTGTATTTACAACTGTAGTAACTGTATTATATTGCAAACGAACCGAACTAGTAATTGAAATTGAGCAACAATATTCTTTTGGTGAGCTGTACAAGTTTCCCCGAATTTTGTTTTAGGTGCATATATAAAAAAAAATCGACAACTGAATATGTATGAAGTATAGTAAAACAAATATAACATGGTTTATTTCGGGTGGACAGTCGATATTAGCTCCCCTCGGTATTGGAAGTTGACAAACTAGTTCCCTCGGCTTCGCCTCGGGAACTAGTTTGTCAACTTCCAATACCTCGGGGAGCCAATATCGACTGTCCACCCTCAAACCATGTTATATTTGTATACTATCCGCCCATGGGGAATGGGAAATATTATAACACCTCACCCACAGATTCTGTGTCTTGATTGGCCGAGAGCGAGTCACATGTTACTTTCTAATTTTGCTATCTTTCTGTGCACGGCCAAAAGTACTATGCGCATAGCAACCAAAGTACTATCCGGTTCGTTAGTGTGACGTCACCTCCAGCACTTTCTGCACGATTTGAACCGGAAGTTAACGCAGTTCGAGCGGTTGCAGCCAATGGGCGCTAGTAATCAGTGGTGTGCGCGCGTGTATGACGTTTTTACTAACGAACCGGATACCATTAGCAACCAAAGTACTATTTCAACGGCGCGGTATTTGTGTGTAAATGCATGCTGGTGTGCGCGTTGCGCGTTGTGCGTAGCGCGTATTATTCCAAAGAGAGCGCGCCGCAAACTTGGGTTCAAACATTTCGTGAAGGGTTAGTTTTTAAGAGAGAAATACATTTTCCACCAATTTTGTATTGAAATTGAAGTTTATTTCAACTGTGTTCAGATTTAAATAATGTAAAATATTAAAATCAAGCAGAATCTGTGGGTGAAGTGTTATAAAACAAATATTGAATGCTTTATCTCGTGGTGAAGTAAAACTAGCCTCCCTCGGTGATCCATGGACCATTCTATTTTCCCTCGGCTTCGCCTCGGGAAAATAGAATGGTCCATGGATCACCTCGGGAGGCTAGTTTTACTACACCACTTGAAGCATTCAATATTTGTATACTATATAGACCGCTTGCAGACGCGTTCGATAATCGACGCGCGAAGGCGCGCGACGCCATGTTGTGGGACAGGCGTATATCTATCCACGCACATTTTGTCCCAGAACATGGCGTCGCTCACCTTAGCGCGTCAATTATCGATCGCATCTGCAAGCGGTCTATTCAACAGTTAGGATCATGACGCGGTATTTGTGTGCAAATGCATGCTGGTGTGCGCGTTCAGCGTTGCGCGTAGCGCGTATTGTTCCAAAGAGCCAGCGCTATACAGCGTTAGGTTCAAACATTTTCGTGATGGGGTGGTTTGGAAGAGAGAAATAGATTTTCCTTCAGTTTTGTATTGAAAAAAAAAGGTTCAAATATATCAAATGACAAGGATCTATATGTCAGTTATATAAAACAAATATTGAGTGGCTTTAAATTGTGAAATGGGAGGAATATTATCGCTCGGTAAAATCTGGACTTTTCCAGATTTTACCTCGCGATAATATTCCTCCCATTCCACGCTGAGCCACTCAATATTTGTATAATATGATCGTCTTATGATGACGTCATTTATATAAACTCATGAGGAAATATGTTTGCTACCTAAGACTGAAAATTGTCCAACGAAATGCTCTTTGCTGATTGTGCACTTTGGTTTTGGGCGTATCGGCTTCGATAACGCACTGGGGTATAGAATACAAACGCAGATAATTATGCAAGCTCTATATTACAGCCACACTAAATTTCAAGTTTTCCATAGGATTGTGCACAAACGTGGATGCGCCCAGCAGCTAGGCCTCATTTTGTACCGCGAGTTAATAGCGCTATGTAGCACAAACATTTTATGGAGGGGTAGTTTGGAAAAGTGCCAGCAGATTTTCAACTTATTTTCAACAGTAAGCACTTTGAGGGTAAGGCATTGTATACAAATATTGAGTGGCTCAGCGTGGAATGGGAGGAATATTATCGCAAGGTAAAATCTGGACTTTTCCATTTCACGAGGCGAAGCCAAGTGCAACGGAAAAGTCCAGATTTTACCGAGCGATAATATTCCTCCCATTTCACAATTTAAAGCCACTAAATATTTGTTTTATATAACTGACATATAGATCCTTGTCATTTGATATATTTGAACTTTTATTTCAATACAAACCTGGAGGAAAATGTATTTGTCTCTTCCAAACCACCCCTTCACGAAAATGTTTGAACCCAACGCTGTAGCGCTGGCTCTTTGGAACAATACGCGCTACGCACAACGCTGAACGCGCACACCAGCATGCATTTGCACACAAATACCGCGTCATGATCCTAACTGTTGAATAGTATTTCCCATTCCCCATGGGCGGATAGTACTTTTTGAGCCGTGGCATGAATGGGAGCAATAACGAATGCCACGTGATGTGAGTTCCACCAATCAAATGACTAGGATCTGTATGTCAGTTATATAATAAACAATGGACCGATCCAGTAAGCCCCTCCCACTGCGCACGTGGGCAAATTAACACGTGCTCCTCTCCAATGCCACACTGCATTTTCCTACCGCGCGCATCATACGCGCAGTGCACGCATGTCGGACTTTTGTGCACGCATGTCGGACATAAATCACGGCTGTGATTGGTCAGAATACCATGGGGCGGTGCTTACTGGATCGGTCCATTATACCCTTGCCATGGCATCACGTGACTTTGGTTATTAGTGTTGTGCGTAGCGCGTATTTTTTCAAAGAGCCAACGCTAGAGAGTTGGGTTCAAAAAATTTCGTGAAGGGGTGGTTTGGAAGAGAGAAATACATTTCCCATCAATTTTGTAGTGATATAAAAGTTCATGTCAGTTATATAAAACAAATATTGAGTGGCTTTAAATTGTGCAATGGGAGGACTCAATATTATCACTCGGTACAATCTGGACTTTTCCAGTTCACTCGGCTTCGCCTTGTGAAATGAAAAAGTCCAGATTTTACCTTGCAATTTAATATTCTTCCCATTTCACTCTGAACCACTCAATATTTGTATAATATTGACTGCCTTAGGCCAAAAAAAAAAAGTCTCCGGTTTCTGGTATGCGCGCGCGTCGCCGTAGCCATGCGCGTCGGCAAAATGAATAAGTTTTTTTGTTCAATAAAAGATGATGTCTCAAAACCGCCAAACTCACTGGTTTGACTGGAATCCTGCTGCTGCACAATTTTAACGTGTTTTAAGATGGGGTTATGATCGAGAATAAGCTTTATGTGGCCTCTCTGGACTCCCATAATATTTGCACTAAGTTTAGTCGGGCACCACTTGCAGTCATCAGCCGACATTTGAAGCAAAAAAAGGGTAAAAAAAAAAAAGCCGCGTCGCCGCACCACTTTTTGGGCAAGCTCCATACCAGAAATCGGAGACTTTTTTTTGGCCTTAACTACAGTAAAACCATAGCCTCCCTCACCTAGGAAAATACCATGGACGATGGATCACCTTGGGAGGCTAGTTTTACACCATAAGAATCTAGCTGTCAATATTTGTATCATATTTGAATCGATGAATTTATGTATATTTTAGTTGGAATATTACTTGAATAAACTATGCTAAAAGTTGGCGTGTGCATTGTTGTAATCTTTATATGGTCATGACAATGATTCACACAAGACTCAATTGTAAGCTCTAACAATGTTGTGTTGTCTAATTCTTATTCTTAACCATGTGCTCTCCAGTCTCATTCCTTTGAGCCCACCATTTCTCCATGGTCTGAAGTGGTTCTTTTTTCAGACCATTTCATTCGAAAATGAGAGTGTTTTTCACTCTAAACGTCTAGTCCCTAATTTCTCTCTTTGGAATTTAGAGAGTTAAGTCTCCTATAGCTGTTCCGGCCGCTCGACGCGAGTGACTTTTTGCATACTGGAGTTTGACGGAATCGATTTTGCGGATGCATTCTATTAAAAGTAAACACAGAAGATAAGTGCAGCTAGGGAAGAGCCATGACTTTCATGGCCGGTGTGACAGGTAATTCTGTCCCCCCTGGTCGGCTCGTGACCCGGTAAATGTGTCCAGGGGGACACTTTTACCTAGGTAGATTTGTACCCCTCCAGGTAAAAATGTCCCCCCTGCCCAACGGTGAAAGTGTCCCCCTGGTAAATCTGTCCCCATGCAGTATATACTGAGAGCAGCAGCGTGTCGATCGCACGCGACATGTAAAGGTGTAACAGTTAAATTACTGATGTCACATAAAATCCAAATCTAAATCCCACAATCCAATAAATTTCGTAAGTCTTGCACGTTAACCCAGGTGATGTTTTACACAATCACAACGCACGTAACATGTCACCATTGTCAAAAATCAACGTTAAAGTTCCAACATTACACTACCTCAAACTTCACCTAAATTCCACATTTTCAATCCAACAAAAGCCATCCCCATCCTTATTAAACCAGTCTATGATAAATTGCGGAAAAGGTAGTAGGCCATCTGACCCAAAAGTTTCCACAAAATAATGAATTTTACGCTACAAAAATGGGAGTTAAAGAAACGACATGATTACCTGCAAAGAGTCGGACAGGCGGTGCCAAAACCCGCGTTTTGGGGCGGTATTTATGTGCCCGTGTAGTACAGTCTAAACCCTTCGGAAAAACTTAAAGTTGATATCAGGCCGCCAAACCTCGGAAATTTACAACAAAGAGAACATTGATAAAAAAATTAACAAATGTTGTTACATTTCAAGGTCCTTGGCCCGCATTTCCAATGATTAAAACTTATAATGAACTACACGTATTAAATTAAAGATCATTGCGCAATGTTTTTCCGGACAACCCGTTACGAACAAAACTAAGGACGACAAGGAAGGACATGAAACAAATTAAAGGGGTATCATTGGGTCCCCTACACTTTGACAAAGGTTCTGCCAGTAGTTGTTGGCGCACTGTCTAGCGATCCGTTGGGAATCACTTCTGGCCCTCCTGAGGGCGGCAAGTGTTTTTCACAGGGGTCTTGTTTGTAGTTGAGTAAGGCAGTTCTTTTGGATGCGATGGCTGGCTCAAGCTCCTCAATTCCGGCTCCAAACCAGTCGGGGTTTTTCTGCTCCCTCTTTCCAAAAGTGTCAACAGCAGACTTGTATGTGGCGTCACGGATGTGGTGCCATCTCTCCTCTGCGCTGCTGGTTGGGCAGTTGCTAAGGGCCTCTTGGATGGCGTCAGCAAAGCATTCGCGTAGTTCGGGGACTAATGTCATGACTGTGTTGATTCGAGGTTGTCCTTTCTGCTTCGATCGATGGATCTGCTTGGGTTGAAGACGCACAATTGCTGGCGACCATAGAGTGATCAGTGTCGCAGTCAGCACTGTGATAGCTGCGTGTAGTGAGGACACAGTTTAGCGAGGGTCTTCGAGTGATGACGAGATCCAACTGGTGCCAGTGACGAGATCTGGGATGCCGTCAGGACACTCTGTGGTTGGGTTTTGTGGGGAAAAAAGTGTTCGTGATGCAGAGGTCATGAAAGGAGCATAGCTCAAGGAGTCTCTGCCCGTTCTCGTTGAGTTTGCTGACACCAAAGTGGCCGATGCATCGCGGGGCCAGGAGATGTGATCGGAACCAATTCTCGCATTAAAATCTCCAAGTAGGAACGAGTGTTCTGTGGTAGGTATTCTTTATGGCGGTCTCAAGCTCCTCGTAAAACTTGTCCTTCGCCTCTGCTGAAGAGCATAGTGTGGGGGCGTAGACGCTGATGATGTTCACGGGGCCTGAGGTGGTTGTGAGGCGAAGGGAAAGGATGCGAGCTGTGCCTTCTGATGGCGGTTCGATTGAAGACAGTAGAGAGTTTCTTTATACTGCAAAACCTACGCCGTGCACTCGATGCTCCTCTGGGGCTTTCCCTTGCCAAAAGAATGTATAGTCCTTTTCTTTAAGGCTGTCGTTTGATGGAAGTCTGGTTTCCTGCAGTGCTGCGATGTCGATATTTAGTCTCTTGAGCTCGCGACTGATGACTGCTGTCTTTCTCGCATCGTCGACCTGTTGAAGATTGTCGGAGAGGCCAGGACACATAGTCCTGACATTCCAGGTTGCCATCAGTCTCTCAGCGCTGGCGGCTTTCTTTTCTTTCTTCTTTCTTTGCCTGGTGCGGGGTTTACAGTCTGCTCTTCGGTGTTTTACCTGAGCTCCAAGCACCCATTGAAGCAGACAAACTGTGACGGGTCAGCACCTTACTGGCCGGGGGCTGCCCAGCTTAAGGCGGGCGATAGCTGACCAGTGGGACGCGATGATCCCTCCCACCGTCGACGCGTCGGAGACAACCCGTAGCGCCCGAGCTCACGCCGATTCGCTCTGGGCTTATAACTCGTAACTGCTGCCTCCCGTGTTGTTTCTGTCGCTGGGACACTGGAGTGACCTCTCCAGGGCGCAAGCCTGGGCAAAGTATGTGGAGATCCTGGGTTGCCCAGTCGTCAAGATCCCCCTCTCGGCCTCGCCGGTGTAGTCCAAAGGAAAGCAGAGCAGTACGTTTGGCACCGGTTTGGCTGCAGGAGTTGCCGGAGTCAGTGATCGAGCACTGCGCACTCCGCCTTCGGGGCTCCACTCCTGATTTGAAGGGTTTACTCCCCTACACTTGGCCGTTGGATCCATCCAGGATCTCCTCCGCCCTCTAGCCGTTGACTGCCCAGAGCAGCTCTTCCGCCTGGAAGTGGTGCAGTGTAAACACCACCCCCTCACGTGGTTTAGCCCGCCAGCTGAAGCGGTGTCTCGGGGTGTGGCGCTTGGAGCCAGCACGTGAGAGTTTAGGAGGTGGATGAGGACCAGTGATGCCCGACCACCCTACCATGCAGTAGGATGCAGCTGTCAGACACCAAGGGTACTACCTCTATCCAGAGCCCCCTACATCCCAAAATGGGTGTCCGCGTGACATCCCGTAACATTACGTCAGCGATATTATCCCGAAATGACCTTTGACCTGGACTTATACCGAACTGGCGTATTCACAGCGTGTCTAGGTTTTATTTATAGTATCCGTGACGAGACCCGATTTAGAAAGCTCCCGCTGATTGGTCAAAATCTACAGGTCAATAGGCGGTTGTCTTGCATAGTTAATCAGCAAATCGGCTTACAAAATTAATAGGGTCTGTTACATATACTATGTACCTCGTACGCGTACGGGGTCCCAATATGCAGTATAAACATCAAGAGGTATATATTTGCCGCGCGAATAATGAGTGGGAATAAGAAACGCCCATGACGTGTCAGGCGAAGTCACTGTAACGCACTGTTAATGGACCGACTCAATAGATTAATGGTAAAGCCTGTTTACGAACGGGATCACGCGCACTGCACTGGCGTGACTGGCCACTCAAGACCCGCCCTCGCTATGACGACATCTGTCCCGATTTGCGCAGTTGACGCAAAGTTGGCGTTTACGCAAGCCACGAACCGCGCGGGTGATAACGATGTTGTCAATATTATTGGAAATCCTCCAAGTTTCTCGAACGCTTTCATAATATTTGTGTATAGCTGGAGACGAGAATCAAAGAGATAAAACAGAAGGTTTATAAGGGGACGCGTCATGACAGAAACCGGCACCGCTGAAGTTTTGTCTTCCAAAAAAGGAACCTGTCTGTTGATACCACGCGTTCTAGAAACAACGCTGCATTCACCGCAAGGGCCTTATACTAGGTGAGTCGTTGTTTCCTTCTAAAAATGTTTTTCTCGTTCTCTTGTTTGGTGTGGATTTCCGAGGTTATTATATCCAAAAACGATTGTTGGACTTGCTCAATACATGGAAAAGCAGAACTTGTCTAAACATTTACAAATGTGTCACGGAATAGCGTTTTGCCGAAAGTATTTGGTCGTATGTATAAAAACTAGCATTTGCTTTTACTACCCATTTTTAAGCATACTTGCATTTGTATGAATAAAAATGAAGCAAATGCTTTTACTGGAAAGTATTTGCTGAAAGCTAAAAGTATTTACTTTTTACTTGCTAGCTTTCGCTAGACTAGAAGTGTTTATATTTTTCGTATGAATAAAGAGGAGTAAACTCTTCAGATTTCAAGCATTTACTGGTCATTTTTCAAGGCTGGGTTGGGGCAACCTTGAAAATATAAAGCAAATTCTTCTGCGCAAAAACGGCTGCATTTATTAATATTATTCGCCCCAAAATTGACACAAAACGTGTTGTCTAGTAACAAAACGCGTTGTCTAGTAAATGCTGAACAATAAAGGAAATCTTTTATTAATACGAAATCAAGTATATGCTTTTCCTTAATGCTTGTACTCCAAAGTAAATGCTTTTACTTTTTGCTTATTAACTTCCTAGCATTTACTAGTTTTTATACATACGACCCAATAGCTTCGTTTAAGGGATCTTCAGATACATTCTGCAGCTGAGCAATACAGTGTAAAAAAATGTTGATTGACTGAGGCTAATGTTGGAGCACCTGGGCAGATTTATGAAGATTCTCTGGTGGTTAAACAGTTTCAATTTCAAATCACCACGGACCGGAAATGACATACTAACTTGTTTCTTCTGAATTACGAATCACCCATGAAAGCGGCTGCAGCCACTTCCCAGAGAAGAGTGTGTAATGGGTGCATGAGTAAAAAAAACGAAACCCAAATGTTGGGACCATTGTTTGAGGGAACTTCAGCATGTAGTATTTTCAAAATCAAGGATATGAAAGCCCAATTCTTTTAGTACAAGAATCACTCAAATCACTTATGAACTTTTTAAGTTTTTTGGTGATCCGTGGACAGAACCTTAAAACGGTGATTGTGTTTAAAATTCCGTAACTTAAAGAGTACATGAGTGATTTGAATGATTCTTGTACTAAAAGAAGCTTATGAATTGGGCTTTCATAACCTATAGATTTTGAAAGTGCTACATGCAGAATTTCTCTAAAACAATGGTCCCAACATTTGGGTTTCGTTTTGTTTTACTCACCCTGTATTGGCCGATGCCTTAGCCACGTGTTTTTGGACGCGGCTCTTTCTAAGGTTGAACTTTACATAGCGCCAGAAGGCGATCTGTTTTAATCCACTTCATGCCATAGTCAGCCTCCAGACTTGTTGTAAACCGGGCAAGCATATTAGGCCAAGTTCGCGCAAGGACTATAGTTGACCAATGGTTAACTAACATTTGCCCGAACTCAGTCTAGTCGACGGTGGTTGACTACGCTAGTCGACTATTTGGAACCAGCCTACTAGGGTTGGTTGCTTCGCTGGTAACCAATAGCCGCGCGCATTCATAACGCTAGCAGAGAGTCAGGATCCAGAAGTTTTGCGATGACATTTTGACCAGCGTTTGACTAGAGACGTTCGCACATTGCTATCAGTGCGCAGGCGTAAGGTACGTCACAAATCAACCACTAGTCGACTAATGGTCCTTGCCCGAACTTGGCCTTATTTAATCCCTTATCATCAATTCCCCAACCTGGATTAAAAAGTGAGGATACCAAGCTGGATTACTAGACTTTCACCAAGAAAATTTAGGGGTAAAGGGGTGTCCAATGCTGAGATGAGTTTGGCTGTCTGGTCTTTGGATGAGCATGCAAAGGACACAACCTCGTCCCCAGGGTGTCGAGCAGTACGCGCCCACCACTAGCTGCTCTCTCACCCTGGTATTGGATCATTTGCATGTGCAAGATTTTTGAACACGTATGCAAATGAGGAATAGTCTGGTGCCTGCCTGTGCGTTGCATTTGCGTTTGTTTTTGTATGCGGTGTCTGGGGTAAAAACAGAATCAATTTGTCGTAGCGTGAGCATTGCGTGAGTTACCAAAACACGATTTTATTTTAATTAAACTGTTACGATCTTATCGAGACATCATGCAGTGTCACATTTCATTTTAAAGGTGAACAAATTGAAAAGAAAATGAATTTTTTTTAGAAGGCATGGACGAATGATCGCGAAAACACGTACTGCACGTTGTGAATAACAACACCAAGTACACGATATCAATCCATTTCTGGCCAATTGCGGTATCGAATCAGGATACAGGAAGAAATTTCCTATCCAGGGCTTACTATTGGAAACGATGTTGGAAATAAAGTAAGCACTGGGGACGAGGTTGCAAAGGACGAATATAGACAACCCTTAGACAACCCTATATAAGTTTTGGTTGTCTCAGATTTTGCGTGTTCCGCGTTCATTTGTGTATCATGTAATTGGACAATATTTCACAATCTGCGTTAACGCAATTCAACCGCGATAGGTTAATTATGTGAAAGCTCTCGTTTTCTACAGGCACGGTCCTCTTTTTTTTCAAGATATTATAGGAATACCCGAAACTGTGCCTTTTCTTTACCTTTTTTCTTCCTGACCAGGAAGAAAGAGTGTCTTGACACACTGTCACGATGAAGGACCTCCCTCGAGTCATACTCCTCGTTTCCATGGCAACGCTCGTCATCCTCGTGTGCCTTCCATCACGCACCGAAGCGCAAGGCGTGAGGCTGACCAGAGAGCAGGTTTTAGAACGACTTGAAGATAATCGGGAAAATCGGTCGGACAGCGGGCCAGGTGAGAATCGATGCCTAATTAGAAATCAGGGCTCAACTGCTGTGTGCTGTATGAAGACTTGACCATGGGCGTCCAAGGGGGGGGGGGAGGACACAGGGGCACGCCTCCCCCCTCCCCGGCAAGCAAAAAAAAGAAGAAGAAAAAAAAAGAGGCGCGAAATCATACTGTTGTTAATTTAATGGGTTGGGGGGCAAATGTCCCTTCCCACCCCCGAAAAAATGATCAATCAGGAAAATGCTGAAAATTTGATTTTGGGGAAAAAATTTGCTTTGCCCTCCTCTAAAAAAAATCCTGGCGACACCCATGGACTTGGCATATATAACTAAAATGATGGATAAACCGACCCGACCTGACCCGAAGTCGTTTTCGGTTTCGGGTTGGGTTTGCACAACACTAATTGATAGTGGGATCGTGTGAGTGACCATACACTTTCTGTGAAAACAAAATTAGAAATGGTTTCCAACATAAGGTCCTAAAAAAACTTCAAGCACAGTATGTTGCCTGAACCCCAAGTTTTCCCCAGTAAATTGATCTTTTGGGTCTCTTTCTGGAGCCCCAGCGCAATCTGGGATCTGTTACTGATAAGCGTTTAGATTAATGTACAGGGTGAGTAAAAAAAAAAGCGAAACCCAAATGTCGGGACTATTGTTTTAGTGAAGTTCTGCATGTAACACTTTCAAAATCTATAAGCTTTCTTTTAGTACACGAATCATTCAAATCACTCATGTACTTTCCAAGTTACGGAATTTTAAACACAACCACCGTTTTAAAGTTCTGTCCACGGATCACAAAAAGTGTGCGTTCTTTCAGCAAAACGAAAACAATTCACACACATCCCAATGTGAATTGGCAATCGTTTTGCTGAAAGAACACTTACCTTACTGTGATCCGTGGACAGAACTTTAAAACGGTGGTTGTGTTTAAAATTCCGTAACTTGAAAAGTACATGAGTGGTTTAAATGATTGTTGTACTAAAAGTGTACTAAAAGAAAGCTCATGAATTGGGCTTTCATATCCTAGATTTTGAAAGTGCTGCATGCAGAACGTCACTAAAACAAAGGTCCCGACATTTGGTGTGTTTTTTTTTACTCACCCTTACTGCTTGTATGTGGCAGCGTTTCAAGACTCAAAGTACTCCTTTAATTGAACGTTGCTTCAAATAAAAAAAAATAGAACTATGATTATTATTATTATGGTTCAAAATGTATAAATAAACATAAATAAACAAGTAATGTAATTTAATATATAAATGAACAAGGGTGGTAAAAAACATATACATTAAAAACAAATTAGAAAGCATAATAATTCATTGCAAGAATTAACAAAGCTTCTAAATGTCCACCTCAAAAATCTACAAAGAACAAATCTAGTTAAAAAAAGGGATGATAGAACATATGATTTGAAAATCTTCTTTATTTCTTACTATAAAGATAATGAGCGTGGGATTCCACAAATCCCAAACCTCCATTTAAAAATGTGGGTTTTTTTTTCAATCTACATTGACAGCGAATTGATTTGGTAAAGAAAAAAAATGGCTCTGCTTTTTTCCGAACAGGCTACACAATTCCCAGAAAAAGGGAGTCCACTGGCCTCAATCTGGATGAGAAACTGGAGCGTTTAATGGACGAAGCCAAGAAGTAGGAGACACAAAAAGTCCCAACAGGACCAACGGTTTACATTTATTTTAACAGGTAAGTACAGATACCACACACTGATCTCTATTATATACTGACTGGATAGCGCTTCGGGCCGTGGGAGTGAAGTCACTGGACGCCATTTTGACACTCCCTTTGGCCACGTAAAAATATCTTCAAAGTCACGAAATAAAATGATATATTTGAACAAATATTAACATGAGTAAAATAGCAATGTAGGCAAAATGAATCAATAAAACGTGTTTGATAATCCAAAATTGCTCCCTAAACTGTTGTAACTCTGTGCTTTTTATATACGGATCCGTGCGTTGTTGGGGAGGGAGTTTCGAAATCGCCGCCGCGTGTGTGCGAGGGCGTCACGGTCTTGCGTACACGCATATAGTCGAAGCGCTATCACACTAGACACAGACCATAGAGCTATATTAAATTACTAGAGCGCTAACTTCTCAACAAAGTAATGCCAGCACAAACCTATGAAGACCTAAACATTTTGTACGGCTTTTGTACGGATATTTGCATATCTACGTTTGTATTCCATACCGGTGCGTTACCGAAGCCAATACGCCCCAAAACCAAAACGCATGATCAGCAAATGAGCGTGTCATTTTGCTCTACGCAAACAGCGCAACGTGTGCGCATATTCGCTACAGATGCTTTTTGCCGTCACGTTTTTATGAACCGTCGATGACGCGCTTAAAGGGACACTAGGTCCTGGAGCAGCCCAATTGGGCTACAAAACGCGCTTTGAACGAAATGATGATAATCGGAAATAACATTTAAAAGTAGGATATAAACATCCACACAACTATCCCTTAAAAACTTGGGCGTTTTTTGTGTTATTCCTGTATCATGCATGCGAGAACGAATTTCGGGGTCCACTTTTGCGACCCCATAAATTCGAGCTGTTTGGATGCTAGTTGTGATTTCATTCGTACGCGTAAAGTGTCCGCCTTTTGCGGACGTTGAAGGAACCACAATTTTTTGCATTGGTGATCACCGCGCGCTGTTCCCGAGACACACAATGTGTATAGCGTACACTGAGAACGACACGAAAAACGTATTCGTACTCCGTCATGTCCGATGTAAACAAGCGGGTTTTTTTAAGTCTTTTCTCGGGAACGGTAAGACATTAGGTTGGTTTCCTTTCAACCAGATGTTTGAAATAGGCTAAGTAAACAATCCAAAACATAACATTTTCGGGGATTTCAGGACCTTGTGCCCCTTTAAGTTGTTTGCGTACATAGCTATAGAATCGATATTTCAAAAAATGTTACATGAAGAGGCATTGTCGAGTAGAAGTTGGTAACATAGCTGTTAATTGGGAATTTTTTATGACACTAGGATTCCGCGCTAGTGTCATAAAAAAATGAGCAGCCTTCTTCAAGATAATATTTTTTTTAGCGATGGAAGACTTCTTCCACAGTGTCTGTGAATCTCTGAAACCGTTGCAAATGCTCAATGCTGGAGAAACGTTGGCCAAGTTGTACTGCCGAAAATCCTTGTTGGTAAACAGAGTTGTATATCAAAAGCTCGGAAGGGATATGTATTTTTTATCGATGCCGAATTCTCAAGGAGATTTTTTCTCATTTTCTCTCAACAGGCCTTCAGCTCTTTGTTGCCCTCTTTTCATGGTCCAGCTTTCACCAGATACACCTTGCTGAATGAAGCTATAAAAGGCTCATATCTTAGTCACGTTTGCCATGTTCCGCCTTGTTCACAAGTCTCCTTCTTTCTCGAGCCGAGCAGTCGTGGGGATCAACGCCTCGTCAAGCCCCACCAATAGATACCTCGATGCCCGCTGTAGCCAAGTCACTCCGCGGAATACCTCAACGAACTCTTTGGACTCAGAGTGCGTCGTGGGTCCCACCTACGTTCACGAACTTTTGAATACGCAAAGAGGACCCACGGGACCCGTCCTTTGCATGACTACTGCCTCATATTCATAGAAACGAACATTAATATCTTACTGACGATATCGTTGGGATTAATTAACTGAGCGACAAACCGATCAAAATACATTTGTGCCGTGTGTTTAGTTTTAGTAAACAAAACAAAAAAACGGTTCCACTTCCAGTCATATGTTCAAACCCTTTGCTGGTTTAACGCTTTCGCAACATAACGGGGTAGGCCTAATTGATTCTCATTCCAATCTTTCGAATTTGCATGAAAGTATATAATAATATCGATATACAGTGAACAACAGCACCTATTCACAATCTTATTTTTGCCTTCAAAAAGTCTATTACTTTCGACTTTCGACTTGAACCGTTGGGCATTAGAACCTATGATTATGTTCCATTAATAAAGCGTGCAATACATACATGGCCATTAATGCAATACATAACGTTTGGTGCAATAATAATGGTCAATAAAGGGATACAGCACGTTGGTGCTTTATGTAATGCAGACATTTGGTGTTAATTGTGTTTCTGTGAAACCTCCTGCAGGGACCTTCTTCATTAACAAAAACAAAATGGATTTTCGGGTATCTTTAGCTATGCATTTGGAGATTTTCCCCTTCCTGAATAGGAGCTACATCATCATTCGATTTATTTCAGTGCACATTTGATATGCCTACTTAACTCTCTAAATTCCAAAGGGTGAAAATAGGGACTGAACATTTTGAAGTGAAATTTAAATCACTCCCATTTTAGATTGAAATAGTCTATGTGGTCCACCAACCACTTCAGTCTTTCGCTCGTACCCCCCCCCCCGCCCTGCGAATAGGACGCTGGGAAGGGCTGAGGAATTGAAGCTCTGATTGGATAGATTTTGCGTGACCTGTGACCTGCAAGTCATCACGGCCATGACTATGCGTTTTAAACGGCCGTTAAGACCGAGTCACAAAACTGAAAGTGACTCGACAGTGGAAACTATATGGGCCTTCACGAGTTGGCCATTTTTGTCGAGTTCCCTGAAACGTATTTCATTAAGTGTTAACTGTTCAATGGGATGGCGCCAGACTATTTTATGCAGGCACAATGCAGCCTTATTTTTACTGTCTTTTGTTTTGAAATCTGGCTTTAAACATTAGGGAAGTTTAGAATAACAAATTTTAGATTATTCATTGAAGCAGACTGGAATTAATTAGGATTTAACTTGCTTTCATTTCTCTTCGCAAGTTCCAAAAGTGAAGATTTTACCTCACTTTCAATTCAATATGGCCGACTCGTGAATAAGGCCCATGAATTACGGATTCCTGATTTTCCACGTGATCAGCTGAATACCACCCATCTGGCAATGGGCATTATGCGCATCGCTCGGCATTTCAAATTATTGCAGTCCAGCAGAGGCGTTGAACAGAAGATAAAATCGTCAAGTCCATAACTATGTGTCGAGGAAATGGCGGGATAAACATATTCAAGTCAAGAATGATGGCAAAGTTCATCGAACATGTTACTTTACTTTACAACAAGCCAGTTCGGTATTCCAACTGCGCATATGCACGTGCACATCAAGATCTGACGATTTTTCCTTCGGGATAAACCATGTCATCGTATGCGTGCAAAAGCATAGCGGGGTACCAGCAAAACTGAAGAGATCATCGTGTTCTGAAGTACTACATTTTGCAAAAAAACCCGTTTGGACAGCGAAATGTTTTTAGGTGTCTCGTGTGTCCACACTTTTGTGCGAAGGAAATTTTCCATGTCTATTCGATTGCACCAAAAAAATACACAGAATGCAGATTCGGTTTATCGCGAAAAAAAAATCGTCGAGTCTTGTTCTATTTTGGAATACCGAACTGGCTTACTGTAACTGTATACTGAGTATTAGTGTGCCTTGATGTACAAACAAACTTACTTGGTTAGATTGAACTTTAACAGGGTTTACGAAGGCACGTAAAATGCGAGGCTAAATTGCCTATTCAGCAAGCGTAGGTTTTAGCAAACGTTCTTTGCGAGACCTATATTTAGCACACATCCTCATTCATAAATATGCCTATACTTTAAGTCAAAAAGTCAAAACAACAAAACTTTCCAATGATTTTGTTCAACGCTTTTACTTCATGTTTTGTGAAATACCCTTCTAGTTATGTTTATGGTATATGCCTCGCGCGAGTAGTACTAAAACAAATATTATATGGAGATCAGTGGCGCGCGAGTGGCGCGTAGTGCGCGATGTGACGCAGATATCGGAGCGTTGCCGGTGTCATATGAAAATCCGACTCCTATGAAAATCGGACCCCTTTTCCCTATTATTGGTTAATCCCTCACACGTCACAGGTCATTCTCCCATAATGATCCTAAAAATAGCATATTATCGTACTTACGCATGCGCAATACTACCAATGAGTCTACATTTCATGGAGTCGGATATTCACGCTACACCGGCGTAGTGTGAATTTAGGACTCTATATGAAACCAATAAAAGGGGACGAGATTTCTTAGGAATCCAAATTTCATGTGACACCGGGGGAGGGGGGGGGGAGCAAAAACCTGCACAAATGGAACACCATACTTTTGGTCAATTTTCGGGACAGACAGACAGACCATCCAACCTACCGACGACCGACCGACCGACCACCAAGTGACATGTAGAAAAAGAAGCTCCTGTCAAAGCTTAAAAATCGCAGCCTGCCCACCTTTTGGGGACATGTCCTCCTTCTGGATACCGTCCAAGTGTGGCAGGGCCAAGTTTTACTTGTGTTTTTCCATAGTGTATTAAATAGGAGTAGCTCCCCTTAGAAAAAGAAAATCATTTTAGTCGAAGTTTAGATGTCCACCCCCCTTTTTCCTGGTAGTGCATCCCCCTGTTTGTTTATTTTAGCCCACGAGCCCCCCCTATAAAAGCTGCCACATGGTCATGCCACACTCAGTTTTAGTTCAGCAGACCAGCAGAGAGACAAGTTCACAAATCTTACATTTTTCTCCTTCCTGGAGAGTGTTTTTGCTGCTTGAAGTTTGTCTGCTAGTCTAGTCATTGGTTTTCAGTTCTTTTCTGTATCTTTTAAAATCTTTTCCACTAGTGCTGTGTGGGTTTCATTTCATTTATATTTTTCATTTTGATTTCAATTTTGGTTTTTTGGGGTTTGGGTTTTAATTTTTTGGGTCTTGGATTTTGACCCAGATTGAGTTTCTTTAAAGTACATGTATTTGAGAAAAAGTGTTTTTCTTATTTTGAGGAGAGAAATCGTTTTTGATTGTTGGAAAGATATCTTTTTGCGAGACTAAATTAAATTTTTGAGAAGTCTATTTTTGTTTCCTTGATTCCTTTTTGTTTTGTTTTTTTGTCCCAGTTGAAAACTAATTCGCGACTAATCATTTGAACCAGGATTTTCCTTACGTGAGCCATTTTACTACGCTACACATCACAACCACTACACAAAATGGCGTCCGCCTTGTTCTAGGAAGAACATGTTGTACAGCGCAAGTGCGAGTGCACAATAAGCGGTGGCATATATGGAACACCATACCTTTGGTCAGTTTTCGGGACAGCTGAGACAGACAGACAGACAGACCGACCGACCACCAAGTGACATGTGGAGGCCAGTGTTGTAGTCGAGACCGGATAGTCCGAGACCGAGACCAAGACCGAGACCTGAAGTTGCGAGACCGAGACCGAGACCGAGACTAGCCCCTTCAAGGCGGACCGAGACCGAGACCAACATGGTCCGAGACCGAGACCGAGACCGCTGATAATAAATAACAATAGAGGAAAAAAAAAGACACGTTATTATAGTTGAAAAATGTAACCTTGCTATTCACAAAGAATACAGACCAAACTTTTGACCAGTGGCAGTGTTGACAAATTGATACATGACACCTTACTTGAGCAAAAAGTAGTTACACTTAAGAAATATGGGCTTTGACATGTTGTCTACACCCAATCGTGACAAAAGTAAAAAGTTAAAGGCAGATGCTTCTTTATCTGTTATAGGAAATCGGATCCTAAACTCCACAGTCACCCCCTTGGTTTCAGGTATGACTTCAAACGGATATTTAAAGATGCAATTTTAATTTTACATTGCCTCTTTTTTCCTAAAATAAATTTAGGACTTAATTTCTAACAAGACTTTTGTACTTGATTTTAAAAAATGGGAGCTAGAAAATGTTGAATTAATTTTTAAATTTGTGTCATAGAATGTGGACTTGTACATGTAGACCCACAAATTGCGAGGTGGTAGCCAGAATGTGCCAGATATGGATTTTTAAATTTTTTCTGAAAGGGACTTTTAATTTTTGAGGAATAATGGGGTACTTTAAAATGAGCAGCTAGAAAATGGGGTCTCATCATACACTCTCATGGCAACAGTGAGTGGTAACTGGTAAGAGTGTGTGAGTTCAAAGCTGGAAAATCAGGTAGACAAATTTACTTTTTCTTCAAAATACTGTCCCAAATTAAAGAGAACATTGTGTGGGGTCGAAAATATAACTAATTTGAAGCACCTCATTTATTATCAGAATACAAAATGCAAGTGATTACGCCCACAGGGGTGGGCTAAACTACACAATCCCCGAAAATGGTTGACCCTTATTGCATAAATTGTTACAAGTTTATACTTTGCTTTATGTGGCCGATTCAACAGATAAATGCCGAACTTGTTCCAAATCGTTCAGTGACTGGTACTGCTGCAGCTTTACATGTACTGTGGGGACTTTCCAACGTGCAGTCGAGTCCAAACCGACCGCGATATATAACAAGCTTGATCTACGGGCTAGCAAATGTTTTAAATAACAACAGTACTGAACGAAGTGAACACAAAGTAATCGATCGAGCTGTAAAAGCTACATATTGCCGGTCTCGACCCGAGACCAGCCAAAATATCGAGACCAAAGGGGACCGAGACCGAGACCAAGACCGAGACCACAGCTTCCGAGACCGAGACCGAGACCGAGACCAGCAAAAAGTGGTCTCGAGACCGGTCTCGAGACCGAGACCGGTCTCGAGACCTACAACACTGGTGGAGGCCCCTGCCAAAGCTTACTAAAAATCCAGTAAAGATTATTTAAATAAACAACGACATCTGTATACGTGTAAATAATGTATTCACATTATGAAAGGAAACAATATAAGAGAGAGAGAAAAAAGTAGAAAAGTCTGTTGTTTAATCGCTGTTTAATCTACAGGGTGACCAAAAAAAAAACATATTCCAGTGGCTTTTTCAGTTTTTGGTATCAAATTAAAGCTGAGAGCTTTTTTTTTCAAATTCTGAAAAAAATCATAAAAATAGTACTTTGGGTTGCTGAGAAAATGCCAATTGTGTAAAAAGTAACTGACATATTTCTGATGCTGAAAAGGCTTCAAAATAATGGGGCTAAAAAAGGATTAGGCACCTCAGTATTCAGGTGAAAAAATAAAAGTTATTTCAATCAAATTCATTTGTACTCATCTGTCATTATGTTTTGTAAGGATTAGGACATGCACAAAATAAAAGGTACAGTGAAAATCCCTTACTGTGGTAATTGTTTGTGTACAGGATAAATAAATGACTACTTGTAGATTACCAATTATGGTACCGATCCCTTTTTTAAGGCAAATGTTTTAGGGTTGCATGTGTTTTGGGTCACCCTGTATAGGAAGTTTAGTTGCTGCCTCGGCAAATAAAATGGAAGACATAATTTACCTTTTGAAGCGCCTGTCTGGTGCTGCACGAATGGCGACTCAAAAATAGAAACGACAAACTCCAATTTGGAGATTGACGGAGCCTCGAACGGCATGGAGTTTATGCAACATATGCTGTTTGTCTAAAAATACATGTTTTATGGCTTTTTGTCTTTGTAAAGGATTATGGTTCGTGGCTAGACTGTACGAATTATTAATTTTCTGCATTGGCAACATATGCTTATTTTCTAGAACAAAATAAGTGTATTTTGTGGCTTTTTGGTATTTCCAGGGCAAAATTTAACTTTGTGGTAACGAAAGAGTGGTTCGTAGCTACACAGTACAGAATACTCACTCTCCTGTGGGAGAGGAAACCTGTTAAGTATAATTCGACTAATGTCAGTTATGGCAAAACTAACTTAAAAAACTGGAGAAGGATATGAATATTATAAAACACTTTCTGGTAGGGGCGGTGGAACCGGGTGGGGGACGCCCCATTTTGACAGGCCAACAAAAGTGCCCCTCTTGCGTTTATAGAATTTGTGACCTTCGAGATGAAAACATAACTGCCCCTCAAAGTATCGCACACGTATAAAAGCATATGATCGTGCTGCACGTAAAATTGTCTCTTCTCTTGTAATGCAAAACTGCCCCTCAAAAACACAAATACCCCTCTTGCATTGACAAGATTGTGCATCTTTTCGCGATTGAAACTGCCCCTCGAAGGCACAAATACCCTGCTCGCAATAGGACAATAATGTGCCCCTCTCGAGATGGAAAATAGGCCATCAAAAACAATGGTGGTCCTCCTCTTCGTGCTCGATAACTGATGGAAAACTGCCCCTCGAAAAAATAGTGCCCCGCTTGCAACATTAAAATTGTGCCCCTAAACAGACTATCACGAGAATAAAATGGTCACTGAACTGGTCACTAAAAGCAACAGTGTCCCTCGCGATAAAAAAAAGATCTCTCTACATGACTAGGTAAAAGAAACACAAAGAGCAAGATGGACAACGTATTCATAAATTGTTTCTTGTCATATAGGTTTATAGCGAAATGAACGGGACCATATTCTTTTCATCCACTTTCACACCGACGGAAGGTGCCCCTTTTTCTGAGCAAGTACCGCTTTTTGTTCACTCGTACCCCCAGGACGCTGGGATACGTTGATGAGCGTCACAGAATCCTGTGAAGGAAGTGGCCTATGACCTATAAGCATCTGGCTGCAGCTGTTTAAAACCGCAGTTAGATCAACCTCGTCCCCAGGGTGTCGAGCAGTACGCGCCCACCACTAGCTGTTCTCTCACCCTGGTATTGGATCATTTGCATGTGCAAGATTTTTGAACACGTATGCAAATAAGGAGTAGTCTGGTGCCTGCCTGTGCGTTACATTTGCGTTTGTTTTTGTATGCTGTGTCTGGGGTAAAAACAGAATCAATTCGTCGCAGCGCGAGCATGGCGTGAGTTACGAAAACATGATTTAATTTTGATTAAACTGTTACGATCTTAACGAGACAACATGCAGTATCACATTTCATATTAATATTAACAAACTGGAAAGGAAAGGAATATTTTCGAGAAGGCGTGGACGAATGATGGCGAAAACACGTACTGCACGTTGTGAATAACAACACCAAGTACACGATATAAATCCATTTCTAGCCAATCGCGGTATCGAATCAGGATGCTGGAAGGAAGTTTCCTATCCAGGGTTTACTGTTGGAAACAACGTTGGAAATAAAGTAAGCACTGGGGACGAGGTTGCAGTTAGAAAGTGCGCGCATGCTAAACGAAAACTGTCCGATAGAAATGCGCCAGCCTCGACTCCAGGGGCGCGTGCGCGTTCTTACACTAACCCCTGGGTGTTGAAGGCAGGTGTCGAAGGCACGCCCTGCTGGGGGGGGGGGGGGGGGGGGGGGCATGCATGTCCCCAGAAAATTCCGAAATCTACGATGAATTCTCCCGCATTCGAAGGCAAATCATGAAAAAAAGTCAGAATTTGAGCATATCATTTATGACCTTTTGCCCCATAGACGTCGCCAGGTTTTTTTTCTAGAGGGGGGCAAAGCATAATTATTTTCCCAAAAAAATCCCGGTAGTTTTCCCAGCATAGTCTCAATTTATCACTTTTTCGAGGGTGGGCAGGGAGACATTTACCCACCATTTTTTTAGATGATTAAAAGTGGTTAGTAAAAGTAGTAAAGTCTGTCACGAGCCAATGTGGCCCATTGGGCCGCGCCAGCATTCACCTCCGGTTTCAGAGAATATTCCCCCTGGATGGGCTGCTAGTCCCTCGCAGGTTACTCCCCAGCTAATACCGCAAGGAAAAATAGTAATGTTCTATTGCATGGAAATTGGGTGCTGCCTCGGCAAGTAATATGCAAGACATAATCTAACTTTTGAAGCGCATTTCTGGTGCTGCCCAATATTGCTGCCTGAAAATAGAAACGACGAACTTCAACTTGGAGACTGACGGAGCCTCTAAGGTCCTTGGAGTTAATGCACCACATGTTTATCCTCTAAAAATACACGTTTAATGGCTGTTTTGTCGTTGCTCAGACGTAATAAAATTAGGTTCCGTATTATCTTTAGAATAGTTCCTGGCTCTTCCTCCAGTTGTGCGCTAACTTCACAATTGAAGACTACAGCACTTTTAAGACTGTACGAATCATTAATTTTCTGCATAGGCATCATATGCTTATTTTCTAAAAATAAAAATGCATGCTGTGGATTTTTGTTTTTTGCAGGGCATAATAAAAGTTTCCTCTATGCTAACGAACTTCGTGGCCACATTGTAAGGACTCTCCTGTATCAAAGTATGACAGGAAATAGTGAAGAACGATTCGGCCAAAAAAAAATAATCTCGGTCTCTGGTCAGCGCGCGCGTCGATTTTAATCATGCGCGTCAACCTTTTTTTCTCTCTTCAAATTAACACGGAAGCTACAACAGCACCCTCTATTGCCGCACCTCCTCAATTTTTTGTACCAAGGAGCACCAAGGAATGGGGAAATTGCACC
The DNA here is from genome assembly GCF_015706575.1 of Patiria miniata. Lineage (NCBI taxonomy): Eukaryota > Metazoa > Echinodermata > Asteroidea > Valvatida > Asterinidae > Patiria > Patiria miniata. The sequence continues at coordinate 16,368,356 of NW_024037054.1, forward strand.
AAGGCAAATGATAAAGGCCACCAAAGCAAATTATGGAGGACACCAATGTATAATGAGAACACAAAAAAAGCAAAATTGTACCCACCTCGTCTGTACAATACAAGCTTGAAGAAAAAAGGCTAAAAAAAAAAGAAAAAAAAAAGAACCGCGTCGCCGCATCAATTCCGGAACTTCGGTCTGAGCAGAGACCGATTATTATTTTTGTTTGGCCTTACAATCAGTTTTGGCCAAAACAAATAGAACATGTACTAGGCAGTGTTGTAGGTCTCGAGACCGGTCTCGGTCTCGGTCTCGGTCTCGAGACCACTTTTTGCTGGTCTCGGTCTCGGTCTTGGTCTCGGGAGCTGTGGTCTCGGTCTTGGTCTCGGTCTCGGTCCCCTTTGGTCTCGATATTTTGGCTGGTCTCGAGTCGAGACCAGCCAAAAAGTGAGGGGGCGGATTCTGCCCCGGCCCCAGTTTTGGATTAAGTAAAGAATCAGTTGAGGGCAAATGTTACTGCAGTGTAATGCTGATAGACATGTCTCTCTTCACTTTCTAGTGAGTGAGGCATAGTCCAACAACCATTGCTCCTTTTCTTATTTCTTGTTTTTATTGTGGGATGGTTTGTTGAAACAAGCACTTTATAGCCATCCTCATTGATTCCAAATACAACTGAGATTAAAATCTTATGAATCAAGATTAAAACATTACTTTTACCGTCAGATTTTTCGTTTTGAATATGGGAAACAATTCAACTCTTTTTCCCCAGAAATGTTGGTGATTTTTTTCTATTTTCCTTTTCAATTTTTACTTTATTTGTGGAGGCGGGAAAACGTTTTTTTTTTCATTATATTTATTAATGGATATTCATCAATTCGTAGACCGTTAAATTGCTATTAGTGGTGGACAGCTGAATTTTGTGATCTTTTTATTTAAAAAGGCACGACTTGGGAATAGAGAATGCAAATTACGTGAAATTTTCAGAGTTACTACTCAATAACATGTTCTTTATCCCAATTATATTTTTTTTTACAAAATGGAGGGTGCCATTTCTTTTTCTTTATCATACTGTCACTTTATTTTTGACTTGCCATGTATTCATCTTTTCATCTGTGATAAACACAAATTGAGCTACTGCCATAGTCACACAAAAATAGAGTAATTGCCTGCCTTGTCTCCTCTCTAAATGTCAATTGCGTTTGCATGAGTCGAGAAGACTTTTGTTCCATTAATCGCTAAATGCTGTTTACGGCCATCACAATAAACGATTGAAATATTGGCAATATGTTGTACTTGTAAATTACTAAAACACAAATAGGCGTGTGCACGCAGCCATGAATCCTAAAAGTACATCTCGCCCACCACATTCAGTTTGTGACAGCGCCCTTCTATTGCGTCGGCCATATTCTCAAATAAGCTAATGGCGATGATGACGGCGGGCAGATTAACAGAAGATAGATCAGGCAAATATGGTTCATCGATCTTCTATAGTGTATGTAATGGTATTGACATTATACACAAATAAAGTGGCATTACATTTCAGCCTAAGCCAGGCCTCTCTGGCGACCACCTCTCAATTTTTGGGTCTACATGTACAAGTCTATATTCCATGACTGAAATTTTAAAAAATAAATCAATATTTTCTTGCTCCAAATATTTTTTGAATCAGGTTTACAAGGAGGTCCAATGTAAAATTAAAGCTGCTTTTAAATATCCGTTAGTAGTCATTGCTGAAACCAAGGGGTGGCTGTGGAGTTTAGGGTCCTGTAACAGTTTAGTTCAGTTCCTATAACAGATGAAACATCCACCTTTAACTTTTTACTTTTGTCAAGTTTCAACATTGCAAAAAACTAGTACAAATTGCCGTACTCCTATAAAGTTAGAGTTTCTTCATCAGATTGACACTTTATAGTAGTTAAACAATATTATATTTAAAAAAATATGTTTTCAAAAAAGTGGCAACAATCTGTGGAGTTCATCAAGTTAGGTTTTCCCCTTCTTTAAATTAGGTTGTTTCCCTTTTTTTTTTTAAATTGATTGGACAATAACAAATTCTGTTGCCATGTTGTAATTTATGGTATGAAGCAAACATGAAGAGCACTCGCATGACCCAATTAAGCAGGTACAGGTGATTCCTAGCTTTCAATCACTTCCTTTACATCCCCATCAACATCATCATCTCAAGGACAGACTGCTCAGCTGTAATTAGTGTCTTGTTTTTTTATTTAGATTATTGTTATTTATTATCCGCGGTCTCGGTCTCGGTCTCGGTCTCGGACCATTTCGGTCTCGGTCTCGGTCCGCCTTGAAGGGGTTGGTCTCGGTCTCGGTCTCGGTCTCGCAACTTCAGGTCTCGGTCTTGGTCTCGGTCTCGGACTATCCGGTCTCGACTACAACACTGATAATCAGGCGTCTTATCAGGAGTTTGGCGGAGTCATTACTTTGTCTTAGCGATCTTATGTGTGGGTGTGTGACCTTTCTATACTCCAGTGTGTGTGTACTAACTTGAGATCACGTACAGAGGGCGCTGTACCTTGTGACCATTAATTAACTCTTGTTACATGCATTACATTATAATTTTAAAGGTATGCAGATAGCAGTGTGTGCATTATTTTTTGTAGCTTTATGGACATAAATTGACATTTTTGGGGGCGGCAAAGTTGACAAATTATGGGGACCAGACTTTAAGATTTTAGAACAGGTTTCATGCGCAATTTTGTTTTTACCCATGAGCACCTGTGCTCCATTGTATTACATTGTATATATTTCCTGATGAATCTATCAAACCACAGAGTGCAAGGAAGTTTCGGGCACAGGCAGGCCTGCAGGGTGGTTTGAGTGTCATAGGGACTAATGGGTTTTAATAACAAATTAAGGGAGTTCATTACGGATACACTCTCGCAAAATGTGGCTAGTATACAAAAACCTCGTGGGCTCGGGGTTTAGTACGTAAACCTTATCAGTCAGCCGATCACGCTCAATTGACTTCGGCCAAACCGCAGTCCCATCATAAGAAATAAGTTAACAATGTTAACCGGACCATTTTTTTCCAAGAGTGTGTCTCTAATGTTCCCTGACCTTACAATTCCCCAATGTCTATAAATTACTCCATTTCATCTTAAATGGAGTCAGGGAACCAGACTACAGGAAAATGATTGTTTTTTTAGGTTTTGTAGCATCTACGAACTCAAAACGTCAAAAAAGTCAGTGTAACATTATTTGCTATATATTACCAACCCCCCAAATCCATCCATTTCTGAAAATAACAGCAAAAGCAAACAATGATATATTCCCTTTAAGTCTGATTTTGGGATAAATCAGTGTACTATTTGCTCATCTTGGATCATAAGTTTGGTTGTTTAAAGTAATATACAACTTTTGCAAACAACAAAAAACAAAACTAACAAATTATGATTATGAAACATCTTTCTCGACTGTTAGTGAATAATCGTCTCAATAGTAAACTTTGAAATCAGGGCACCTGGTGTGCTGTAATTTTCAAGAAAAGTGGAATTTTTGTATCAATTTCCAACGATGGTCCGCCAACCATTGTTGGAAATAAACCCTAACATTTTTCAATTACTGCCCTCAATTTACCAAGTTTAGTTAATTTTAATAATTTGCAATTGGCTACACATGTGTGAGCTGTTGCAAGCCAACTAGTCTGGTTCCCTGACCTGACAATTCCCCCAACATCCATAAATTGCTCCGTTTCGTCGGAGGTAAGGTAAGGGAACCAGACTATAATAACAGCTTTTTTTCTTGGTTTTCAAGAATCTTCCAGCATTTATGAACACAAAACTTTAAACAGGTCAGTGTAACATATTTGCTATAAAATGCTAACCCCCAAATCCATCTTTTTTGGAAAAAATACAGCAGAAGCAAGTGTTGTGTATTACCTCTAAATATTTCCTGAACATACCGTATGTAAAAATATTAAACTTTTAGATTTGTCAACCGCACTGAAATGTATGTGGCTAATATTAATTTGATGGATTCCACACAGTTGAATATGTGATGAGTTTGCCCCCCAATTTTAATTTTCTTGTGAAGTTGAAATACATGCATGTACATTTCACATTCGTTTGTCTTTCAGGGTAATTTTGCAGAGCGAGAAAACCATTAAACTTCATTGAGTCTTTTTTTTCTCCCGTTTCATGCATATTTTTTTTCCTTTTTATTCTCTCACCAATGACCTATATACATATAAATATAATCACACAATTTATTTAAAATAAACATTCACAACTTTTATAATAAAGCTGTATCAATTAAAAATACAGGAAGTAAGTTTTCTTTAAATAACACTAGGATGCACTAAATGGTGCCAAAATTGTCGAACGTCTGAAAGCTGAGTTGTGATGTTTGTTTTTATTGGTTAAATTTTGTTTTGTTTTAAATTGAAAAAAAAAAATGTGCCATATATTTTGTAGTCAATCAAAAGTCAAATCACAAGTCACTTTATGAGTGGGGACTCCTTATTCATAAGACTCAGTGCGAATGCGAAGGGGAAATATTTGCTATAAAATTCGCCGAGGTTGAAATATATTCAACTTTTGCGTATTCACAGCGCGAATTCTTGATGTGATATCACACGATCGTGTTTGCTTTTGCACCGAGTATGAAGCAGCCTTAACAGGGATGAACGATGACTTTGGAATGTCTTTGTCCTAGTTCATTTGAATAAACCTTTGACCTGGCCTGGGACGAGATGACATGTGATTGACATGTGACAACTTACTTACAACTTCATTTCTAGAAACTCTAATACTGCGATAACCTCGAAACAACCGCTCGTCAACTGGAATATATCCAGTCAGATTGGCGTAGCGGTACTTTCCTCGCCTTCCACCGCTGTGACCCGGGTTCGAATCCCGCCCGGGCCAATATGTGGATTGGGTTTTCAGTCCCTACCTGATTCCGTGGGTTTTCCTCAGAATATTCCTCTGGGCTTTTCCTCCCACCTCTAAAACTGTAATTTCTTCTCATTGTCTTCTCTCTACAGGTTTCTTCAGGCTTCCGGGCTACAGTGCTTAAGGCACTTTTGAGGGACCCTTGGTTTCATTACCAGAAAGAAATAATAATTTAATTTTAAGGTGTAACATCACATTTAATTTGATATTTGTTTCAAATTTAATCATCAAATGATTTTTTATAAACTATACATTTTGTTTATGAAGTTTGATACCTTTATTTAAACATTATGAAGGACCAAATGTGTACAGAAAAATACACAATACGAAGTAGGCATCTAAAAACGAACACACTGAGGATATCACACAAATGCAAAAAAACACACACAATACAAAATGCATGGCAATAATTTGCATACATGTACATGTATTTGTCTTGCCAGAAAAGGCAGCAGCGCTCACAAAAATTTACTTTGCAAGTAGTTTTTTTATACACACGCCTTTTTGAAAGACATCATCCCCAGCCTCGACTCCAGGGGCGCGTGCTCGTTCCTTACACTAACCCCTGGCTGTGATGATGATGTAAATGACGCTGAATGGCTACTCACAGCATACTGCGCGCGCATTTCGAAGATTGCACGCCGGGCGCCCCCATAATGCGCTCGCGTGCTTTGCACGTAACGTCACGTACGAAAAAAAAAATTAGGATTCAAAAGTCGCGATGCCTGTACGATATGGATTATGTCAGCCGCGTTTTTCGCTAAAAAAAACCCCCTGTATCTGTGGTTGTAAAGGCACGAAAGGGGTACGTACATTTAATACAAATCTTTGCTAATTAACACAACGTCCAAACGTTGTGTTTGAAAGGATTGATTCTTCAAAATCACAACTTTTAACATTTTAAAGATGGCGTCGGCACGTAAAACGGATAAACTGCAGCCCTGATTATAATGTACCGTATTTTGGCACATTTAAATTACACAATTCCAGGGGTTACGATCACGCAAGGCATGATGGGAAACAACATGGCGCTGCAAGATCGTACCCACGGGGCACGAGGTTGCATCATCCCAGGTCTTCATTAACAGATTTTGCCCTCCGCCGGCACTTGTTGATTGATATTTGATTAAAATTGATTGCAAATTTTCAATTCTGTTTTATATGTTACGTGAGCGCTGGAATGTTTCAAACTGAGCACACATAAAACAAATACTTGGTCTGCAAAGTCCAGTACTGCGCTATCTGTATGTACAGCTTGATGCAAATTGTCAGCACAAAAATGCCAACCAAGTCACAGCATTAAGTTATCTTATTAGCCACGCATCATGGCTATTTGAAGTCAACGTATGTTGCCGAATGACACTGATTTTACATTACGAAGACTGAGTAATTTTTTTTCGTCAGAATATAATACAATGAATCTCTGTTCCAACCAATCAGCTTGATTATGGCCATGATGTCAGTCGCCCTGTAGTCCTTTTACTGATTTGCATACCCCGCGTTCGATTACGTTCGCTTACTCGTGCAAGCGCTGCTGTGTTCAGTTTCAACCCTCATGTGACTTCTCACGCTTACTTGAGCCTGGCCCAAGGAACCGACCCACTGAGTCAGTTACTTGGGTAAGTATCCGACAATACAATGTAAAAACATGGCGGCTAAGTCTCACGCTGTGGCTGCGGGGGGATTCAAAAGTGTCTCAGCTTCACTTCACACTAGTACTAGATGACAGGAGGAAAGTTAAAGCCCGAGTCCATCATTTGCAGCTATCCAAAAAAGTAACCGGCGTAATTATTGTTGAAAAACATACTGGTTGAAAGATAGTAAGGGGACTAAACTCCCTGTGAAATTATACTTTCTGGCAAGCTCTCATTTTGAAGAAATCAACGAAAGAAGGCATTTCCAATGGTGCTTCTTAAGAAGCACCGTAGGAAAATTTAAATTAGTTGTTCGTTTTTGTTATTCGGCGCAGCGCGCACAAGCATTGGAACGACGCACAGGCGCGCGCGGTTGCTATAATTCGCAACATCGCGTAAAGCTGCAATTCAAAACAATTCGAAACAGGATTTAGCAACTTTTGATTTTAAATTGAGATCCTAGAATGCTGTTTTTCTCGGAATATGAAGCTGAAGCTGAGCTGAAACTTCATCAAGTAAGTTGTTCAGTATCCTTCATTAGATTTTGAACACTTTTGTTGCTTCAAACGAACAAAATGCACTAATTACAAATGATGGACTATAGCTTTAAGTCATTTTAAAACATACCCGGCATTTCTTGTTCACCATGGCTCGCTGAATTCGACGGCTTGAATCAATTTGCATAGGGGATTTAATCGCCACATGACCTCTTGACCCAGTCCGGTTGCTATGGCTCGACCTCTAGTAATCCAAGATCATTCATTTATTGCTACAGATTGTGCGTGTGCATCTATACCCAAGACAAAAGTACGGGTAAGCGTGAGGGAAGTATAATCGAACGCGGTGATAAATGAACTTCAACCATTGCTATGACGTCACACTATTGTTAAAAGTATGGATTCCGATCTACAAATCTCTTACACTGGTCACAAAGTGTGGATTCGGAACGACAAATCTTTAGTAAAGTGTGGATTCAGAATTACGAATCCACACTTTGAACACGTCGGACAATTGTTCTCCATAATGAGCATGAATAGGACCGTCTGTGTGAAAATTTGCTTTCCGAAAATTACCAAGCTATCTTCACTGTCAGATTCTCCGCCGTCACTGCAAAATCTACTTTAAGACAGAAAGAAATCATCGTCTGAACTATCCATTATGACGTAAGGAGCCTATACACACATATTGACTTGGTTGTATGGATGTGGCGATACACATGATAAACAAGCCAGGAAAAAATGTTGCAACCTGACGCCACTTCCGCGCTTGTGTACAAAGTCTAAGGAGAGTCATTGCAAGTATTTCCAAACAAAATTGGAAACATTTCTCAGTCCCAGATTCATGTCTTATCGTCATTTTTGCAACGAATGACCTTCATTGAGATGATATATGAAAAAAACCAGTGGCGTCAGGTTGCAACATTCTTTCCAATACTTCTGTTGACGCAATGGTTTAAGTCGAAGGATACACTCGCAAGTGTGGATTCTTAATTTACGAATTCAGTCGGCGCTTCGTGCCTCGTGAATTCTTAAATCATGAATCCACACTTTCTCGTGTATTCTCCTTAACATAAACCGCATTTGTTTTCCGCCCATGTTTACTTCTTCATTATATACCCCTTCTCAGTTTTGCTTTTCGTCACCGGGTCTCTGTGTGAGTAGGTTTTCAATTAGCCTGACTCCAATCTCGGTTGTTCTTCGTCTCTTGTCGGCCGCCAGATGTTGACGCTCTGATCGCTGCCTCCCGCTGCCAAGACGCCGTTGTTGGTATGGATGGCGGAGAGAGAGGTCGTGTGCTCGATGGTACGGATGGGGGAAGGATCATGGTTCGGCTCATGGATCTGGGAAAACAAAGATATAATGAAATGAAAAGGTTTGGTTAGGAGTCCTGTAATTACTTTACAAAGTTGCAAAAGTTGATAACTATTCAACCTTAACCAGTTCGCGCCGGAGGCCGCGTATACACGCAAAAGCTTTGCTGTATTCGGAATGGATGACAGATAAACTTGCAGGGAGCGAGGCCGGAAATATCTGTCACCGACACGCTCGCAGCGAGCGAGGCCGGAAATATGAGTGTGCTGCCCGAGGGTGATGGCTTCATCCCGCCTGGCTTGAGGTTGAGTGATAAGTAATTCCGCGCCTCATTCCGTTCTTGTCAAAATAATCCCGGCGCAAACTGGTTAAAGTAACCCATTAGCACCTGTACTACATTTTATCAAATTGTATTTATTCCCTAATAAATTCATAAACCATAGAGTGATAAGGCAGTTTTGGGCGGTACAGGGAGTAACGGGCAGGGATGGTTCAAGAGGCTCGTTTAAGAGAGTCAGTGTACTCACTTTGATGGTACGATCTGTGGAGCAGGTTACCACTGATCCCAGGCTGTGCAGGATACCAGTTACTTTGCTCTCGTGGCCGACGTCGTATGTCTGAAAGAACCAAAGCAAAAATGAAATCTTGTCATACACTCTAAATCTTAATATCCGTAACTCTTGAAGTAGACTGAAGCAGGCACAACGTGCTGTCCGTGTGCTTGCTTGAAGAAATTCGCAAGCTTTCTCGGGTGGGACTCGAACCAATGACCTCCAACTTTCTTCTCAGTGCAAGTAGCTGATGGAGGTATCTAGTGTTGTATCTGACTCGAACCAGCGAGCCTACGGTAACCACTCAACCACTGAGCTTGCCCTGGCTACAAGGCAAGCTCATTGTTTGAGTGGTTGAGTTTTTAAGACATTTGCAATAGTAAGCTGGAGGTTGTGGGTTCGAGTCCCACCCAAGCAGGCTTGTGAATTTTTACTCTCGCACGCTCTTTGAAAGCACTGTGAAAAAAAAATACTTATGTTGGTGAAAGGTTAACCAAATATGGAAGAAATAACTGTATATTAATGTCAGGAAATACTGACTAGCGTTACCTGTACTATGTCGAACTTTCCTTGGGTGGGGTCGATGACGTTCACTTTGCCATCTTTCCGTCCGACCCAGAGCTGACCCAAGCCGTAGGACATACACATGGGGAACTTATCCAGCTGAAAATGTAACAATTCAGGCCAAAAAGGAAATATGGTAGATTTTACGTTATTTTTGTTTGTTATTTTCTATTTGTATTTGATGATGATAATGATGTCATCATCATGTCACTGTACACATCTTGCAGTCAGTATCAATTTATGGTCAAAAAATGAACCTCGCATGAGATGCACGTGCTCAAACAACCACTTTCAAAAATAGGAGGGAAAAACCCCAAAACTCTTTATCGAAACAATAGGTATTTGGACTGAACTACTCAGACAATCTCATATATGCTCAGAAAGCAAAGAATGGGTATCACCCTTTTCACTTCAGAACCCATGCCTACATTTCTTGAGGTTACCTCAATTTTCTTGAGCAGTTTCCCCGCCCGGCGGTCGAACACGGCTATCGTCATGTCCTCACTTCCCGATATGATGTAGTCGTTGTCTGAGGCTAAACACAGGACCGGCATCTTGTGCAGCCGCAGTTTGCTGGACTGGTTATCGTCTGTCAGACAGGAACACACAAAGAAAGTAGGATTCACAGCTTTGTTGTAGTCAAGTACATTGCAATAAGTACGAGTACGAGTACCTTGCCATGAGTATGAGTATCTTACTATGATGACAACTTTGCCATGATTATGAGTACAAGTATTTTTTTTAAGAGTACGAGTACGAGGTTTTTTGTCATGAGTATGAGAACGAGTATTTTGCCAAGAGTATGAACACGAGTATGAGTACTTTGAGAACAGTATGAGTGTGAGTATGAGTATTTTGCCATGAGTACAAGTACGAGTACAAGTACCTAGCCATGAGTACTAGTATGAGCATGAGTACTAGTATGAGCATGAATACTTCGCCACAAGTACAAGTACCTTACAATGAGTACGAGTACGGGCACCTTACGACGAGTACGAGTACAAGTGTTTTGTCATGAGTTTGAGCACGAGTATGAGTATTTTGAAAACTGTATGAGTGTGAGTATGAGTATTTTGACAACAGTATCAGTGTGAGTATGAGTATTTTGGCAAGAGTATGAGCAGGATACGAGTGCTTTGCCATGAATATGAGCACAAGTACTTTGCCATGAGTACAAGTATGAGTACGAGTACCTAGCCATGATTACTAATATGAGCATGAGTACTTTGCCGTGAGTATTGCGTATTGGTATGAGCATGAGTATTCTGCCAAGAGTATGCGCGCAACTATGAGTATTTTGACAACAGTATAAGTGCGAGTATGAGTATTTTAAGTATGAGCACTGGTACTTTGCAAAGAGTACAAGTATGGGTACAAGTACCTAGCCATTAGTACTAGTATTCAGCATTAGTACTTTGCCATGAGTATGAGTACAAGTATGAGTATACTTTTAAAAGAACAAGTACTAAAATGTACTCGGATATAAGTACAAGCATGATAATGAGTAACCGTACAAAACCAGTTCTTCTGATTTGAAAATCACATGTGTGTGGAAAAACGCACACCTGGAGTTTTCTAGGCGTGTGATTTTTCTAGGCGTGTGATTCTGTGGTCCAAGCTGGGACTGAACAATCTGGAATTGTTTTTCAAAATATTCATCTTGGTTTACAATAAAGCCATATTCTCTTCACCAACATACTTTATTTTTCTCAAATTATGAAGTATAATTATGCCGTAAATGAATGCCGAGTTGTGCGGTACTGAGGGATTCAGGCGTGCGATTATTCGCACTTCTCAGGAAGCATTTAGGCGTGTGATGGCATGGGGGTGTGATTGCACGCCTCAAAACAGAAGGACTGCAAAACAGGAAATCACTTTATTGAAGAAATGTACAAATGTAGGTCCTGAAAGAATCAATTATGAAAGTGTTTTTGGACATGTTGGAAAAAACGTAATTGTTTAAATGTTGACATGTATATCTCACCTCTTCTGTCAAACATGTAGATGTGTTTATCGTAAGCACCGGCGTGCACCTCGTTCTGATGCAACACCGAACACAAGAAGGCAGAACTCCCTCTATAAAAACAACCATATACCAGAAACAAAGTATGAAAACTCTTCAAAATAACATTTATTTCTTGACAAAGTAAATACAGTCCCCAAAGATTCATTATTGCCAATTGTAATAAAGTAACACCCCCCCCAAAAAAATCATTCCCTTACCGAAATCCCTGTGTGGGCGCAGTACAGTCCGCGTTGATATCCCATAATTTGACCCACTGGTCCCACGACGCCGTACACATGATGTTGTCTCGCGACGTAATGTGCCAAACCCATCCCTAGAAAATATGAATATTCATGTATTAATGACTGCTGTGACGTTTACCATTGCTTTTTTTTTTAAATGTGAGGACAATATTAATGCATCCTTCCCCAAAAAGTAAAAAATTTGAATAGATTTATAAAGTGCCCCTTGAACAAAGACACTGACAAAATTGTGAACCATTAACATAGGGCTGGATAGCTCAGTTGGTAGAGCACCGGAACGGCAACCTGGAGGTCGCGGGTTCAAACCCTGCTCCATACAATTTCTTTGTTCAAATTTAAAACTAGATTTACAAAGCTCACTTTGTGGCCGCCCACAGATTTGAGCTTGGCGGCATCAATGGAACCTTGGCGATTACTGGCGTCCAGTTTTCGAAGATCCCACAAATGGAAGGAACGATCTCTGGATCCCGAGATACACAGGTCACCACCCTGAAAATATATAAAATCTTTCTTTTTACATACTCTGAATTTAAGAAAATGGTATCTACTATGACGGTTTGATTTTATTTCTTTGAAAGGACTCAGATATAGTTAAATATCAATAGAATTGATACAAGTTTATGTCGGGGCGATGAACATTTTAAAATTTGGTTTTTGCCCTCCTGAGAAGTAAGTTTAAAAACCCTGAGTACTCAGTGTACTCTCTACCTGGTAAGAAACAAATTCACAAGTTGACTCGGGTCGGACTCAAACCCAGAACCTCTGGCTTACTAGTGCAGACGTCCAACCACTTGACCACTGAGCTTGCCAGGGTTGGTTGGCTATATCTGATAAAGTAGCCGGTATCGCAAATTTGATTTTCTTCTTACAAATTTTTGTCACAAGCTCTCAAACAGCACTGAGCATACTGTGCATATAACAATTCTTTGGTGAAGGGTTAGGCCCCCCCAAAAAGTCTCCGGTTTCTGGTATGGAGCTGCCCAAAAAGTGGTGCGGCGACGCGGCTTTTTTTTTTTTTTTTAACCTGATTTTTTTTGCTTCAAATGTCGGCTGATGACTGCAAATGGTGCCCGACTAAACTTAGTGCAAATATATGGGAGTCCAGAGAGGCCATATAAAGCTTATTCTCGACCATAACCCAATCTAAAAACACGTTAAAATTGTGCAGCAGCAGGATTCCAGTCAAACCAGTGAGTTTGGCGGTTTTAAGACATCATCTTTCATTGAAAAAAAACCTTTTTCATTTTGCCGACGCGCATGGCTACGGCGACGCGTGCGCATACCAGAAACTGGAGACTTTTTTTTTTGGGCCTTACACTTTATTTGAAATTGACCCAATCACGATGAGCTATAACCTCTGACCTGCATCAGATGGACAGAGTCGATTTCTCCAAAGTGACCCGAGGTCAACTCGAAGTGCTCTGTTTTGGCCGGATCTGACCACAGTCTGTACTGCTCCTCGCGTTCCATGCACGCAAGCTGCCAGTTGAACTTGCTGTCATCGACTATGGAGCAAGATTAATAAAAAATTAGAGCACAATATCTTTAGACAGACACAAAAACTGAGAAGAATTCATGTCAGATTTTACATCTTCCAAACTCTAAACAAAGGTCACTGATTTTCCTATTGATGGGCGATTGTGTAGTTACTGCCCCTCTTTCATTTTGGTCCGTACAGTGGTTTTATCATTCCAAAATGACTTTAACCTGAAGCAGTCATCTTTTAAATTCTAATGACCCATTTTTTTGTAATTTTGTTAGCCTTTTTTGTAGTAGAAATGCCATTTTGCTATGCCTTTGTCAGTTGATGCCATGAGAATTGAGACACTTCTCCGCGCGCATCCAATAATTGCCATCTTTGTTTTCACGATGTGTTTTGTCGTCTTCATTGTCGTTTTACCCAAAAAATTTTCCTCAACAAATCAAAACCCCTACCCTCTACCCAAGACACCTCTGTTGGTTTTAAATATTGGGCAATTCCACGGTAACGGAAGGACGTTTTCACTCATTAAACAAAATTTCAAATGTGTGTATCACAGACACTGTTAATAGTTACAGCAAACAAATGACACAATGGTATTGGTATAATGCTACCTTCAATTTCCACACCTTTGGGGGGTCTGAATGCCTCCCGTTTATGAATTATGAATATTAATGAGGTCGGTAACGGAAGGACGGTAAAACGGACAAGGGTTTTCCAACTTACTCGCGTTTTGCGTAAACTCTGTGAATTTTATGGGGCAATTATATTTTAAAGGTAGGAAATGGAATCCCTGAAGCTTTATCTATACTATACCACCTTTCATTTGACTTTAAGTGTTTCGGTAATATAATTACAACGTTTTAAGTGGACTATAATTTGGTAACGGAAGGACGGTAACGGAAGGACAAAAGGTTTACTCAATTATAGCATGAACAAAATGTGAATTTACACTAATTATACAAGTGAAACAAATTGCTGAAATGTGTAACTGAATGTGAAATCAACAATATGCAGACCTGGCATAAATAATTATACCCAAAAAACTATTGAGATAAAGATAGAAGCCTGCTAATTAATGATAACAAAAGAAAAATGAAAACAACCTAAAACACATCATTCACGAACACAAGACAACTACAGAAATGAACTTCAAACCCATCACCTCAATCCTTAAAAGTTCAAATTCACAGTATTTGAACACTTGAGTATATTGGTTACATGTTTACCAACAACTTTTAATTATACCGGTAGGGTCAGTGGTTTACCTAAAGGGTGGGGGGGGGGGGGGACCAGCCTACATGTACAAGGTCAAAACATCTACTGGTAGAACTGATGGCTTCAGAATAAATGCTTTTAGGTGTTGCTTTTAATTGAACTCTAAATTCAATGTTTGAAATCAAATTACAATGATTTAGAGTAGTAACAATTAACTTATAAACATCCAAACTGAAGTTGTTAACTTGGGCATAATTTGTCAAAGATTGCACCTCACATGTCTTACACATGTAAATTGAATGAAAGTGCCCCAAAGTACCGGTACTTTCTTCCGTCTCATTTTTGACTTAATTGCTTCTGGAATGGCTTCACAGAAATTGTATTTTTCTCTATTGTCCATGAATGCTGATGGCAGCAACTTTATGATTTGATTTTCTGCAACAACTCCATACATGTACAAGTACTGGTACATCGGCATATATGTACATGTACATTGTACATGTTGTACATGCCTGTGCCATCCTTTGTAAAAAACACCTTGCCCTGCTTATCCCGCTTTTGTGAAGGTGGGTCACATGAATGTCCTTTCAATGCTCATTATACATGCATGTATTTGCAGTGATTTTCATTTTTCAAACATGAGAACAAATGTCGTAACATTTGAAAAAAATACGATTTGTCCTTCCGTTACCGTCCTTCCGTTACCAATTTGGTAACGGAAGGACGGGATTTAATTAATTTTAATTAAAAAACGACAAGTACAGCAGTGTCAGTTATAATGTCATATTGAAGGCCTACCTAAACTTGCTTTGCACAATAACTTTCAATGCATTCATACTGCAAGTTTTAAAATAAATTAAAAATATGTATTTTTCGGTAACGGAAGGACATTTTCGAAGGCTGAAATATTAGAAGTCACTGAAGCGAAACAAATTACGCAAAACATTAAAAACAAGTTTCAGTCAGTTTTTCAAGGCCAATACTTTCTCATGACAGAAACTGATGGCATTAGTACATATTTTTGTGTGTGTATTGGTAGAATACTTTCATATCACTTTTAATCACATTTTTAGGATTAAAACAGGATTATTACGTAATCCTATTTTTTGGTACCGAAATGTATCAAAAATAAAATTCCGACTTCAAATATTGAAAATATAGACTTTTAGCTTTCATTTGATGCCAAATTTGTTTAAGTCACATGTATTTTAATTTTTTGGTGTCATGTCCACTTTGGTGTGGAATTGCCCTATTGTTAACTATATGTATATTTCAATTTCCTTCAGTTTTTCTACTATTATGCCAAGTAAATAATTAATTAATTTATTGACCACTGTTTTAAATTATAGCTTTATTGGTTGTTTATTTCATAAGTTATTCACAAACGGGACCAGGCTCTGTATAAGCTTAGGCATTTTACCTGGTTCCCCCATCTGTCACCATTTATGTTTAATTGATCAAAGTGTTGTACATGTATTAGCATTCTATTAATTTTAGTTATTGTTGTAGTAAATAATTTGTTGCATTTGCATTATATTAATTTGTGACAAATGGAAATCAAACAATACAACAATACAATACAACTAGTTATGTGAGCCCAATTACCTAAAAGTGGATTTTTTTGTTCTCTTCAAAAAATTGGGTCTGCAACAACGCAATCTCCCTACTGAGGTCCCAAATTGTTTTGGAATAGGGGAATAATGAAGAACGTGTACCTGGTGTGACAGGATACTGCTTGGGCCATCGTTTGCCGATGCGGATCTTCCAAGTGGCGTCGTTGGAAATCAGCCGATGGAGCTCCTTGCAAACCAAACTCAGGCGATGGACGACCACCCTGGCATTAAGGAAAATATATACCAAATCATTGATTCCGGGCATTTCATAACAGCATTTATGTTGTAAATGATCCTTGTTAATGTTAAGCGAAGGATCACCGCTCTTAATAACACTGACGTAGTGATTTAGCAATACAGCTCTTAGGCTCCACTCGCAAAACAAGCGCATTCTTGACCACTTTCAAGACTTCAAGAGCCCAGCACATGGGACACACCACCTGTGCATACAGGTGCGCATACATATAGCGTGAAGTACGCACACCCTATTTCAGTCCTTCTGTTTTGAGGCGTGCAATCACACCCCCACGCCATCACACGCCTAAATGCTTCCTGAGAAGTGTGAATAATAGCACGCCTGAATCCCTCAGTACCACACACCTCGGCATACATTTACGGCATAATTATACTTCATAATTTGCGAAAAGTAAAGTACGTCGGTGAAGAGAATATGGCTTTATTGTAAACCAAGATGAATATTATAAAAAAAAAAACCCAAATTGTTCAGTCCCAGCTTGGACCACAGAATCACACACCTAAAAAAATCACACGCCTAGAAAAATCACACGCCTAGAAAAATCACACGCCTAGAAAAATCACACGCCTAGAAAAATCACACGCCTAGAAAAATCACACGCCTAGAAAAATCACACGTCTAGAAAAATCACACGCCTAGAAAAATTCAGGTGTGCGTTTTTCCACACACCTGTTTTTTTTTCAAATCAGAAGGACTGCTATTTTTATTCTGAGACTGAGTGAGCACAAAGCCATAGCGTCTTGGCGTGAGCATCAGGCGGCGTCGGCAATGCATTCGAATGTCACTCCTAGTGGTCTCCCCCAACTCTCCATTTCTTGCCGTTGAGGGGGTACTTGTGCACGGAGCCCATAAGTGATCTTACTGACGTTTCCCCACAAATTTATATGGGTAAACTTGGGATCAGTTCCTAAAGAAAATCACAACTTCTAGATGAAACCAGAATAAACTCCTTAATGACATGCACTAGGGGAAAACAGTTGTCTTTTAAACCCTACCTTGCATCGAGGAAGGAGATAATATTAAGCAAAATCTCCGGGGGGAGGGTGAGCAGGGTCCATCCGCCTGCATCCCTGTTAACGAGATCGACTCCGTCAACATCTTCATCTTGAGACATGGATGCTGAAAGGTCTTGGCTGTCGTCCAGAGATTGATCGCCTTCTTGGCAAGGTGATGCTGCACTCTGAGCCATTGGGGAAGCCTCTGGCACAGGGACGGGCGAGTTGCCCGTTTCAGTGTGTGGGGGCGACATTCTGCGAACTCAATTCTACACATGTATGACAGTCAGTGACAGCAATAAATGATTAACATTCATTCTAACTGTTAATGCCTTGGGAGAAAATGTTGCAACCTGACGCTACTTTTTTCTTCATGCATCATCTCAATGAAGGTCAGTCATTGCAAAAATGACTGCCCAATAGCCGTAGCCTTGTTGCCATCTGTAGTTCGTGGCTCCGTAGGATTTTTTTCTAAAAGGGAAGTAAAGTCCGACGTTTCATTAGGTCTGATTCCCCGCCCCCTGAATACAACATCACAACGATATTTAGCACTGAACCAGACTAGGCAACAAGGCTACGAATAACCATGGAGGAAGGAATTAATTCCTTCCTCCATGGAATAACGCGCAGTCAAAAATGATGATAAGACATGAATCTGGGACCGAGAAACATTTTCAATTTTGTTAGGAAATACTCAGAAAATTTTTTTGATCTCCAAGACTTTGTACACAACCACTGAAGTGGCATCATGTTGCAACATTTTTTTCCATGCCTTGAACTGTAATGTAATTGTAAAAGTAAAAACACAATGCATAAAGGATTCGATGTATAAACCATGAATAAACCAATATTGCAATAATTAAAAAAACGAAGAACATGGATGAGCGAATCACACACACTGGCATTGCACACACACAAACAACAAACGATTTCATTCAAGAATGATCTCCCATTCGCATCAAAATAAACTCATCCACCCACCACCGATGTCCAGGTGCCAATAAGATAAATGCAAAATTGCCGCTACTTACACGCTGGCACAAACACGATGACAAACAGCTAAAAATATATCAAACAAACGCAATGACTCACCATCTACACGACCCATACCGCGCGCACCAAAGCGGTTACTGAATGTGGCATGTGCGTTTGTTTTTGGAGATAGCGCCCTCACTCGGCAAAATGAGCTCAGTCTTAATATTTCGGCCGCTTAATTTCATATCTGATGTACATGTATTTCCAGCAACAATCATCATACTGAGCTGATGACCTCAATCGAATGATCCTAATTTAATCATTATCAATCGTGAATATTACTGCATAATTGGCAAGGATTATTTACAACACTGTAAATTATATTGAAAATGAAATGAAAGCATCAAATTGAAGTGCAAACCCTAAATCACTTTTGGAAATTAGCCTGGGCCAGTTTGATTAAAAAAAACCCATTTAAAACTATAAAAGAAAATATTTTTGTTTTGGAACCGAAAGGCTGATGTAAAGTGTTTTTTTCTCCCTTTTTCATTGCTATATTATTGGTAGAGCACACATTTTTATATACCAGTGGAAGTTATTTTCTTTCAAATCTTTTCTAATATTTCTCCCGGCCCCGTTTAGGATAGGAGTTTTCATTTCATTTCATTTATTTTATTTTTTCGGGATACATTTGACAACATAAACATAAAATAGACGATACATAGATTTTTGCAGATTTTTTCCCCCTTTATTTTACAAAAAAATTGCTCTGTAATCTATTTTAAGTAGGTTATTATTAAAATGGTTCTTGTGGTATTTTGCGCACTTTAAAAAAGAAGACAATTGTGAAAATCGTGTGTATTTCCACGCGCGTTGGTTTTGTACACGTTTTCGCGCTCGCCTGCGCATAATTTGTCACTGGTCCCATTTTGAAGAAACGATTGGTGCGCTCAAAGGAATCACACGCCGGGTACATGCACGGGTCCGGGTACCAGCGAAAACCGGTTCAAAGAATCTTGAAATAAATGGCGAAATGGCGTGGCAACCCCAACCAGCAGGACTGTCGCAAATTTTACAACTCTTGAAAGAATCCCAGAGTCCGGACACTGAAATTCAACGAGCTGTTCAACAAGTATCCTTTTTATCCAGTGGGATTGTTTCTGTTGAAAACTCGGAGTGTTTTTGGGTCAATTTAGGGGGGTTATTTTGACGTGACAAGTGTGTCGTTTGTGAATGTGTGATTTGATAAACGGCGTGATATATGCACGTGTTGAACGTGTGTGCACCAGCAATGGAGGATTGGCACGGGCACTCGTCGTACTCGCGCTCGTAGTCGAAGTTGACTCGTAACAGTGGCTATTGTTACGGCAGTCGATCGTCTATAGTATTCAATGTCAAGATCTTTGGTTCTTGGACATGTTGGACATTGTTGGAACCTGACTAGGGGCGCATCAGAACCGGTGTCATGCCAAAAACCGTCCGGTGCCAAATAGTGTCCGCTAATTATTAGCATAATGCGATGTGATTGGTCATGCGTCTATGACATCATATTATTTACGTAAGCTTGCCAAATAGTGTCTGCGCTTAGCATCCTCTTGCGTGCCTTGTCGAGCTGTCAAGACGTCGTATGGATAAGAATTAAGATCTTTTTTCACCTGAATTTGCTTTTTACAATCTGTTTTAACGTTTTCTTTGTTATCTGTGATTACTGTTTTGACTAACTTTCCCTATAGTTTAAACTTTATATTTGTGCAAAATGTTTGTGTTTTTTCCGTGTCAGTTCACCTGTTTGAAAACACAGTAGGCCTATGTATGTAGGCCTAACGTGTTAGTACTTCTGTGCTGTGTACTTGTACTAGTTGTAGCATTATAACCAATGTTATATTTTACGGTTTTTCCTGCTAAATACTGTCCGATTTTTCCTGCCAAATACTGTCCGATTCCTCCTGCCAAATATTGTCCGATTCTCCCTGCCAACTACTGTCCCATTTTTCCTGCCAAATACTGTCCGATTTTCCCGCTCATACTGTCCGATTCCCCCTGCCAAATATTGTCTGATTCCCCCGCAAAATACTGTCCGATTTTTCCAGCCAAATACTGTCCTGACGTATGTACGTGCGCCCTGCTCGCTCGATCGAGGGCGCCCGGACACAATTTGGCACCGGACACTATTTGGCATGTATTACGTGCCAAATAGTGTCTGGCGCCCACTGCGCATGCTCAGCGGACACTATTTGGCACCAGACGTTTTTTTGGCAGTACCCGAGTACCCGACCGTTGATGTCAAGAACTGTTCCAGATTATGGAATTGAGTACCCGCTGTAACCTACCCCTAGAACTATGGGTTTTACACGTAAGACCCATACATGTAGGTAGGCATTTCAACGCGAACATGCTGAATAATATACAATCAGCGACTAAAAAAAGTAGAGTTGAGCTTTGGAGTGGCTGCTGCATATTTTTACCCCAAGAGTTGAAGACTATGCCAAGTACTTCTTCACATACTCACATTCTGAACGTTAAAAAGATTAAGGGTTGAATCGATCCTGATGGTGCAAAAAAATGATGAAAACGGTCCCATTTCCTTACCGAGTTTGAGTTTTAACATTTTAACGTGCATGCGAAGCATTGTTGGCGTTATCAGAGTCTTTTGGTCTGGAAACCGACCACAGACACCGTCTTTATATCGAAAATCCCACACAAAGCCTCGAATTACAAAGAAGAAACGAAGGAAAGACTGTTGCAACCTGACGCCACTTAGCAGTGTGTACAAAGTTTATGGAGAGTTAGTCCGAAAATTGTGGACTCTCAATTACTGTGTATGATGAGAGTCCCAATAGAGTAATAAAGAAAATAGACTGGCACCTCAAACAACCAGTCCAACAACTCTTCAGTACTGCATCAATCAACTGTCAGCTGACTGTGCCAAAGGAAATATCTTCGATGTCAGGTACTAGGCCACTATTTTTACACATTTCTCCATAGTCAGGCACCAGACTAATGACAATGAATGAAGAAGTCAGTCTTGTCAGACAGTTTGACCATTGATGGACATGTATAAAAATAAGTCTAGTCTCTAGCCGCATTTTGAAATCACTTGACTTCCCTCTCATGTGCAAGACACTGCCAAATATTGAAGAAAAGTCTCCTTTAAAAATTTAATTGAGTCTTCAAAACTTAGTTGGTGGAATACTGAGGACCTTTTCTTTGACCAATGAAAGTTTTGGAGAAATTTGCTGGCTAAAGAGTGAGTAAGTTGACCTGATCTTCTTTTGCATTGTTTTGAGCACTTAAGGTCTCAGTCTGATGGAGAGTCGATAAAATTTTCTAAATTGAAAAAATTTGGCAACCTGACGCCACTTTTGAAACAGAAAAAAAGACAATTTCTTTTTGGCTTGCCTTGTACCTCAGAGAGTGTACTTTCATGTGAGAACTGTAACTGATATGTTGACAAGGTCTTGAGATTTGAAGGTGAATATGTGGCCAACTTAGTGAATTTTTACATGTCACTGCGTGATAGCGCCCTCAACCGATGCGTGATAAAATGAAGGTGGAAACATGCGATGATAATCTAACAAAGTAAAAAGTAAAAAGCTGACATTGACTGTGCACATAATGGCAGTGGACTTGCACTAGACCAATTTATAAGAATGTAGTTTTCTGATGGTAGTTCTGTACAAAGCAAAGTGTATGGGGAGTTGTGTGAAATTTTCCGAGTGTTTGTAACAAAATTGGTATTTTTCTCCGTCCCCATTTGTTGCCTGTTCTCTTTGGCAGTGTTTATTTGACTGTGAACCCTTCCCCGATTGTTTTCGCTGTTGTACCGACACTGCTCTGAGCAAAATTGTGCTTAAAGATTGTGTTTTGCTAAATTTATTCTGTTCTGTAAATGCCTCATAACATCAATTCAGTATAATAATACAGTTGTCAAAGTTTTCCTTAACTTGACTTTTTACCAGAAACTTGAGCAACTAAACCAGTTTCCCGACTTCAACAATTATTTGATCTACGTGCTGACGAAATTAAAAACCGAAGGTAAGAGTGTAAATTGTTGAAGGTATCTGCTGCTATACATCAGATTCGACCCAGCCAGCCGACCCTGGCTTGCTCAGTGGTTGAGTGGTTACGACATCTGCACTAGTAAGCAGGAGGTCATGGGTTCGAGTCCCGCCGAGCAAGCTTGTGAACTTTTTTCCCATACCCTAACTCCCTAGAGGGTGTACAAAATCGTATTAAAATTGGAGGATTCAGGACTGTTACGGATCCCTAACCTCCCTCAATCTTCCAAAGTCCTCTGGGCGGTTTTGGAGGATTTTGTAGGATTGAGGCTGAATGCAACATACAATTGTGGAGGATTGTGGAGAATTGAGGGCACATGGACATTCAGTATGGGCTGATTTTGGAGGATTGAGGCTGAATGGTGTTTGAAGAAGACGAGGATTTTGGAGGAATGAGGCTGAAGGCATTTTGAGAAGCAGGGCTTTTAGAGGCTTTTAAAGGATTGAGGCAGTGGGTATCCTTCATTTGAACATAATCGTGCAAAATTTTGAGGATTGAGGAAGGTAACTGGCAAAAAGAGCGTTGGGGGTAAGGGTTTACAAAAAAAGGGTGGTGAACCCAAACACTTGGCACACACGTGTCTGTGATTACCAAAACTCGGCCGTCTTAGTCCTTTCTGGGACCCGAACGCGGCTAGGCCTGCTTAATTGGAATATCGCATGTCCCTAATTAATCACTGAAGCCCGTTTCCTTCGATGATGAATATCTAACCTTGAACGAGGATATCGGACCCACCCATCCACCCATCCCCCCCCAAAAAAAATCCCTACAGATTAGCCAGGACGATTAACATGTACATGTATTCACATAACTAGTCAGCTCTTTTTCATAGGAAATTAGAGCATTAACTAATTTTTCCCCAGGGGGGTGAGATTACTTTTGACCTAGAAAGATTTCATCTCCATAGACATCTTTCAGAAAGAACTTAAGATAAAGTATGATCCACTAAATTACAAATCTTGTATTAAAAGGGCAAGGCTGAGGTAAAACACGGTCATTGTTTAAAGGCAGGATTTATTCGCGTTTATCCCAAAAGTAACCTACCGAATTATTATCAAAAGCTTGCTCGGATTAAAGATCCTACTGGTAACGAACACCCCGTGAAATGATTCCGTCTGGTTTGCTGTCATTGAGAAGAAATCAAGACCTGTGGGTCGGTTCCAATGATCAGTCAATTGACTGATTTTTGGTAATAGAGAGTGCTATTGTCGAAATCGTGTTTCGTGATCAAAAGGTAGTGCATGGGATTTTCCCAGTTTTTCTATAAAAAAAAATAGTGTAATAGCCACTGAGTTATTCAACAGGTTTTGTTTTTGAATATTCTTCTTTGGATGTTTGAGTGGTGCTATTATTGGAAACGAACAAAATGCATGAAAAGCAAATGATCCTATATAAGTTAGGAAAATATGTTGCAACCTGACGCCCTTCAGCGGTTGTGTACAAGTCTATGGAGAGTCAAATTTTTTTAAAAAGTATTTCCTAACAAAATTGGAAATGTCTCTCAAACCCAGATTTATGTCTTATCATCATTTTTGCAATAACCGACCTTCAGTGAGATGATAATATGAAGAAAAAAGTGGCGTCAGGTTGCAACATTTTTTCCCGACTTTAAACTACATGTGCCTGGTATAGGGTTCAATTCAGTTCAAAATACAAGCCTCTTTCCCAGTACATTGAAGTGAAAAGTGATTTTTTTTACGTGAAATTTTTTTTTTTGGAGGGGGGAGGGGGTTGATGAGTTATTTTATCGATGTGAAAGTTAAATCTTTTGTAACTCCCCTCAAAACCTGACCCCCATGTCATGTAAGAGGTCATGTTATTCAGAACTTCAAAACATGACCTCATTACATAATGATGTTGTTGCAGATTCTCCCCTTGCGACTCCTGTCTTCGGGATTGGTCGAGGTCCAAAACGAGGTCCACTTTTTGTTTTGAAAAACAAGCCAGGTTCTTGGAGCATGGAAAGTACAGAAACCCAGGGGTGCAATGGGGTCGTTTTTCTGACACCGCTGCGTGATTTAGACTTCCCCCTGCTGAGTTTTCTTCTATGAAACTGGCCCAAATGGGATCAGGAAATGTACCCAAATTGAATTTCCAAGTCGGATTTCCCCGCAAATTCTCACGGGGGCAAGGAATCAAAATTGTGGGTCACTGCGCTATCCTGAAACCATATGTGTACACAGTGGCTTGCATAACCCTGTTTTTTTTTTTCTCACTGGAAAAATGAGAAATGAAGTTTGTCTGAAATCAGTGTTCAAATACACACGTATACATGCAGTTAGAAAGCTGAAACTCTCTGTACTTAAAGGCAGAAAGAAAAAATTGTGCGTTGACGGTAATCTAACCTACATGTACCTGGACTTTTTTTGCGGCGAAAGTGCCGACCTTCCAACTTTTTATTGCCACATTTAGACAAACATGTTACAAAAAATGTAGTTATTTGTAAATTATATAAAAGTCTTGCTACCAATACATGTATGTATGCAATTTTTGTTGTTAATTAAACAATTAAAAGTGCGAGCGCTTTTAACAATTTGCTTAATAACTCCTTGCATTATCTTGATGTTGGAAAATATATTTAAGAATTTTTTAATACGTTTCGATCAGCCAATCTATAAGGAACATGTGCACATGTACGAAGATCAAATCCCACTGATGGATGACAGAATAACCCTTGGAAACAGACACATTTTTATTTGTTACTTAAAAATAATATCTTAGATATTGGCAAGAAATCGGACAAATTCGGGAAAACCTCCAACATCTCCAGACACATGTACATGTACATGTACATGTACAATGTACAATTCTGCTATAAAGATGAACCAGACATTTACATGTACATGCATTGGATGATGGAATACATACCGGTACGTACACGTGTACATGTACGTTTTTATGCATGTGACGGTTTGTGACCCCCAATAAAATCAGAATATGATACGTGGACATGTGCACATGTGCACGTGAATATATGGCCCGGCCTGAACCTACATGTACATTTAACACTGTACAGTGCATACACATGTACATGTACCGGTACATGTATATGTGTATGTACATTGTACATGACATTCAATGTCCAAAAGTGCAAAGTGACATGTGCAGCCCGACCAGACAAACATGAGTGCATTGTGTCAACGGACTTGGACTGTGTTCCGCTCATTATCATAGGCTTCGGATGGGGCATTATGCAGACGCGCTTGAGTGGTAACCGTAGCAGGGTGCACATGTTGGATTGTCACAGCGCAGCATGAATAGATCAATAGACTACTGGGGTTACGGCTCTTGGCCGGTCCGCGTGTGTCTGGATGTGTACACACAGGCACCACATGGCACAGTTACAAGTCAAGATAATCATGGGTCAATGTATTGGATCCATAGATCGAATGTATTATAATTTCGAATTTTTTTTTATTGGAAATTAATTTTCTTTGTCTGACTGAGAAATTGACTGTGCAGTTTTTAACACAAGTTTTAAAAGAATTCTATCTGTGTGGTGTGCATTATGTATGCAAGGTCCAGTGGATAAATTTGCCATTCACATTGAATTTTCTTTAATTTTTCTTTGTAAGCGGTATAAATGTAGATACATGTACATTTATGTAAAGAAAATGTTTTCTAGTAGCTTTGAAGTTTTACATACATACATACAGAGCAAATATTTATCGTAAAAATTACATACTTGTGTATTGCATACAAGTGCAAATTATTGTCCAAATTATTAATTTTACTGGCTCAAAAAAATATGTACAAATTATTTATTGTCCAAAGTACTTGTTGTCCAAATTATTACTTCCACTTGCACAAATAAGTAATTGATGATTTCCAAATAAAAAAAAACCTTTCCAAAAAAAATAATAAAGATAATTAAAAGTAATGTCTTGTGGTTGAGTCCAACACAAGTCCAGTCACAAGTAAATCACTAGTCAGTTTAAAAGTCCAGTCACAAGTCAATTTACAACTCTGTCCCTTTCATTTCAATAGCCTATGACTTTTCCTTGGGACTAGATGACTTGTGATGGACTTGTAAAAATGTAGGGACTTGTGATGGACTCGGCAAAAACACTGACCAAAACTAAACGTATTCTTTCTTCTTTTTTTTGCCCCAAATTTTTTCCCACCCAAGATGAGCCCACCAGGTCCCTCAGCGGCCTCATCCTCAAGAACAACGTCAAGGCCCACTTCCACAACTTCCCCCCGAGCGTGGCCGAATTCATCAAGTCGGAGTGCCTGGAGAACGTCGGCGACCCCTCCCCTCTGATCCGGGCCACCATCGGTATTCTGATCACCACCATCGCCACCAAAGGGGAGCTGCAGAACTGGCCTGCTCTGCTGCCCTCGCTGTGTCAGCTGCTGGACTCTGGCGACTACAAAACATGTGAAGTAAGTTTCTGACTTTGCATCAGTCTCTGTTCTCCCCCCCCCCACCCCCGCCCCAAATCACCCTGCCCGTTACTCCCTCTTCCGTCTCAAGCCGACCAACACTGTCTGATTTTATCCTTGATTCATCTGAGAATAAATACAATATTTTACAATGTGCTAATGGTTTGGTTGCTAACCAACCTGTTTCATTCTGATTAACCTTAACCTTCCCAAATCCTCCAAAATCGTCTAAGTTGCAAAATAGAGGATTTGGCAGGATTGAGGCTATGGGGCAAAATGTGCAGCTGATTTTGGAGGATGCACTGTGTTATGGACTTGGGCCAGACCTTGTGTTGTTTATGCACAGCCGTGCATAAATTTAGGCCTAGGTTATACTTTAAATCCTCTGCCCTGCTCCAGGATGTCACTGGCTCTGCCTCAACGTATTGACAGTGATCGCTGGAGGATTTTGAAGGATTGAGGCAGTGGTCACCCCTCCAAGGACCACATTCAAGAAATAACGGATGACTTTTGAAAGATTGAGGCTGTATGCAATTTTTACACGGAGGCGGTTGAAGGATTTTGCAGGATTGAGGTGGCATCCTAAAAAAGAAAACCTTAAAAGTTAGGGTTAAATGTTCATTATTTACATATTTTGGAAACAATCCAAACTTTATTTTCTAAAATAACATGACGATCTTTGCAAATGTGCGGTCTTGTTGCTTTCACACAAAAATCAATTTTTGTTATTCATTTCATAATACAACACTTTGCATGTTGATCGATTTTTGTGTGGTACACATGTCCTACGGCGCAGTTGCTCATTGTATGGTTTAAAGTAATGTATGCATCAAAATATTTTGGCTGCACTTGGAATACAAGAATGAAAGAATGAAAATAAGGCACCAGAAACGCTTGGACAAAACAAACTTTGCACAGCCAGTTTTTGCACTATAACAGTACCGGTACGTGTACGCTAACAGTACAAAATTTGCAATTATACCTTTCTGGCATTTTGTTTGAACAAATATGAAAAACCGTCGGGAAATTCCGTTGGGGTTCAATTGTAATTTCAGCTGTGGCTGCATGCATGCATGAGTTGCAATGCATTTATTTGTTGGAGAGGAAAAAAAAATGCAATTTAGATATTCTTGTCGGACATTTGCGAGCTTCCTCTTGAAAGAGCCAACTCTTTCAAGTGGGCTGAGCTGCCATACCATCCATCAAAACTCTAGGACTCAATTACTTACACACGTAAGCCAGCGCGTTTTAAAGGGGAATATACATCATTTGCTTTTGCTGTAATTTTCAGAAATGGATGGAATTGGGGGGTTGGAAATATATAGCAAATATAGTTACACTGACTTTTTTGAGGTTTTGGGTTCGAAAATGCTATAAAAACCAAGAAAAACAATCATTTTCCTGTAGTCTGGTTCCCTGACTCCATATAAGAAGAAACAGAGTAGTTTACATACATTGGGGAATTGTAGGTCAGGGAACCAGTCTAGCTGGCTTGTACCCGTTCATAGGTGTTAATCGATTGCAAACAAGTGTGATGGTCAATTGGGGCCAGTATTTGAAAAAAAAAGCCAGTTTTTTCCAACGCTGGTCGGCCGACCAGCGTTGGAAATTGATACAAAAATACCACTTTTCCTGAAAATGACAGTATACCAGGTGCCATGATTTTACAGGATGTTTTACACAGTCATTCACTAACAGTCCAGCAAGGTTTTTTCAAAATGATTTGGTAGTTTTATTTTTTGATGTTTGCAAATGTTGTATTTTCCCTTTAATCATAATATCCAGTCCTGGAATGATTCCCTGGGTTTTTTCTTGAAGATGCTTGGGGCGAGAGCAAGGCACAGAGCCGCACTGAGCGGGCGGATATTATTATGCCAGTGTGCCGAGAGCCGGTGCCCCATATGATTGATATTTTGTATCGCTGCTTCAGAGCGGCGGAAAACACAATTATGATCAGGTGTCCACTTGTGGCATGGATCGACGGCGCCTTGTGAATGTAATCATGAATGTTTTTGGATGCATTTTTTTGGGTGTTTTTTGTGATTTTTTGTTTTGGGACATGTATACTTGTATAAGTATACTTGTACGTCCTTGTCTAAAGCAAGAACTGCATAAAAAGAAGTCTTCTTACATTTTATTCGTAGTCTGTTGATACTTTGTAAACATACAACAATAGCTTAACCCTAACCGCCCTAAATCCTCCAAAATCCTTTTTGCAAATTGGAGGAATTTGCAGGATTGAGGTTACATGCCAAAAGTGGGTTGCTGATTTCGGAGTACACACTGTGTCAAGGTCTTGGGCCGGACCTTGTGTTGTTTATGCTCAGCTGTGCATAAATTTAGTCCTTGATTATACTTGACATCCTCCGCACTGCTCCAGGATGTCACTGCCTCTGCCTCAGCCTATTGACAGTTATAGCCGGAGGATTTTGCAGGATTCAGGCAGTGGTCACCCCTCCATGGACCATATTCAAGAAATAACGGAGGAATTTGCAAGATTGAGGCTACATGCTATTTATCCATTAGGCCAATTGTAGGATTTTGCAGGATTGAGGCTACATCCTATCAAAAAGGCCTAGGGAGTTGTGATACTCCTGTTTGTTTGTTTGTTTGTCTGTCATTGTCCTAAGTTCGTACTTAATTGTCCGTCAGTCTGTAAGTGTCCAACGGGTCAGGGAACAAAAGCGATCGCTTCACCCTATCCCCGTGTTGTTATGTGGATTATGTATATATTTTCATTATGTTAATAACGGTGTTGTGTAAAATTACTTCGTATTATATTTTGTATGCTTAAATGTTAACATAACGATTTAATATTTCTAGTGACATAACAACGTTGAAATAAATGTTCAGCAATCAAAGTCTGCGTGTACTGGGGGGTATTTAGGATTGCCACAAGTTTTGACGATTGTTTTGATAGAAAATGTTTGTGATCGTCAGTGCTGTCATTAATATGTTAATGCACACAAAGTTGCGGAAAGAAAACAGACTTTTACAGAAAACAGATTTTACCCATGTACACATGTACCACTTTGTTCTGCAACAAGTAAATTAAATTAATTCATGGACAAAAGGCAAATTTTTTTTTCTGAAAAAAAGAAGTGAAATTTGAAATTTGACCAAGTATATTCAGTAAGAAAGTTGAGAAAAATTGCGGACATTTGTATTTCATTTGGAATCTTACCCATGTACCCCTTGGTCACAGCATACTATTAACCCTAACCTACCCAAATCCTCCACAATCCTCTTTGCAAAATGGAGGATTTTGCAGCTACATGTACGTGGCAAAAATGTATTCCCGATTTTGGAGAATGCACTGTGTCAAGGTCTTAGGTAGGACCATGTGTTGTTTGTGCTCGGCAGTGCACAAATTTAGGCCTGCATGTATCGGTATGTCACACTTGAAACCCTCCGCACTGCTCCAGGATGTCACTGGCTGTGTCTCAAGACATTGAGTGCCGGAGGATTTTGCAGGATGGAGGCAGTGGTCACCCTTCCAAGGATCACATTCAAGAAATAATGGAGGATTTTGCAGGATTGAGGCTGTATGCAATTTTTAAATGGAGGCAGTTGGAGGATTTTGCAGGATTGAGGTTGCATCCCAGCAAAAATGCCTAGGGAGTTAGGGTCAAATGGACAAAAACCATTTTTTTGCGAACAAAATAAAGGAATGCAAGTTTACAAATCTAAAAAAATATTAATAATAATAAAAACTATTCTATTAAAAAAAAGTAAATAAAATTCACACTAAATCTTGAACTACTGTATGCTTGTTGATGTCCTGAAGTGCTTTTTGCACAACAGAAATTCTATTCCTCCATTGATGATAATTGCATTATTAATCGCGCATAAAATATGATTGCATTTCCAGCTGACTTGTGTTGCACTTACTCATGCATAAATTCAAGGGTGCAGTAAGGACCCAATTACATGATGTGTAGAGCACTCGTAACTCAATGTATTCGTTGTAAACAATGCATGGTTCAAACTGTTTAGTCACGCTGTTTGAATTTGTGCACGCGGAATTTAAATCCCTCATTGTTATGCAATGTGCTTGGTCTGTAATTAAATTAAATTTAGGCCTCTTAAGTATCGTAGGGATCTTATAATGCAGGTAGTATTCTGAAACTATATCAGAATATTCAATTTTCTGTGAATTGATTTTTGTAACAAAGATGAACCAGCCTAACAAAGGCTTTTAGTGCTGAGCCATTGCGTTACAGTGGAAATCTTTTCTATTTTTCTATTTTTTGCTACAAAAAAGGAGTAATGAGTTCTAAGGCCAGCCAGAATATGCCAAATACTCAAACCAGATCATTAAGCGAATATTCAGATATCTTTTTGCCGGTTTGAATATTCAAAAAACAGATAAGCTACGTGTATGTGATGTTTATTGTCCGGTGCCATCTTTTTGTCAACTGTAAAAAAAATTTTGTCATCATGCAGTACCGCTAGGCTTACTGTCCGGAGTCCATCAAAATCCCCCAATCCGTTGAAATCCTTCAAAACAGGTGTGGATTTTGATGAATTCAGGTACGTTAGGGTTACAATGTAATCAAAAATTGAAGATTTCTGTACAACACGTCTGACATCCCTGTCACAGTGCCATGCGAAGGCAGAAACACTAATCTTAACATTTGAAAAAAATGCCCTACATTCTTTAAAGAGTGCCGCTGTGAAGTTGCGCCTTTTAAAACATTATTTAATTTTTACATGTACATGTACATGTACCTGTTAAATGTTAAAGGGAATGTACATCATTGGCTTTTGCTGTAATTTTCAGAAATGAACTATTGGGGGGGGGGGGGTTAGTATAATAGATCAAATATTGTTGCACTGACATGTTTGACGTTTTGTGTTCGAAAATGCTGGAAAAACCAAGAAAAACAAAAATATTCAAGTAGTCTGGTTCCCTGACTCCAGTAAAGATGAAATGGATGAAAAATACCGGAAACTTGTAAGGTAAGGGAACCAGTCTAGCTGGCCTGCACCCGTTCATGAACATGGAACCAATAGCTAGCAAAACAAAATTTAGACTAAAAAAAATGGTAAATTTGGAGCAGTAATTGAAAAATAGTTAGGTTTTTCCAACGGTGGTTGGCCGACCAGCGTTGGAAATGTATACAAATATACCATTTTCTTGAAAATGGCTTCACACCAGGTGCCATAATTTTACAGGATGCTTTAGACTGTCATTTACCAACATCCTAGTAAGGTATTTCGTAACAACTTGGTAGTTTTATTTTTCGATGTTTGCAAATGTTGTATTTTCCCTTTAACTCGGCGGATAATAAAATCAACCATAATGAGCGTGTGTAAACATTAATTAAAATTTGCGGATTCAGGACCATTACAGGTTACAAGGAAACAAATTAAAAAAAAGACTTTTCAGATAACCGCATTTTCATCTGTAATAAAAAAAAAAAGGCAAACAATATACCGGTATCTCCTTTGATGAAAATATTCAAAGTGCTTTGAACTCTCCAGCCGTATCCTGTCATGTGTGTCATGCGTTGAGTAGCGGATCTTATTTGATGGACAGGGCTTATTCTATCACAGGTGCAATTTTCTGCGTCTTGAACTCATTTAAATGTCACATCCATCCGCTGCACCTGTTTTTCATTATACAGGGTTCGTAGAATCTGTAATTACATCTATCATGTCTATGAGCATGTACCGTACATGTACGTACAGTGTGGTACGTACAAGCTTTTGTACAGTACCGGTACATGACATGTCAATGCATGTAGAGACATGTACTGTACATGTACACGTGTGCATTTTACAAAACTATGGCTCAGTTTGGTGAAGCTCATGCTTTGCTCATAGTTTTTCACAGGCCATATTTTGTTCACAATAGATCTGAAATTTGACGACACATTTCTGACTCCAAAATAAAAGCTTAGAAAAACATACACAGCTTTACAGTTGAACAGCATTGAAGATTTCAAAAGAAATATAAAATTGAAACGTAATGTATGCACAGGAAGCGGACAACGTGGTTGAATACACTGAACATACATTGTGCATGCATGCAAATGTGCGTGTCATACAGGCACATGTACATATGTACATGTGCAATACCAGTCTTAACTTGTTTGCAGTTTGTTTATATTGTACAAGCTGATTTACCCGATCATAGATCGGGTAGGGCGTATTTGTGTTGGGGTTGAAAGTGTGGGGAGTTAAATGTAAATGGGGGATTTAGTTGAGAAGACATGTAGCTATAGAAAAGCAATTTACGGTGACGCGATCTGAGGCACTTTCTGACCACGTAGGATAGTAAAACAAAAGATCATCTTTTCAACATCATTTTTTGAGTTTGGAGTCATTGAATCAGCTGTTCTGAGCAAAAGAATATTATAGTAGGCTACAATTTTTATTCAGGGAAGAAAAAGTGGGGGTAAGGAACCAAACGATATTGCCCGCTTTAAAATGTTGGGATGGGGGTCCCCCGTCCCCCACCGATTGACGCCGCGCCCATGATAATTATGTACCATGGCATGTATAACTGTCTGTAAATGTTCCCGTTGGTCTGTTAAATTGCATTTTGTGAGGCAGTCGCGTTTGTTAATGTGGGAAAACTGAGTTGAAAGACTTACCGTATAGTACACAGGCGAAGGCTGGTTGTACTGTTTTGACAATAAATCATAATGGAATAAAACGTGAAGGTGGCATTTGCAATAAAAATGTTGAGTGTGTTACCATAAAATTACATAGTCTGAATCATGGAGGAAGGTCATTATGAAGGTACAGTATTGGACTCTTCAACAAACGTGAACTTGAACTTCTTACAATTTGCGAGACCTGCGAGGAAAAAGTCGATTTAACTATTTTATTCAAGTTGGCATGGTTCAACCATAATACATGTATAAGCAAGGCCAAACAGCCAACAACCGCCAATATTATTATTTATGCACTCTTCGTTATTCCAACCCAACATAGTTCAAAGATCACAATATTTGAAGCAATGCATCGATCCCTCGTTGATTTACCCGATCATAGATCGGGTAGGGCGTAGAGTTGGGGATGAAAATGTGGGGAGATGAATGTAATTGGGGGATTTAGTTGAGAAGACATGCAGTTATAGAAAAGCAATTTCTGTGCAGTGGCGTCGCCAAGGGGGGGGGGGGGGGGGGGGGGCAGGGGGGGGGGGGCACGTGCCCCCCCCCCCTGGAAAACCTAGTGCCCCCGAGTGCCCCCCATCAAATGCTGGTGCCCCCCCTATCCTCTGCAAAATGCTGCGCGTTGTTAAAATCATTACCTCAAAAATAGCAATTTGTTGAGATATCTTCAGATCGAATTTAGCATCAAATGTGGCACCATTTTGCATCTAGCCCATCCTCCGTATGCGAAAATTTTCCAAAGGGGAGGGGGGCACCCCCTCCCCTTAGACCCCTCCCCCAGGACGGCGATCCGTACCCACCTAAGTGCCCCCCATCAAATGCTGGTGCCCCCCCCCCCCCAGTGCCCCCCAGACTGAAAAGTCTGGTGACGCCACTGTTTCTGTGGTGCGATCTGAGGCAATTTCTGACCACTAAAACAATTTTTTTTTTTAGCAAAAGATCATCTTTTAAACATCATTTTCGAGTTTGGTGTCATTGAATCAGCTATTCTGAGTAATAGAATCATTATACATGTAGTAGCTACAATTTTTATTCGGGGAAGAAAAGTGGGGGGGGGGGGGAGGGGACCAAAAAAGTCTCCACCGCTTTAAAATGGGGGGGGTGGAGGGGTTCCCCGTCCCCCACCGATTGACGCCCGTGATAATTATGTACCATGGCAACAGTCTGTAAATGTTCCCGTTGGTCTGTTAAATTGGCATTTTGTGAGGCAGTGGCATTTGTGAGAAAACGTACTTGAAAGGCTTGCCGTAGTACACAGGCGAAGGCTGATTAAGAAGGTCATAATTAAGTTTCAGTATATTGGACTCTTCAACAAACGTAAACTTGAACGTCTTACAATTTGCGAGACTGTCTGCGAGGAACTTGTCGAGTCAACTGTTATTCAACTTGGGTCAACCATCTATATAAGAGCAAATTTTACTCGGCCTCCGAGAAATGTTTGCTCCTGAAACGATCTCAGACCGCGGTCTTTCGCGACGCCAAAATCGCTCCACGTCCGTGGAAAAATGTGGAGGGTGTCTTCCGCCGGATCGGACACATTTTCGTTGATTTTTTTGTGTGACTGCGTTTTAGATCGCGATGTTTGAAGCAATGCATCGATCCTTCGTTGATCCCAGACAGGCCCCCGAAATAATAACGCAACACTGTGGCGGGCAGCGAACCCACAACGCTCAGCCTTGGTGGAAGCATGGAGCTGTATTAACACACGATGGAAGCAACAGAGCACTATACACGTCACTCACATGCTTGTGCTTCAAATAATGCAAATAGCGAGCACCGTAGACTCAACCTCGTTTCCAGGGTGTGGAGCAGGCTGCAGTACGCGTTGCCAGTGACGGTTTTACGCATAGCCGGGAAGTACCACGCAGTGTAGACTTTCGATTGGTCAGACCGAGCTAGGCATACTAATGTGTAGTCCTTCTGAATATTCGTTGCACTCGGCGCAGGGGCGGCAAGCGAAGCAAATGAAAGAATAGGGACACTTGGTGGCCACGCACCATGGACAAAAAATATTTTACCAAGGTCACCCAATACTAACGTTTGGTGAACGCTTTTGCAGAAGGGCCGAGTAGAACACGTAAACGAAACCCCTACGTTGACCTCGCTGACCTCGCACAGTCTAGACACGCAGAAAAGCCAGCACGGGGGGCGACCAGGCAGTCAACGTGAAAGCGCACACGACGGCAAATTCCTGTGCAAAATCCAGTCACGAAAAATCGACGAAACGGATCGCCGGTCCGTACGGGAAAATTAGGACGACCCGAAGCGTCCGACCCGGCGGAAGACACCCTTCGCATTTTTCCACGGACGTGGAGCGATTTTGGGGCCGCGGGAGCCCGCGGTCTCGGATCCTTTCAGGAGCAAACATCGTCTCGGGGGCGAGTAAACTTCTCTCTTATATATATAGATTGCGATGCCATTTTGGGGTCCTGCACTTATTTTGGATGATTGATCAGGGGTGATGTATGTATGTGTCATGGAATTTTCCTGATATCGGAAATTTGAAACAATCCCTTGTGAAATCTGGAATTCCCGAGGTTCTACCGTAAATTTGTTTTTCCTACGAAAGTTGATTGAACAAAAGAAATGGGTATTGTAAAGGGTTCCTTTGGGCGAATACAAACCATATACCACGGACGCTACATTGCTCTGGGGCCCTTGGCGACCCTCAAACCCTCTGCCGGTTAATTTGTGGGTTTTTCTTTTCCCCTTTATCTTAACCCCTGGTTAATGGGTTAACCCTAACCCTCGTCAATCCTCCAAAATCCTCCGGGCAGTATTGGAGGATTTTGGAGGATTGAGGATCGATGCAACATGCAATTTTGGAGGATTGTGGAGGATTGAGGGCACTTGGAGTTGGACATTCAGTATGGGCTGATTTTGGAGGATTGAGGATGAATGGTGTTTGAAGAAGAGGATTTTGGAGGATTGAGGATGAATGCATTTTGAGTGGCAGGGCTGTCGGAGGATTGTGAAGGATTGAAGCGCTGGGTATCCTTCATTTGAACATAAGTGCAAAATTTTGGAGGATTTTGGAGGATTGAGGATGGTTCCTAGCAAAAAGGGCCTAGGGGTTAGGGATAATGCTGATGATTACAATGTTTTGTTTCTATGATTGTTTGCCTCTTCAGGGAGCCTTTGGCGCACTGCAGAAGATCTGCGAGGATTCAACCGAGATTCTGGACAGCGATGCCCTGGATCGGCCCCTCAACACCCTCATCCCGAAATTCCTGCAGTTCTTCAAACATGCTAATGCCAAAATCAGGTAAAAGTCAGAAAGTCAGAAACCCACAGTTAGTTCCATTGTGTGCTGAAAGTTTGTAACAATTTATTGATGAATAAACGAATGAAAAACCTGTGTTCCTGTTCACACATTCCTAATGAGTTCCTACAGAAATATAAAAAACCCGTGAGAGGCAGGTATGCATTGATTACATTAAAAAAAATAGCAAATATTAGGCCAAAAAAAAAAAATATTCGGTCTCTGGTCAGACCAAAGTTCCAGAATTGACGCGGCCACGCGGCTTTTTTTTTTTTTGGTTGCTTTTTTTTTTTGTCTTCAAGCTTGGATTGTACAGACAAGGTGGGGTACTATTTTGCTTTTTTGGTGTCCTCATGTACATTGGTGTCCTCCATAATTTGCCTTGGTGCTTTCGATCATTTGCCTTGGTGCAATTTCCCATTCCTTGGTGCTCTTTGGTAAAAAAAAATTGAGGAGGTGCGGAAATACAGGGCGCTGTTGGAGCTACCGCGGAACATTTTGGAAAAAAAAAGATCGACGCGCATGATTAAAATCGACGCGCGCGCTGACCAGAGACCGACTTATTTTTTTTTTGCCTTATAGGAAGTGCATGTTGTTAAATAGGGCGAAACTGCTTACAGAAAGTGCTCAGACAAAATCAGCAAGCAAAATCACTTTCGATTTGTCATGCAACTGTTAAATTAGTTTTGCTGTAAAATGTAAATGCATACAGTTACATGTAATAGCACAACATTTGGAAACTATTCAAAGGCGCCGGTCTAGATGCGAAGAAAAAACCTCCGTTGTTGGAAAAGGCCAAATTTGGACAAATTTGGTAAACTGCGAGAATTTTCTGATATCTGACTGTATATTCACCCTTTGTGGACATTGTGTAAATGCAACAAAATGCATTGTAATAAGTATGCATAGTTGAACAGGACATTCCATGCGTGTCTTTGTAACGGCGGCCTCAGATCCGGCGAAAGTGTTTGCATTCACACGTCGGTTTGACACGTTCTGTCTCGAATTCCCACTTCACAGGGTCACTCGCGCAAACGTAAATATCATAGTTCTCACCCTCGTTAGTTAACCAGCACATTGAAGAATTTTTAATGCTGCTTTTTAATCCTCGGTTGTGGTCCATCTAATAATTAACATTGTTTGCTTATAAAAAAGGCCTGCAAGAATGGTTCGTATTAGGCAGGAGATATGGTAATGAGTCAGTACATGTGATGCAGATCTAAAAAGAAATTCTTGCCCCTGTAACATCTGACATCTATGATTTTATAATTCTGATGCACCCCTTAATTGCAGTTGTCCTCTGAGAGTGATTATGAATAGCAAACTACCAACCCAGTACCCAGCAAAAAGTTATTCTTAATGATAATTGGATGGCAAATTACAAAGTACCAAGGTAACAGGTTCAGGAAAAAGTCAGACATTTCACCCTAAATTTATAGAATGACCCATTTCATAATTTTTTTTGAAAATTGTTAATATTTACTTGAATCGTGTTTAACAATTAAAAATATAAAGTTTTGCTTTTATTTTCACTTTGTTTTATTTAAAATGTCTGTTATCGTTGCTTATAAAACAATTAGGTTTTAAATAAAAAAAAAACCTATTTCATAGAATGGTAACACTTGGCAAATTTAAAGGTAATATACAACATTTGCAAACATCAAAAAACAAAACTACCAAATTATTATGAAATACCTTACTTGGCTGTAAGTGAATAATAGTCTCAAGCATCCTGTGAAATCATGGCACCTGGTGTGCTGTCATATAAAAAAATGGGAAGTTTTGTATCAATTTCCAACAATGGTCAGCTGACCACCGTTTGAATGTTTTTTTTTCTCCAATACTGCCCCAAATTTACCAAATTTAGTTAGTCCACATTGTGTTTGCAATCAGTTACACATCAGTAAACAGGTGCAAACCAGCTAGTCTGGTTCCCTGATGTCTATAAATTGCTCCAGTTCATTAGAAGTAGCGTCATTTTTCCCTTGGTTTTACCAGCATTTATCAAAAGTTGCTGAAGCATGTTTTGAGTTGGGCCTGAATAGGGCGTCCGTCACATTTTCTCACTGAGCCGATTGCAGCTACGCGATGTCGCGCACTGATCCGACAAATTATACAACGGCGCGTGCATGTGTGTCGTGCCAACGCTTGCGCTTTCTTAACCGAACAAAAAACCCCCGAACGAACGGAAATTTCCAACGTTGCGTCTTAAGACGCACTGTTCTTTCGTCGATTTCTTCCAAATGACAGCTTGCAAGAAAGAACAATTTCACAGGGAGTTTATTCCCCTTTCTATCTTTCAACCAAGTATGTTTTTCAACAATAATTACGTCAGTTACTTTTTGGATAGCTGCATATGATGGACTGTAGCTTCAAAGTAATAGCAGCTGTTTCCCATTCATGACCGAGAAATAGGTTGATTGTATCCTGGGGGCTAATGTGTCTGCTTTATTTCCCCCTTTGTGTAAATGTAGATCCCACGCTATCGCATGCGTCAACCAGTTCATCATCAGCAAGACCCAGGCTCTCATGTTACACATTGATCCCTTCGTTGAGGTGAGTCAGTTTGCGAAACCGTGGCTTGGGCATCAGCTATGGCTCAAAAGATTATTTGACCCCTGACGTTTTGGGCTAAATATAGTTGCATGTTCTGCTTCAGCAGCCGATTTCACAAAACAGGGCATAACTTACGCCATGCGCAGGACTTTCGCAAAAAAATTGTTGCGCAGCTGCGCAATAAGCGTACGATCTATTTCATGAAACTCAGCATAGCTGCGCAACGTTTTAATTGATCTAAACATCTTGGCCGAGGATGATAGCAGCATTACGATAATTGTTTGTGTATGATTATATTCGGTCTTGAAACAGTCATTGAATAAACTTCCGCCCACCATTTAAAAAAATACTTTTCCCAATTTCTAAGAGTCATGCGGCAACTCTAAAAATCGATTATATTAGAAATTCATTTACCTCAAACACAAGGGTGTGAGTGTCTTTTATCAACCTTGGTGAGCTGTGCAATGGCAGGCTCCACGACGATAACAAGTTGCTAGTAAAATCGTTCATTTTCAGAGTTGCTACGCCACAACTTACGCCACTTGAAATGTTTGCGCTAGTTAACGCCATAATTTGTTTTGCAAGTCGCGGACTTAACGCACTTTGAAGCTTTCGTGAAATCGTCAAAAATGGAATGTTGCGCAGCGTGGAATGTTGCGCAACTTATGCAATAAATTATGGTGCAAGTGGAGTTAAGTCCATCTCAAGTCCCTGCAAGTCCCTCACAAGTCCATCTCAAGTCCCTGCAAGTCCATCTCAAGTCCCTGCAAGTCCATCTCAAGTCCCTCACAAGTCCATCTCAAGTCCCTGCAAGTCCATCACAAGTCCCTCACAAGTCCTTCAGTCTCAAGTCAAGTCACTAGCTATTCAAAAGCACTATTGCAACAGCATTCCTTTGTCATTGTTCATCCCTTTACTTGTGATTTGATGTATGAAAGGTCTTGTGACTGTGATTGGGAAAGGACTTGTGTTGGACTGGACAGCAACACTGATATTACAAACATATACCATTGACCCTACATGGGCCTTATTCACGATTCGGCCATATTGGATTAAGAGTGAGGTAAAATCTTGATTTTTGGAAGTTGTGTACAGAAATGAAGGTTAATTACTAATTAATTCCAGTCTGCTTCAATGAATTATTTCACATTTTTAACTAAAACGTTCCCTTATGTTTAAAGCCAGATAGAAAAAAGACAGTAAAATAAGGCTACATTGTGCCTACATAAATGGTCTGGCGCCATCCCATTCAACAGTTGACAATAAATGAAATGCATTCAGGAAACTCGACAAAAATGGTCAATTCGTGAATAAGGCCCATTGCCCTGGGGCCCTTTAGCAACCCTCAAAACAATTATTTTCAGGGATTTTTTTTCATTTTCTCCCAACTTCACCCCTGAGTCAATGTGTCCATGGATTTTAATCACATTCTGTACCAAACACATTGATTTCCTCACCCCCCATAACAAACAACACAATGACAAAGAACCCTGACTCGGTCAGCAGTGTGTTGAATAATTCCCCCGAATACATCAGAATATTTTAACACCTGTGGTAATGCCTTTGTTTTTTTGTTTTCCCCGTTTTTTTTTACCGAGCATTCGCTGCGCCGTTCCTGATTAGCATTATATTCAGCGTGGAACTGATATGTGCCTTTCACACGATCTACTATCGGGTTCTGTCCCTCATACATTATTGATTGATGTTAACATTCGTTGGATGAATTATTTTTTGTTGATCATTGCTGACAAACATATTATGTGTATATGTGGAAAGTTCAGTGCCTCAATATGAAACAAAGTAGAAACTACAAAACAAACAAGAAAAACTAGAGGTGGTGGTTGTGAACAACCACAGAGCTGTTCCCAGTCATGCCAGTTTTGATTCTCTGTTAGACCGTAAACAAAATGATTTAGGACTAATGATTAAAACAAAAAAAATGAAACTAAAAAAAAAATGAAATTATTACTTTTAAAACTTGCACTTTCAGTACAACCAGAAGTTAAGGGTCAAATGATCAATTGAAATTGGGAACAGCTAAAAAAAATGAAAAAAAAAATCTTTAACGAAAACAATAGCTGTTCCCAATTGAAATTGGGAACAGCTAATGAAAAAGTAAAGAAGACAAAGTTATGAAATTTTTTTTTCTCAATTAGTCAGGTTTCCTTGACTGAAAAGTTACAAAGATGAGCACTAGCATGTTGACCACAGTTTCTTGTTTGTGCTTCAACTCATTTTTTTTTTAAATGGTAGTCATTTTGCTTTGGAAGACGATTTTCTTTCTTTCTTTTTTGTTGTTGTGAAAATGGTTTTCCAGCACACAATTATACATACAGCAAAAGATAGCAACAAAAACTGATGTTTAAACTTTTCATTTTCCCCCTAATTTCCCGTAGAACTTGTTTGCTCTGTCGCACGATGAAGATCCTGAGGTGCGTAAGAATGTCTGTCAGGCTCTGGTCATGCTGCTGGAGGTGCGGATAGACAAACTGCTGCCACATATGGCCAACATCATCGAGGTAAACTTGTTAGAAATCAGTTTTTTTTTAATATGCTTCTGTCTTTCCCAGGTTTATTGTGTCCTGTTTAGACTTATTGGCTTGAACATCATTGAGGCAAATAATTCTATACTCATAAAAATTGATTTTAGGTTTCCAAATTTGGTTACATCACCCCCACCCAAATTCCATCTTCTGAACAATTTGAAGTCTCACAGAGCTTGCATCGAACTTTTTAAGATCCAACTTATATTTGTTCATTGGCAAGCCGCGAAGCAGATGCAAGCCTATGTAATACCAATTTCCTTCTGGGCAGGCATCCGCATTCAG
Organism: Patiria miniata; assembly: GCF_015706575.1. Classification (NCBI taxonomy): domain Eukaryota; kingdom Metazoa; phylum Echinodermata; class Asteroidea; order Valvatida; family Asterinidae; genus Patiria; species Patiria miniata. The sequence continues at coordinate 16,410,330 of NW_024037054.1, forward strand.
ATAACAATGTTAACGTTTAAATTGCTTCTAGCTAATTTAGATATAAAAAGGCAGTTTATCAGCTCTACAGCTTCAAATTACATGAAGGTTCATTGCATTGCAGTGAATTTTCTGATTTTATTGAGGAATTTTAGTCTTTTTTTTTTTCACTGTTGGGGGTTTTACTTATGCACAGCGTTCATTATTAAAAGTGCGCATTCAGCATTTTTTTGTTTCCAGCAATGTGTAGCAGGAGTTGACCGTAAGGTTCTTGTTTGCATTTTTCTGCACGTCTCACAGTACATCTTACTGAGGACCCAAGATCGCGACGAGACGGTGGCACTAGAGGCTTGCGAGTTCTGGCTGACGTTAGCTGAACAGCCCATCTGCAGGGATGTCTTAGCCGTACACTTGGACAGGTAACATAATGCCCTTAAACCTCCTGCTGTCTGAACAGTCACAGACAATCAAAAACTCAATCCTGTTCCCCTGCCATACCTTTATTACACAGGCTAGTCACTAATACTCGGATCACATTTTTTGTAAACAACGACCTGTCAATTCCATCAACAGACAAAAGCAGGTAACTGGTAGACCCAACTGGCTTATCAATCACCTACAGTCAAAGCATAGCTGCATCAAGTTACAGTAACGGTCACAGCCAGTCAATCTTGCTTTTTGTACGCAGGCATCACTCAAATGTCAAAAACAGTCGTTTGGTTGATTTTGATGACTGGGATGGTTACGTTGAATTTGCCAGCCAGAGAAGGAGGGTGATTGCCTTGACTTGAGGAATATTTGAAAGCTGATCAAATTTTCGAATATTTTGTGTATTCGGCACATACCTATTATTTGTTGGAGACTGAGAGGTCAGATTTGCATTTTATGTAGTTAAACCTATCGCAATCTTGTCAATGTCTTCTCACAGGCTTGTCCCCGTCTTGGTGCGCGGGATGAAGTACTCGGAGATTGACATCATCCTCCTGAAGGGCGACGTGGAAGAAGACGAGATGATACCAGACAACGAACAAGACATCAAGCCGCGATTCCACAAGTCCAAGACGCATGCGCAGCAACACTCGGTGGAGGAAGATGAGGAAGGGGTGGATGTGAGTACGAGGGACAAGATTGTCAGAAAGGATAAGGGGAGGGGCTTAGAGTAGGAGGAGCTTAGAGTAGGAGGAGCTTAGAGTGGAAGGAGCTTAGAGTGGAAGGAGCTTAGAGTGGAAGGAGCTTAGAGTGGAAGGAGCTTAGAGTGGAAGGAGCTTAGAGTGGAAGGAGCTTAGAGTGGAAGGAGCTTAGAGTGGAAGGAGCTTAGAGTGGAAGGAGCTTAGAGTGGAAGGAGCTTAGAGTGGAAGGAGCTTAGAGTGGAAGGAGCTTAGAGTGGAAGGAGCTTAGAGTGGAAGGAGCTTAGAGTGGAAGGAGCTTAGAGTGGAAGGAGCTTAGAGTGGAAGGAGCTTAGAGTGGAAGGAGCTTAGAGTGGAAGGAGCTTAGAGTGGAAGGAGCTTAGAGTGGAAGGAGCTTAGAGTGGAAGGAGCTTAGAGTGGAAGGAGCTTAGAGTGGAAGGAGCTTAGAGTGGAAGGAGCTTAGAGTGGAAGGAGCTTAGAGTGGAAGGAGCTTAGAGTGGAAGGAGCTTAGAGTGGAAGGAGCTTAGAGTGGAAGGAGCTCAGTGTGGGAACTTTGGAATGGGAGGGGCTTGGCGGGGGAGGGTTATCAAACCAAGATACCACAAAACCAAGATGTGTGTGCAGCTACACTCGCTTGAGGAAGATGAAGGGGCGGATGCGAGTCTTATTGTGGCCAGGGAGGGGGTACGGGGAGGGACATAGAGTTGGAAGAGTTTGAGTGGGATGGGTTTTGAGTGGGAAGGGCTTTGAGTGGGATTGGATTGTACCAGGATGGGCGTGGACAGGAAGCGGGTTGAGGGGGAGGGGCGTTGAGGGGAAGGGGCTTGGAGAGGGAAGGGCATCAAGTGGGATGACCTTGGAAGGTGATGGGCTTGGAGGGGCTTGGAAAGAGAGGGGCTTGGAAATGGAGGGGCCTAGAGAGGGAGGGGCTTGGAGAGGGATAGGTTTAGAGAGCGATAGGTTTAGAGGAAGAAAATGTGCATTTTTGAGTCTTCTGAATAATCTTAGCAAACTGCTTTTTCTTGCTAGGATGATGGTTCTGACTATGGCATGGATGACGATGACGCTCTGTCAGATTGGAACTTACGTAAGTCTTACATAATGCATTGCGAGGGGAACTTATTTTAGATACAGGATTATACACCATCAAAAAGGGCAGTCGCTCATCGTTCGCTTGGCATGAAGCTAGATCCACCATTAGTGATTAATAACTCAATGGCTACAACTATACATCCTATCTCCAATGTGTGAGTTACGTGTATTTATGTTGTTTTTATTTCCCAGGGAAATGTTCAGCTGCTGCTCTGGATGTCCTAGCCAACGTATTCCGAGACGACTTGATGCCGTTCCTCCTACCCATCCTGAAGGAGACCCTGTTCCATCCAGAGTGGGAAGTCAAGGAGTCGGGAATCCTGGTCCTGGGTGCAATTGCTGAAGGTGAGAATAGTGCCCACAGGCACCAAGCGTTGCCCGGAAGCACCTTGTAGAATAACGTTCATAGTGCCCACAGGCACCCAGCGTTGCCCGGAAGCACCTTGAATAATAATGTTCATAGTCTCCACAGGCACCCAGCGTCGCCTGGAAGCATCTTTTACAAAAACATTCATATAGCCCACAGGCACCCAACATCGCCCGGAAGCACCTTGTAAAATAACATTCATAGTCTCCACAGGCACCCAGCGTCGCCTGGAAGCATCTTTTACAAAAACATTCATATAGCCCACAGGCACCCAGCATCGCCCGGAAGCACCTTGTAAAATAACATTCATAGAGCCCACAGGCACCCAGCGTCATCTGGAAGCACCTGGTACAATAACATTCATAGTGCCCACAGGCACCCAATGTCTCCTGGAAGCACCTTGATTAATAACATTCATAGTAACAAGAAAAGGCTCTGGATGTATCCAGTGTCGCCCAAAAGCATCTTGTTCAATTATGTTCATGTAGCCCACAGGCACCCAGCATCGCTCGAAAGCACCTTGTAAAATAACATTCATAGAGCCCACAGGCACCCAGCGGTGCCTGGAAGCACCTGGTGCGATAATGTTCATAGTGCCCACAGGCACCCAGCGTCGCCCAGAAGCACCTTGTGCAATAACATTCATAGTGCCCACAGTTACCAAGCGTCGCCCAGAAGCACCTTGTACAATAACATTCAAAGTAACAAAAAAAGGCTCTGGATGCAAACAATTGTAAGTGGGTTAAATTTGCATCTCTTTGACAAAGTTCATGAAAAAAAAAATCTCAGGAATTGGTCGCGAGGATGTCACCAAATATTTGTCTAATTGTGTACATTTGAAATGTTACCCCTTACTGGTGTAGGATGTGCCAATGGGATGGTGGCTCACCTGCCGGAACTCATCCCCTACCTGGTCAACTGTCTGTCGGACAAGAAGGCCTTGGTCCGCTCCATCACCTGCTGGACGCTCAGCCGTTACTCCCACTGGATTGTCAATCAGCCCCACGAGATGTACCTGCAGCGGCTTATGTCAGAGGTACGCTATGGCTGTTCTAATACCAGGGGAGGGTTAGGATTGGATTTGTTACGTCGACAATTTCTGATAATGAGTACAGAAGATGCCTAAATAAATTCATGCCAAAATTAGTTCCTTAACTAATTAGTCCTTGTATCGCCCCAAGTCTTACTCTGTGGATGTGACTCCTGGGTAAACTCTCGCAACAAGGAGAGTGCAGTTGATTCATTTGCCACGTCATGCTACAGAGTCATGCTGAACATCAGGCGAAATGATCGCATCCCAAACAGAGGGAAGATTGTGGTCACCTGCTCCGCAGCCGAATGATGGTGATGATGATGATCGCCCCAAGGCGCCCAGCAAGTCGCTGTTTATACTGCCCCAAACCGCCATGTTACTTGATGTACTGCCCCAAAAATGCCCCAGTACTCTAGATCCGCCTGAACGCAGAGATCTTTACTTATCTTGTGGACTTTTGTTGTTTTGCAGCTGCTGAAGAGAATCTTAGACACCAACAAGCGGGTCCAGGAGGCGGCATGCAGCGCCTTTGCCACCTTGGAGGAAGAAGCTTGCACGGAGCTAGTCCCATACCTGGGCTTCATCCTGCAGACATTGGTCTTTGCCTTCAGCAAGTACCAGCACAAGAACCTGCTCATCTTGTACGATGCCATCGGCACGCTGGCCGACTCGGTCGGCCATCACCTCAACAAACCGGTGAGTAAAAGTTACAAAAAAAGTCAAGTCTGTTTCAAGCCAATAAGGTTTTGGTTTCCTTGGCATGACATGAACTAAAAATATTTCTATTCCCCCTGGATGGGATGCTAGTCCATCGCAGGTTACTCCCAAGCTAATGCCCGTACCCATTTATATTCCTGGGTGGAGAGAGGCAAACTGGGGGTGAAGTGACTTGCCCAAGAATACAGCATGTGGCCAGCAGCTGGATTCGAACCCCTGACCCTCTGATCATGAGTTACAAGCTCTCTGCACCAGGCCTCATTTTAGTAATCAATTATTTAGAGAAGTCGGAAGCAAATATTTTCTCTGCTTTAGTAAAAAAAAATTGGCTTAGAATTTTGGCCCCTGAACTTGCTAATCGAGCTCTTAATTCTTTTTTGCAGGAGTACATCAACATGTTGATGCCGCCGCTCCTAGAGAAGTGGAACTCACTGAAGGACGAAGACAAGGACCTGTTCCCTCTGTTGGAGTGTTTGTCGTCAGTAGCCACGGCGTTACAATCAGGATTCCTGCCCTACAGTGAGCCAGTCTACCAACGATGTGTGTCCCTCACGGAAAAGACACTGGCACAGATTGCTGTTAGTTTAAAACCTTGTGTTCTTAGAAGCAAGTTTCAGTACAAAAACCTGCAGAATTTTCTTTTTGCTAAAGCCAATTACTCATTGTTTCGGTTGGGTAAAACTTCAAAACTTTGGGTAAACACAAAATATTACAAAATTACGTCTAATGGAGACAGAAGGAAATTAGAGTTGCTGTTAAAGTTACTGTGGTCATGATGTGAAATCAACTGGCCAAAAAGCGGCTAGGGAAGATTTTTCTGCAATTGTGGTTTATAGAGACTCTGATTCACTTTAGCTTCATAGCTACATGCAGTACAACTGACGCTACCAATGCTGAAGAATGACATGAAAAACAATTTTTTATTTGCACATCTGCCCACATAGAAAAATAAAGAAAAAGCCATTTATACCAAATTACAAAAGTAGCAAGGTATAAACGGATAGGGCAAATCACTTTGGACCCGAATTTGTTGAATGACCCAGATGCAAATTATCAACTGTGGAATTCTTATCCGTGTTTTTGTTTTGTTTTCCTTTGTTTCTACAGGCTTCTGATGCACGGCCCGATCAAGTGGAGCCGCCCGATAAAGACTTCATGATAGTAGCCCTGGATCTGCTCAGCGGCTTGGCCGAGGGATTGGAGGGCCACATCGAGAAATTTGTGGAGAGGAGTAACCTTCTCAGCCTGCTCTTTCAGTGCATGCAGGTACGTGACCCTCCAAGAGTAAAGGGTTCATGTCTGTCTGTTTGCAGACAGTAGATGACGCTTTGCTACCCCTCATGATATCTCCAGTGTGGGGCCTTATTCACAAGAAAGCCATTTTGACTGTGTTCCCTGAAATTTATTTACACACGTATATACGCGATTTTGTTGCGCGATATTGTCGCGCGCACAAATCAATGAGCGCCTTTACATTTACGCGACTTGTCGCGCGATTTTCTGAAATCAAATTTGTTCACAAACGCGCGACATAGTCGTTGCGACAAAAACACGTATGTGTAAATAGGCCTTGTAAACTGTTCAATGGGATGGTGCCAGACTATTTTTGCATTCCAAGCCTCACTTCAAATTTTTTTTCTCAAATGTGGCTTAAACATTAGGGTGTGTTTAGTCACAAATGTTAAATTGTTCATCAGAGCACACTGGTATTAATGTGCAATTAACTTTATTTCATTCCTTTCATTTCTATTCGCAAGTTCCAAAAATGAAAGATTTTAACCTTGGTCTTTGTTGCCATTGAGTGATTTTCCTTATGTTTCTCCCTCACTCTTGTCAGGATAAGATGCCGGAGGTTCGCCAGAGTTCTTTCGCCCTCTTGGGAGACCTCACCAAGGCCTGCTTCAAGCACGTCAAACCTTGTATAGGTGAGACAACCGTGATTGAATAAATACATCCATTAAAGGGAACATGCAATAAAATTTTGATTGCATTTTTTTTGCTTAAATCAATAAAGGATGATGTTCTTAACAATATTTTGTGTATGGTGGTGTTTATTTTCTAAGATAAATGGGGGAAAATAATTTGTGAACATGTTTGGTCAAACTACTCCGCCCCACAAAGGGAAGCTTCATTAACATAAAACTTCGCGAGGGGTATGACGCAAGCGAAGGCAGAGACTTGCCGCGCTGCGGGGGCACCGGCATGGCGGCGTGCATCATAATACATGTACATATACATTGCGGCACTGAAAGTTTTTCTGGTGTTTCGTTCGGAATCGAGGAGAAATAACACCCGATTTTCGGCCATGCCGGCAAGGTGTGTGGCTGCTGGGTGTAGCAAAACTACCAAGGATGGAGTAAGCCTTCATTTGTTTCCAGTAAATCCGAAATATCGGAGCATTTGGAGAGCCAAAGTGAAGGTAAATACCAGAGCAAAGTGGTCCGGGCCCAGTGAGTTCGCGGCCCTCTGCGCTGCACTTTGAGCCGTCGTGCTTTGATGCTGGTCTGTACAGCAACTTGGGCATGCCCCTAAAAAAACATCGAGTCAGTGTTTGAATCATTAGAACTCTGATTGGAATCGGACGAATCTGTACCATTTTCATCGGATTCGCTAAGGAAAGAAGAGGACGGTCTTCGGAACTTTTACGGTCATGACGGTCGTCGTTGTGTTCATTCGACAACGGTGGCACCGTGGCACGTCCACGTGTACTGTACATATCCCATGTACATGTAGACACATTCGTACGTGTGCATATAATGCCACGTACGGGTACGCGGCGGCTGCACATACACACAGCACAGTAGCTTCGCTAATCCGTCTCGTACCCAGACGTCATTTACGGGCCCTGGATTTCTCTGCCTTTGTTTATGTCATGAACAGCGCCCTCATTTGGAGTTGCCGCGAAAATCAAAAAGGGGGGGTTCAATTTTGGACGGCAAATTACCACACTAAACGTACACCAGAACCATTTCTGCTTTTAATTCACATTTAATACACATAAATGAATGTATATATAAAATAAAATACGTTATGAAAATTTTGGACTGCATGTTTCCTTTAAGTTGCTGATAAAAATGAAGATATTTAGTTCTCAAAAGAACTTGTCCTGCTCTAGTCATCGTCAGGATCAGAACAAAAAAACTACTTAGTGAAAGTTGATAATAAGCAGGACAACTTCTTTTCAGAACTAAATATCTTCTAAACAGTAGTTATTACCACATGGTGTTACCGCAAACCAAAATGATTTCGAAGCTCTACCATGCAAAGCCTCAAAACTTATATAAGATGATAATGAACTTATGGACTTATCTTAACCCAAAATCCCTCTTGCCAAATTGCATTTTGACATGTATGCTGGTTTACAATTTCTTTGCAGCTGATTTCCTGCCCGTCCTCGGTCAGAACCTGAACCCGGAATTCATCTCAGTGTGTAACAATGCCACGTGGGCCATCGGTGAAGTCTCCATACAGATGAGTAAGTCCACAGAAGATACTCATTCCTTATCAGTCAGTAGTCCCGGGCAGTGTGGTACTTCCCTCCTGTTGAGTGGACAAAATCATGTTCGTCGTTACATTCACGTCTTGACATTGTTCGTTTTTATGACGGTTTCTCAGACATATAAATTTGAATAAAATATTAAATTTTGTTTGTGTTGATTATCTTGTTATTAGGAGAGGAGATGGAGCCGTACATAACTCTGGTCCTGACCCAACTGACAGATATCATCAACCGACCAAATACCCCAAAGACACTCCTAGAAAACACAGGTGAGTTAATAGTGACTTAATGGATTAGTAACATGTATCAGTTTAAGGATATGATCATGGGTCCGTGTTGGCAAAAAACCCCCACAAACATAGAGCTGATCATTTCGCGCTCTTACACAAACACTTGGGGGTAATTCTGGTCATAGCAGAATTAGAAGTAAAACCAAAAGGAACATCATGTGTTCTTCCTGTTCATGTAGCCTCAAAGTCTAAAGATCTCTGTCTTGAAGCGGTTCAAGTATTGACGTTGGATACTAATCTTCTATCATGTTTTTACATCATGTCTTAGTCCATATACCGGGGGTACAAATAGAAATTTGCCTTTTTTTCTTTACAGTATTTGAGGTGTAAGCGTTTCGCATTTCATCACCCAAGCCTAAAAAATTACAGTTTATATTTTGAAAGCCAAGGATAATGTAGCACTTGGGAAAAAAAAAGTTGGCAAAAATCAAACAATTTCAAAGCAGATGTACTCGTATTTTTAATTCATTTTACCCCTCAAGCTCAAAATCTGTCCTTGGTGTGTTAACAAGAAAGAAAAAAAATTATTTCTTGCACTCGCCTGACAAACTTTTGTTTCTTCTCAAGTCTTTAAACAATAATTTATCCATCTATTGTATATTTGGGGATGTTTCAGGTTTTTTCTTCAATTGTTGTGCCTGGGCGAGGCACCCGTTTTATAGCATAACATGGCTCAATGCATGACGTACCCTATCCATATTTTTGTCAGTCGGAAGTGTATGTTTTTTTATCAGAATTTTTTCCGTTATGTTTTATGGTATTTCATGCATTTTGGTGATTGGAAAGTTAACGACAAAATCATTGTCGGTAGTTGAGACTTACTTAGCATGCTTGTCTTATCAGTCTGCTTTTCAGAGATGTTGTGGTGGTGTGTAAAAAAAAAATATTGATGTGACCATGTGACCATGAATTCTTAAAATGTATTTTTGCCAAAATTAATTTTCGGCATTGTTTTTGGAGGACTCACAAAGCTTTTCACAAAAGCAACAATTTTTTTATTTAAATTCTCAAGTGATTATAGCATGGTAAGAAGTGAACTTTTGGCTCATTTGTATTTTCATGTATGCCATATATTATTTCAGTCAATCTGATTCAGTGATGTTAAAAAAAAGACTGTTTGCCTTTTGGACCATGTACATCTTTTTCTCGGTTGTTCAGTCCAAATTTTGTTTAAGTTTGCTGGACTTGTTTTTTTAAAGGTATGTAGGAACATTTGCAATTACCAGGAATCGTACCTTCCGATTTAACAAGGAAAATAAATCCTTGCTCAGAGTGAAGATAGAACTGGTATTAAATACCCCGTGAAATTATTCTGCCTGAAATGGTATCATTCGCAAGAAAGCAATCATTAAAGATGGTTTAAAAACAACTCTGCCCACTGGCGTTAGCAACGGAATCCAGTTAAAAGATCCCAAACAATTGTGCATACATTTTCTCTATTTTCTCAAAATGTATAGAATCCACTGAGCTGAAACTTCAACAAGTTAGTTGTTATGCATATTTTGAGCAATTTTATTCAAGATTTTGAGCTTTTTTGTTGCTTCAAACAAAAAAGAAATACACAAAAAGCAAATGGTCCTACGTGTATTGCCTTCAACATGGAGAGATTTTGTACAGTTGTATGTGGAACATCCCTCCGACCAAAAAAAAAAAAAATCAGTTGTTTCTTGAGTTGAAATCGTTCTTTTTTTTTTCTCCGTTTTTTCTTTCTTTTTTTCTCTCCCTCTTACCTGCCTGCTTCACTCCTCATGTCATGTGACGTAAACGTTGACGTGTGATTGGTCTTCACTCTTGTTTGTAACCTGTAGCAATCACAATCGGTCGTCTGGGCCTGGTATGCCCGCGGGCCGTGGCCCCAATGCTTCCACAGTTTATACGACAGTGGTGTGTATTCCTTATTTTTTTTATGTTTTTCATTCGTACAAATTTATATTTTTTTTCCTATTCAGAAGACATTCAGAAGACAGTGATGTAGTGCTGCACTGTTCCTTTGTGCGACGCATTGTTTTTTTTTTTTATATGTAATCCAAGTTCGATAAAATGAGTCGAAAATAAGCCTGTAGTACAAATGTTTTACCATTGGGATCAAGTTGAGTCGTACATTTTCTATACTTTCGTCAAGATTTCAAACTGTGTGATGTTTCAAAGCGAAAAGGACAGTAAGCTCTTTGCAATGCGCATGAAGAATTGCTGCTGATTCCCAAAACAGTGCGTAGCTTACGCCATGCGTAGGATTTGTGCAATATGATTTCTTTTCATGAAACTTGGCGTAGCTACACAATGTTTTAAACAAATTTCAAACATCTTGGACAAGGACAACGACAGCTTTTACGAAGTCTGATTGTGTATGAATTCCCTTTGATCACAAAACAGTCGTTGAATTACTCCGCAGTCATTGCTGAAAATAAAATTATGTGCCCATTACGTCACTGTCAGCTGGAATGAATAAGCCTTGCTCCATTAGCTCAGTTTTTTTTCCATCATTTCCCAAGTTTTCTTAAACGAATGGGCATTTGGAGCAACATTTGAAAAGCCTCATAGTAAATTTCACGATGATTGGGTTTTGCCCTTCGCCGACATAATGTATAAGAAATATAAACGCAGTCCTCTTTTAGGGCTGGCTGGGAACGCAAAATAATCACAAGCTTGCTTTGGTGGGACTTGAACCTGTGACCTTCTGCTTAATAGTGCATACTTCTAAATGAACCACTGCCATGCATTCTGGATTGCCCAGCCAATTTAAATCCAACAGCGGCAACACAATCAAGTCCATCATTAGGCACTAGATATTCATTAACGCAACCCTGCAGTGTTCATTTCTTTCACAATTCTAGGGGGGGGGGGGGATTTCTTGTTTGTATTGCTGTAGTTGGCAAATTAAAGTTGTTCATTTTGACACGGAATCATGATGACATTGTCGGTCATTGTTCCCCTTATGTTGATCCGTGTGAGCATGCTTCCATAGTGTGTGTGTGTGTGTATGGAATGGGTGGAGTTTGAATGCGTGTGGGGTGGAGGTATCTTTGCTTTTTAGTGTTACTGATGGTGTAGAGCCGTAGATTAAATCCAGGCACCTGATCATTGTATGCACTCACGGAGGCCCCCTTTAATGGAGAAATTGTTGTGCACGGTGTTATACAACGCTGCCCCATGACGGATTATCTGAACAATAGCTAACACAATGCTTTTCGCCATTGACGGGGGCCTTCGCGATAGAATTGACTGCGTGCCCGGATTGGTCTATATTTTCACACTAGGTTTCTCTAATTGATCTGGGCTGATTTTAATTACCTCTAAACACAGATTTGCTAATCACAAAGAAATATTTGCTTAGCACCAAACAAAAAAAGAGAAACATACCAAGTAAACATAATCCTTTTGCACATTGAGAAATGTTTGTATAAGTTAACTTTAAATAAAAGTATATTGACACTTTCAAATACAGTGTTTTGTTTTTTTCCCTAAGATTTCAATGATTTGGGATTTTTTTACAGTGAGAAATGTTTTATAAGCTAATTTAAAAAAAAAAAATCGAAAATGCCAAATACTTTTTCCCCACAAAGTTTTCATGCCGTGAAACTTGAAATATAACCAATTCTTGAATTATACACTGAAATTCTTGTACATGTAATTCCTTTTGCTAAAAACATATTAAATCTGCATATTTCGTGCAAGATACTGACATTTGTTGCCCAAATCTAGAGTTTTTTCCCTACTTTGTTTTTTTTTTAACAGGTGTACCTCACTGAGGAACATCCGTGACAACGAGGAGAAGGAGTCAGCATTCCGAGGCATCTGTTCCATGATCACTGTCAACCCGGCGGGTGTGGTTCAGGTAGGGAGTTCTCTATTGGCAGAATAGACCATTCCTGATTTGGCCATGAGCCCCCCCCCTCCCCACCTTACAGTGACCAAGTTGAACGAGCAGCTGTGGTCACCTGATCAAAAGTTGTGATCTAATTGGTCAGTGTGCACTGTTCGATTGTTAGGCAGCAAGGGTCCGTACTTTTCTCCCGTGATCCATGGATCATAACTTTTCCCGACATCCAAAAATCGCCCAGCCTGTTTTATTGCGCCACTCAAAAGCAGTCAATATGTTTACTGTAAGGAGTGCACTTAAAAACACATTCATAAATACCTAAGACAGTTTACCCATTCCTATTGGTCGAGAGTCCGTCACATGGCGGGTTTTAAACGGTTGATAAAGACATGGCTGGCTGGTCTTAAACACTTTTCCAGTGTCACATGAAATTTGGACTCCTATAAAATCCGGTGACTTTTTTTTAAACTCTTGTGGACCGAAAAGTTGAGATATTTTTGACCGAAAAGGTTTTTATGAATGGGAATAAATATGTGCTTGGTCGGTATTGAACCCTCTGTTAAGACCAGTTGGAGTCGGGATGCTGATATTTACCCTCACTTTCGACTCGGGTAGTTATCAGCATCCAGATTCATACAGAGTCTTAAACAGAGTGTTTAATGCCTCCCAATCAAACATTTATTCCCTTAAAAAAGAATTCAACGTTAAGCACTTATCCTACAGACCTACTTGTACCCCTAAAAGTGGGTATAGATATTTGCAGTTTATCCTTTTTTTTTTCTTCTGGTTTTTTTTTTTTTAAATATTTTTACAATGTAAAGGGTTTTTAAAATGTAAATTTAATTATTTTTTTTAACAGGATTTTATCTTCTTTTGCGATGCCGTCGCGTCTTGGCAAAGTCCTAAACCAGACCTGAAACAGATGTTTTACACGGTGAGTGAGATTTATTTTAATTTATGTTGTTTTCAACTGAAAACAAAAAGATGAAATGTATCATTGCGTGACTTGCGTTTGAAGGTCTTTTCAAAATGTTCATTTTTTCCCCCTCAAAAAACTGTGTAGATCCTCCACAGCTTCAAGAACGAAGTTGGGAACGAAAACTGGAAGAGGTTCTCTGATCAGTTCCCGGCACCCTTGAGAGAGAGACTAGCACTCAATTACAATGTGTAATGTCCACGTGGTTGAAGGACACGTCTAGTCTTGGTTTCCAGCAGGTAAGTTTTAATTGCCGTTGAACTGGACCGTGATGAATTACTACAGATCATAAGATAGTTGTTATGCAGTAGTTTTTCGCTTGACAGAAGCAGGTTTCCAATCCAATTTCACGTGTTGAACATTGCTGTGCACAATTAAAAGCGCTGTAATAAGTTACACCCTTTGCCTAGGCCCAACTTTGGATAAGGCCCAAATAAGTATAAGTAAGAGCTACCAGCTTGCAAATTTTTAACATGGTTCAGTGTGTCATAACATGTAAAGATTGTCATGTACATTTTCTCCAAATCTTCACAATGACCAAAAAACAGACATTATCCACATTAAAATTTAGAAGCTGAGGTTCTAAAAAAATAAAAATATGAAATCCTTGAAGTGTTTTTAATTGTATCATTTTTGCTGTTTTACTTTTTTTTTATCCGAAGCTGACCTGTGAAAGAAATGAACTCTGTTATGAACCATCAGTCTGCTCCAGTCGAGAGCTTGATAAAAATGGGGGACCATGATCACATGCAACACCGAGGGGACAAAAGAACAACTAAAACAGCAATTGGCCGTGAGGTAAAAGGTCAAATGGGGTCAAAAGTTCGAGGGTTAGGGGTCAACTCAAGTGGAAGAGCCAATGTGAGGTTGTAGTCGATATTAAGTGATTAACTTTCGCTAATGCTTTCACTGTATGGCTTCGTATACTTGAGGGATATAAAATTTAAAGTTGGGAAAGGAAAGGATATATTTCGCTGCATTCATCAAGTCTTGTTGATTAAATACAATGCTGACTTACATGTGCACCGAATTTACTCCAAAGAAATATCGCCGCAATCTTGGGCGTTGTGGTCGAGGGTATTTTGTATAATTTCCGCAGCAGCATTTGGAACTTGCTTGAGTGTGTGATTCGCTATTGCACAGCTGTATCAATGTAAAGATTTTCGGGCTGGACAAAGTGGGATTCGGTGTTGTTAATGTCTTGTTTTTGGGGGAGCCGTCCAATATGGGAATACAGTGAGTGCGCAAACGGGAATGTTAGAAAAACTAAGATGCTTAATTTCCACGACTGACTGTACACAGTTAGCATTGGAGTTAAAGTTTTCCTGCCTTTTATTTGCTGTCAAATGGAGAATTCATTAAGGAATGTTTCGCTTTTGATTTGATATCAACAGATTTGTTCGCTCGGTCGAAAAAACAAACGTATTAGGACAGGATGACCAGCCATAAATGTAGTGTAATATTAATGGCTCACATGCTCCTGGCTGGCGCTTTGCTCAGTAATAAGAAAGCTGAGTAATAAGAAAGGGTAAAAAAAAAAAAAAAACCAGTAAATAGAAATCGTATACTTTTGCTGCTTTACAGCTTACATTTTGCAGTGTTCAAGCATTCCTGTTGAATGCTTTCCGCTTCTTGCATTGTTATCTGCGGTTTGAAACTCCCTGTTTACAACTGATCAGAATTTATTCAAAAAGCAGTTGTTACAAAGAACATAACATAATGGGACGTGGGTCATGTTGTCGGTTCAGCGATTTTTGTCTTTTAATCACCTAAAGTAAAAGGGCGGTTTTGAAAATGCTTGTCTTTTAAACAACTTGTGTCATCTACCTCTGTGAGCTTTTTTTTTCGTTCTGTTGTTAACTCTACAAAATGTCATTTGGGAATGTTTGTATTTTGAGTCGTAAAGTGACGAAGGGTTATATTATCATTTCTACAGCAGTAGTTTTGGCGTCTGACTAGATTTCATTGAACAGGCATGCAACTTTTCCTCGGATCTGCTGATTTCCTCGTTTTTTACTTCTCATGAATGCCGTTACTAATTAAAAAATACCGTACAAAGTCTTGTGTGTTTTGGAATTTCCTCGTTTTTTCTAAATTCCAAGTTGCATGCCTGTCTCAAGGTGTGGGTCGTATGCAAATGACCCCAGAGGTCATTTTGTAGGTCAACTGAGGTCAAATTCACAGAGCTGCTGAGCACTGAAACATGTTAAGCATGGAGAACAACTTGCGTAGCAAAAAGAAAACGGTTACCAGCCAAAAAGTCATGCGATTAATACTAGTTGTGACTGGTTCTCGGCCGATTTTTTTTGCTTCGCTTAAACGTTTGCTTAGAAAATGTTTTCTGCTTAGCGGGCTCCGTGAAATTTGGCCCAGATAAAAATTTTCCCCCCAAAATAGAATTTTTCAATGTTACGTCATCAAAACATTAATTGGGGACGAGTGGAGATTTCCAAATTGGTCACATCGATATTCTGGTTGTCGTTGCCATAGTAACGCTGTAACGGCTGACTTGATTTTAACGACAAACCATTTTGTTCAGGTTGCATGTGAATGCGCTCGGTATATATATAGTACTATTAATAGCATGAGTGAATGGTGAGCAAGTCATGTGAATGTATTATCGGTGAATGTTTGTGCATGTGTTTTTTCCTTATCTCCGCATGATTAGGTATGCTAATTATATTCATATATGCATCTCTTTGTAAACAGTAATTACTATCAGACTTTTAAAAGCATCGTGAGTGAATTGGTGTCGTCTTGCTGAAAGGGATTGTGGGGCTTATTGGCAACCAGTTAGAACTGGTAGTCAGTTAACCAATTGGAACCTGTAACCAGTTAACCAGTCAGAATTGGTTACCAGTTAACCAGTCAGAATTGGTTACCAGTTAACGAGTTAGAACTGGTAACCAGTGAACCAGTCGGAGCCAGTAACCAGTTAACCAGTCAGAACCAGTTACCGATTACAACTGGTAAGCAATTTATCAGCAAGAACTGGTAAATAGTTATAAACTGGTAACCAATAACCAATTAGCACTGGTAACAAGTTTACCGATCAGAAATAGTAACCAGCTATAATTGGTATCCATTTAAAACTGGTAACCAGGCTCAACTGATAATCCAGCACAAAGAATAACAAGTAAGCTTGGTTTCTAAAACTGCTTTGCATAATACTGTAAGAGTGAAAAAAAACCTATTAATTGGTTTTCAAAGGATCACATATCATTAATGTTGTTTTTAGGGTAACGTGATCTGGAGAAACGAATGAGTTTTCAGCCGTGCGTAATTGGTCAAAAGAATGCAAAACTCTTGACATGTTTTATTTTAAATTCCATTTTGATTTTGTTTTCGCCGTCGACATCTTGTAAACATTAAAAAAACTGCTGTTTATCACTTAGGCGCATTTCCTTCAATTTAGTAAAAGTATTTTAAGTATCACAGCCTTTGACAAGTTGGTAGGAATTTTTTTTTTTTTTTTTTTTTAATCTTTTGTTTTAAAATCCATAGTTGCCACCCTTCTTAAAGTTAGGAATTTTAAAATGTAGGCTTTATGTGTAGTCACTTTCAACTTCCAAGACAGTATATAAAATATAGTTGTAGCATGTTTGAATCCAAAGTAGCCTTCAGAAATCGCGCATTACTAAAGTCACTTTAAATTTCCTTAGTAATAATCACAGTGATGGCACACGGTCGTAAAAATTTTGTCCGTAGGGCTGTAATATTGATTCAATATGACGTTGCTCAGAGGAAGATCGTTAAGTCTATTTACACATAACCTGCCCCCCCCCAAGAAAACGTGACAGGAACATCAACATTTCACCACCCCAGACTTATATCCAGGATGCTTCTTTTTGTAATCCGCAATCCTCCATGGCTTTTGCCGTATTTACTTTGTGCCAACGGAAGTTTTCCCCCGATCCAGCCTGGCCGGGGAAAAGTCTCCCATCGACAAACACTGTTTCCTGCCCAAAATCTTAATCCTCCTAGGGGGCCTTTGACCGATACGGGACATTTCCATTAGTGATCGCTGGAAATGGACTACCTAGAGGGTAATGATTGAGAGAAACTGGAGGGCTTGAAAATCAGAAACCCATCAAATGGGGATTTAGAGGAAAATCTGGCCGGCCGAGAATAGGCCGACTTCCCTTATTTTTGAGTAAATAATGGAGATTTATGTAAGGTGTCAGGTTCAACAAAACACACTACTAAAAAAAAAATAGGAAGACAGGCTCTTGCAAAAAAGTGCTAAATTTAGTGATTATTTTAAGTTCCGAAACTAGAAACCAAGATTTGATTTTTGAGGTCATCCAATTCATCTGTTTTCTCTCATTTTTAAAACGCAATTATTTTTTTCTTCTAAAAAGAGTTATCCCAAGGGGGAAAAAATCTTGAATGATAAGTAAATGGGCTGCTGTGAATCATTCCCCAGGGGGATTAGCCAAGGCACCAGGGGATTATTGGATTGGGATTTGCGAGGATTAACCTTTTGATGGATGACTTGCCGAGGGGGTGACTTGATCAAGCAAAGAGGGGATCGCAAGCAAGGCGGCAATCAGGCTGGAAATGGAAGATTTGTTGTCCCGCTCCGGGGCATAATAAAAAAAGATAGATAGGAAGTGAAGAAAAAAAAACCACTCGCCAATATTTAACAGCCTTAGGTTCGAAGCCATATACCACGCACGTTATTAAATGGATTTTTTTTTTGGCGATTCTAAATATTTTTTTCCAATTTTCAGTAATACTCAAAGGACACTTGTTATGAAATTTTGTCTTTAAACGTAGAAAACCTCTCGTTCGAATTGTATTTCTGCTTTTTTTGGTTTAATTATAGTTGGTTTCTAATGCAAGTGAATTTGTTTTTATTTCAACTTCCCAACAATAGTTTGACACACAAAGGTTCTAACTCTGCAATCGCAGTTGTCGCTGTGATTACAACGTGATTGAGTTGAATATAATCAACTACCATTTCTCATTCACTTAATCGACTTTCATCTTTGGGGTCGTCTTAAATTTAGAAAACATGTATTAACAGATATGTGAGCAAATGTTGCAGAACAGCAGTATTTTATGAACAGCACAAGACATACAGCTATCACTTCTATCACACAATTCAAATCGATGCACAATCAGCAGTATATCAATGTCCATAGTCTGCGTAAGCTTTGAGGTCTCTCCTCTAAATAAATTTACCTTTAAATGTTCTTAACATATATTCCTGTAATCTAGGCAATAATAAATAACTAAAATTTCATAGACAATTTAAACAACAACGTAACTTGTAAAAGGCATGCGCTTTTCAAATGGCAAATTTGCATTTGCAAATAAGAGTTGCAGTTTTAAGAATTAATAAGCATATGTGCATTATGCGCAGTTGACATATTCAAACTTTAACATTTCTTAATACGAAACGTAGAAAATGATCCATTTATCTGACATTCCGGGTCATTCATATTTAAAAAAACAAAGAACCTTGTTCTAATCGTAGGCTTTCTTTAACGACCTAAGTAGGTTTACAAATATCAGGTTTTTCATTAAGTTTTAGTATGTACTACAGTAAGAAACAGAAATTAAGTATTTTTATACATCCGTAACAAAGAGCTGCCGTTGTACTTTACAAGTGCATCGTACTATTAATTTGATTAACTTCAAAACAATAAGTGCAAGTTAGAGATTTTGAAATATTATTTTTGAAGGATTCGCTAAAAAAAAAGGAGCTGTTAGGGAGGCTTTTCTCTTTTATTGGAATCCAAAAAGAATGGGAAACAATTTGTGAGACATATTTTAGATCAAACCATAAAATTGAGCTTTTTTTTTTTTTTTCCTTGCAACAAAATTTCATTCCGAACATTACACTTTACCTTTGTTGTGAAGATGACTGTTCGTTTTCTTTCGTGATTGGTTTAGATTTGAAGAAAAGCAAGAAACAGAAGTCAAATTGTTCATAATTTTTTTTTATGTCCCCTCTTGTTTCTTCCTCCATAATTCATCATGATCAATATTTTCTTTCTCAAAGGCACCCGAGTTCTATCTTGGTGTCACCAATTTCATAAAAGTTCCATGCAAAGTTTAACATCGGTGATTACCCTGTCAGTTTGTCCTGGGCCAAGTTTCATGGACTGTTCAGCTCAGAAATTTGCCAAGCGCGGAAATTTTTTGCTAAGCATCAAAAAACAGGTTGCCAGACAAAAAGCCATGCGATGTCTATAGCCTCTGACTGGTCCTCAGCTGTTTTTAGCGTAGCGCGTTAATTTGCTTAGGCTGTATTCAAATTATTTGGCTGTGGCTTGAAATTACACACGAGTCTATGGGAAGTGGCTGCAGCCGCTACCATAGACTCGTGTGTAATTTCAAGTCGTAGCCAAGTAATTCGGACACGGCCTTAGTAATATTCTCTGCTTAGCCGCAGCTCCATGAAATAGGGCCCAGGTCTTGTCTAAAAGATCCGTTAAGCCCCGCCCCCGTGTGGTATTTTGACCAATCACAGCTGTGATTAATATCCAACATGCCTGGCAGCGGTGTTTTTATCTGCAGCACACATCGTCAATGGATCATGATTATTCAGCTAGTTCGATGTTTATTCATAAGAAAATAACAAGTCATGCATGTACATTAAAGCATTTCCAAGAACGGCTTTCGTCGAGCTGCCACAGTGGCCTAGTGGATATGTCCCATTTTCATCAATTTTTTTTGTTGGTTGGGATAAGTTTAATTAAAGGGGAAACACTAGGAGAACATACATGTCTTCCATCCACACGGCGTGATAAATATTTATGTTAGGGTGCCTGATGTGATTGGTTAAAAGACGATGTATGCTGCAAAAAAAAAATGCTTCCTGGCATAAAAGTCCGACATGCGCAGCTGAAACATGTAACATGTGCTGCTGCCCATGGCAGCAGAATTAAAGTAGGTCTGTCACAAGCCAATATGGCCCATCAGGCAGGCGTTTATATCTCTGGTTTCAGTAGCATGAAACGACTGAGAATATTTTGATTATCCCCTGGATGGGATGCTAATCCATCACAGGTTACTCCCAGCTAATGCCGGTACCCATTTATACTCCTGGGTGGAGAGAGGCAAGTTGGGGTGAAGTGGCTTGCCCAAGGACACAACATATGGCCAGCAGTTGGATTCGAACCCCTGACCCTCTGATCACGAGTCTCAAACCCCAACCACTAGGCCACTCCCCCCATGAGAGCAGTGGGCGGGGCTTAATGGATCAGCCAATTAGAAGCAGCGATTCAGGTTATTGAATTATTCATAGAAAGGCTGGAGCTACTTAATCCTAAACCATAAACCATTTCGTGTTTTATCACGTAGGAATCAAATATTAAAAGTAGAACTTGCAAATAAAGTATTTAAACATCTTAGAAGAAATGTGAATCTTGGTGCAATGTTTGTGCAAGGAAGGCCTTTAAGCAAAACAAATAAAATCTAAATATTTGGAAATATGAATCATCTTTACACACTCTTTAAGCTACTTACATTAACATTAGATATCTAAGTAACATTAAGCAGTCAATATTTCATGATAAGAAATCAGTTATTTTGGTTTCGGGCGTGCATCAGGGTTTTAAGGAAAAGGTCATTGTACAATGGTTTTATGCCAAAATTGAAATATCCGTCGCAGGTTTAGTACTAAAAAAAAATTGTGCAGTAATTATGATAGTGTTGTAATGCTTTATTCCTATTCGGACTACACAAAGCAGTATTGGGTAAATTTAAAAAAAATTATCAATATTAAGAATTATGAGCAATTAATGTGGAATTTTGAAAAGCAACTGAATATGTGGTTGGAAATATGTGGATTGTTAGAAAAAAAACCAAGAAGAAATCTTACGCTCTGTAGGGCAAATGCTATGCGGCTTTTATGTTTAAGTTTATTTAGTTTAAGTAAGTTAATTCCTGTTTTTTTAATCACCTGCCTAGGTTTTCTATACATATTTTGATTTTTTTAAGTTAAGAGTATTTAAGTAGTACCTTTAAGTATTAACGTAGAGACAGCACAAAGGACTAGAGCCAGTCTGTTTGCTCTTTCACCACAATCATTCACTGAAAGTTTATTTTACAACAAGTGACGTGAAACAGTTATGGTAGATGGTTGATAGGAGGTAAGGCCATAAAAAGAAAATTATCGGTCTCTGGTCAGACCAAAGTTCCGAAAATGATACAGCGGTTTTTTTTTTTGCTTTTTTTTTCAAGCTTGTATTGTACGGACAAGGTCGGTACCATTTTGCTTTTTTTGTGTCCTCATATACCTTGGTGTCCTCCATCATTTGCCTTGGTGCCCTCAATTTGCCTTTGTGCCCTCCAGTTCAAGCTGCAATAGAAGGCGCTGTTGTAGCCACCATGACAAATTTGAACAAAAAAAACCAACCAAACATTGAATTGCATTATCAAAATCGACACATGCGCTGACCAGAGACCGACTACTTTTTTTTTGAGGCCCAAGCCCAGATCTATTGGACGCTGTGCACAAACAGTAGGTGGCGCCTTGTGACCACGTGTCCGAGGCCCATCTGCGAGACTTGTTGAGCGCATTTGGCACAAAGTGAACCTTTTGGAAAACAGGTGTTTGCGAAAAAAAAACCCATTTAAGCATATCAAAGATTGCGGTGCAGTATTAAAGTGAAACCTTTTTCGTCATCAACTCATCCAAGGACTCAGTCTAGGCAGACTGGCACAAACATGCCAGTCTAACGTGAGCCTAACAATCAACTTTATAGTAAGCATGCTCCTGTTTTGTTTGTTTCATTTATGACATGCACAGTGGTTTGTTTAAAGATTAAAAAAGATTGCTATGTTGCCTGTTGTTAAGCATGCACTTTACGCGGAAAAACTAAAAACTGCAATACGAGCAATGTCATGTATTTATACACAAGAAAATCCTAAATTGGTTATGTAAACAGACGTGCATTCATGTTCAGTAAGTATAAAAAGTACAATCGTAAATAAGTAAGAGTAAGAAGTAAGCAAAAACAGTAAGTTTTAAATGCCTTGAGCCCTGGCGGTTCATTGCCATGTAATATTAAGTGTTAATGAGAAGGTGTGTGTTGACATGATGACCTCCTGTGGGGTTAAAGGTCAGAGTTCAGGAAGGGAAGAGTGGTGACCCTCGGATGCCTGTTTTGGGGTTGTTTTGGGGTACTATGGCAACAAGATTCAAGCTAAGTGTACAACAGCCTTTGTGGGGAAATCTTACTAAGCAGTATTTTCCGCTTTAGTAGCCGTGCGAAATAGGTTCCCTAATATTGATAAGAGCAAAAATCCACGAAATGTATTGACAGGCGTCCGAGGAGTGAAGTAGGCTGTAACTTTAAGTAAGCGTAGGACGTAAGTAAAAGTAAAGTAAGTTAAGATCAGGGCAGCTTAGGTTTTTAAGAGGGAGGGAGGGTGAATGGTGGTCTTAGGTTTAACCCGTGTCGTCATGCTTCTCAACACTCGCTCAACTCACGCTTGAGTAACTCGTAACTACTCACAGTCTCTGTCCAAGAATGGATTTGGTATTTTTGAATCAAAATCCAGTCTTGGGAACTTGGGCAGCCCTACCCACGAAATGTCAAGTGTACCTCATGTGCTCGCATTACCTTAAGTAAGCCACGCATGAGGTATGCTTGTTATTTCTTTGGGCCCGGTTGCCAACGTTCCCAAGAACTGGATTTGATTCATCTTATTGATAGCGCCCTCGCTATAACCGCGCTTGCTAGGGATTTAAACTGGCTGCATGAGGAGAACAAAATATCTAAGTTCAGTCTTGGACTAAGACTAGCTCAACTCATACCGGTAGTTGAGTAACTCATTACTACTCGTAGAAAACTCGTGACTCAGTCAGTTGCAGAAGAATCCTGAAATCTCTAGCCCAGTTTGAACACATCCAGGGGCCAAGCTCACAGAGCTGCTCAACGGAAATTTGCTAAGCCTGCAAAATATTTGCTTAGCGAAAAGGTCACCAGCCAAAATGTCATGGTGTTTGTTGCTTGTAACTCACTGGTACCCACGGCTGATTTGAGCTAAGCTGAGAAATTTTGCTTAACATTTTTTTTCCTGTTAAGCAGCTCTGTTAAATTGGACCCAGTTCTTCAATAACAATAACTGATAAATATTTCCTGAAATTTTATCAAAGGAGTGTTGAATGCATACATGGCAGGGTTTATGTATACATTGTGTGTGTGTTTGTATATTATGTTATGTATGACAGTGTGCGAGTGTCTATTTGGTTGGGTGGGTGGGGACGTGTATGAGAGTATGTGTCGGGGTGAACGTGTGGGAGTGCGTTAATATTCGTCTGTCTTTGTCTTATCTCAGGTGCAACTGTTTAATTGTAAAAAAAAAAATATTGAATAATGAAATGTCACTGTTATGATTCTTTTGTTGCCAAAATTAGCCATTGGTTTAGAATTTTTTTTTTTTGAATTTTGAAAGTTCCACTACTAGATTCCTTTTGAAATACATCTCTTTTGTAGCAGGAAAAGTTGTCGTGAAATCATTTCAGAAAGTTGCTTCTATCGAGAGATAATGTAGAAAGTAATTTCAAGTACCGTGTAATAACAATAGAAACATCTCTTTTGAGTTTGCAGTGCAAATCAATGTGATGGAATGGGCTATTCTATTTGGCTTTTCCAGCAGATTTTAGGCCAATTTTCAAGGGTTTAAGTTTTAATTGATGGCCCCCTTTTTTTCGGAGCTGTGAGTTCACAATTTGCCAAACACAAGTGTTGCTCTGCAGCAGTAGATTACCAGCCAATTTAACATGCAATGTACATTGCTTGTGACTGGTAGTCCGCTCATCCTTTGCCTCACATAAAATATTTTGCAACTATTTTCTGCATCGTAGCTCCATGCAAAAAAAAAATTGAAATTTTTTTTTTTTGGCCACGGGCAAACTAGTTGAACAGTGGCATTCTAGCAGTCCCCCAACCGTACCGGGGAGGTGTAAGTCGCTGTAAATCCTTTGTCATTGCATACTCGGAAGAGATTCGGTTGATTATGACTTGGAAGTCCCTCCGGGGATTAGCGGTCTGGGTTAGAAAGAATCCGTGCCGAGTCTAGCGATTCATTTCCATATTTCATTCATGAATTGCGACGGACCGAGGGGAAAACTCGTCTGTAACATGATTCCTTTCGGCATTATTCCTGGCTGGATTTTCTCGAAATCTCAGCGGTTTTTTACTTTGATCTGATGAACTATTTTAGCGGTACAATTGTGTAGAAGTACCTCGTTCTTGTTTTCACTCAAAAAGTGTGTGTTTATTACGAACCGTTAACCATTTTGCGTAATGTGTGTGATCTAAATTCCCATCATTTTTTTTCCCCTCTGTTTTATTGATCCTTCAAATTGTCCAAAGAAATTGTAAGTTAATAAATGCGTACCTGGTTATTTTGTCCCCTCTTTTGTTAGGACACTTTTGTTGACTCAGAAACAAGGGGAACAATTATTGGAAAAGTGAAATTATTTTATTCAATGCAAGTTTACAGTATGCATACAGGGATAGTAGCTTCATTCCAGAGGTTATTATGGTTTATCGCTACAATTGTAAAAGAAATCTTTCAGAAAGAAAATGGTGGAAAAATACCCAAGTTTTGTATATTAGAACAATCACCCTCCCAACTCGTTGGAAAAATGGATTCATACAAATATACATTGCTCTTTATGATACAAGTAATTACTTCTGCAGAGTTTCTGGAAATTTTGGACCTGGAACCAATTTCATGTTAAGCACACACAAAACAGGTTAGCAGCGAGAATGTCATGCAATTTCATATTTCTCGTGACGGGTACTCAGCAGAATTTTGGCTTAGCGCATAAAATTTGCTTGAGCGACTCAATGAAATTTGGTCCTGATAACAGGGCCCAATTTTATGGCGCTGCTCAACACAGAATTTGTGCTTACAGTGCTGGCAGAAATTTTTTTCCTGGTAAGCGCAGAATCCTTAAAGTTGCAGGATGTACGCATGCGCGCATAAGCCAAATTTCCCCGCTAACTCGTAAAAAAAGGCTTACCATAAGCAGGGAATTTTCTAGCAAAACCGTGTAATTGGGCCCAGATCTGTCGTCAATGGACCTGAATTGTGCAGTGTAGGTCTTTTATTTCACCGCACTACCCCTCGTGGGACGGTTTGCTAAAAATGTACTCAGCATCCCCATAAACGTTGATCAGTGCTTAAAGGCACATACAGGATCATATGCATTTTTTTCCCAATAAGTAACCTGTGGAATTATTGTCAAAAAGCTTATTTGGATTAAGAATCGTATTGGTACTTAAACACCTCGTGAAAGTATTCCATCTGCCTTGCTGTCATTTAGAAGCAATCAAGAAGTTAAGGTGATTTGCAACGATCAGTCAATTGACTGATTTGTGGAAATATAAGAGTGCTATAGACGAAATCGTGTTTCGTGATCAAACGGTTGTGCATGGTTTTTCACTCTTTTCTCGAAAAGGTAATATCCACTGAGCTGAAACTTCAACAGGTTGGGTTATTAGCATTCTATACACCTTTTAAGTGCATAACTTATTGTGTGGGGCTAGATGCATTGAAACTGCTTATTTAGCCAGTAGAGTCGAAATCTCTTCACCGTCCCAAATCAAAAATGGTTTAATTAGTGCCAGTTTTTATTTTCATTTTGCTACATTGAAAGTGAATTTCCATTGAATGTGAGGAAACAATTGTCCGGCCAATAATAACTAATTCTGAGTGTGCTTTCTTGAAATTTACCCCTTTTAAAAACAATATGCAACTGTCCGGAACCAGGGGAAAATGGACTTGGTTTTAAAAAGTATTATACATTGTGGCAACTTTTATTAATCATTAACTTTTTTGTGGGTCATTAAAAATGGCCGAATGTCTTACGTGTTGTGTTAAGTCGTGTTTTTTTAAAATTAATTTTCATGCATACCATTTTTGTAACTGACTTTAAGGATATTTTTTTGCTAAGTTAAGTATTTTTTGTGTGAATAAAGTCAATCTGGGGCCACCATATTGTAATAAAAAACTGCTATTTTTAGGCTATTAAGGATATTTAATATATTGTAAAACTTGAAAACGATATCCTATTAAGATTATGCACATTGTATTTGTAAGTATTATTAAACCTAGGAATAATGTACTAAGGACGTAAGAGGATATCAAGTAAGATGTAATACTTAAAGTAAGATAAGTTTATTAAGTAATTTTAATTAAGTCAATAAAAAGTAATGGTAAGAACACATTGTTGCCTTAGAGTTGAGTCATTTAGAGCTCCGCGGTCCAATGGTTACTGTGCTCCACCACCCATGTGCCATGGTCTGTGGCTCTCGAAACCTAATGGGGAACATGGTGCTTGTGTCCATGGGCAAGACACTTTACCACAATTGCATCTATCCACCCAGTATAAATGGGTACCTGTGAGGTTGTAGAGACCAGATTGCGATGATCTTGGCTGCAGTAAAGTGGTCTCGTGGCCTGCTGAACAGGGGTAATAATTATGAAAATGGCTATTCTGAATCAAGTGTAGTACATGTATCATCATTATCAATTGTCGGCTGAGGCTGAGCATTGGCGAGGACCCTCCAGAGTGGTAATGACTCGAGTCAATGACTCGACTCCAGTCCGACTCGAGTCACAATTTTTTTGGTGACTTGACTCAACACGAGTCCAGATGGGTAAATGACTCGACTTGAGTCACTGTGAGCAATGACTCGACTTGACTCGAGTCCCTCATCAGAAGACTAGACTCGACTTGACTCGAGCAAAGGCTAATAACACCCGAGTCCCAAAAATAAAAGCAAAACTCTGCGAAAAATATTGTTCAATGACTTATGGTACACATTTATGTTCACATCACTTTGCAAATACAGTTCGGTACAGCAGGTCGCTTATCATGTACAAAAAATAGATACATGCCCACTGTGTTGACCTGAAGCCAAACCAGATATAATACCAAAGTTTCACTACTTGTTGACTGTTAGAGATACAAATGACTGCCTATCTTGTCTTTACTTGTTATGTAGTGTTCAAATATTCGTGACTCGATTTGACTCGAGCTAAATATTTGACTCGACTGGATATGACTACAGACTGTGACTCGACTTGACTCGACCTTCTTGACCTAATTACTCGACTCCAGTCACTTCTTTAAAGTGACTCGACTCAAGTCACGAAAATCAGTGACTCATTACAACTCTGGCACCCTCCGCAAGGACTTGTCGATAGGACTGGCAGGTCTGCCATTTCCACATCAAGGTTTTCACATATGAGTTTCGTGTATGCTTTTCCTTGGTTTCCTCTCGTTTTTCTTTCCGTGTGTAGGTGTCCACGGGACATGAAGTGAATATAATTGTATGTGTGCTCTGGGACCAGCATTTCTAGGCCTGCCCAGTCTTATAAAACTATTGTTCCAGAAAATTCAGTGAATATTTACTAAAAAATCGATCTGACCCCACATCAGTAACTGTGACTAGTGTGGTTTGATTGTACCTAAAATGCCCCAAGTCTACACAACCCTTGAATCTGCCACTGTACGTGTACTCCAACATGTCACTGTACTGAGGTTTATATTATGCAACTGTGAATGGCGGGAATAAATTGCCCTTTCACTGTTTGATGTAATCTCGCCCCGGCCATTTTGAAGTGCAGCCCACCTATCGAAACGCGCGATCGGTCTGTGGATAAATAACTCCATCCATAAACATCCGCGGGTTTCAGATACATGCATGTACATGTACTGAAGGGTTTTCGAAACAACGGTTTGGTCTCTGGTTCGGCTTGATCGCTGGCGTCAGAACAATTTTAGAGCCAAATATATTAAATGAAGCTACTGTACATTTACATTGTACTTCAAAAACTTAAAACCTCATATGCTCTTGAAACTTAACAATATACTTTGATTGAGTCGGGTCCACCAAGTCGGGGACCTAAAACATCTCCCAAAGCCGAACCTTAAAACGAAGACAACGTTTCGAAAATGTCCATGTTTTCTTCATTTATATTTTGGCCTGTCTCCTGTTTAATCTCTCTTTTGTGTTTTCCCTCCCAACCCTTGTGTGCCCCCTACAGTTTGCTTCTTGTACCTCTGTCATTTTCCCTCTCAAGAAGATCTTGTTAAGATCGCAATTTCAGGCTGTCTTGATTTTGTTGACTTGTATTATGTCAGGTGAGTCAATCAAGTCAGAAAGCAGTTTGCAGCAGTTTCATTCATTTTCACAAGATATATTTGATAAACCTCGGAGATGGTGAGGTTATTGTTCGGGTAAGTACTTAACCATCTCGGCTCTGTGTGTACCCAGAGCCACTGACCGCGTGGTGTAGGCCTACGTCGTCTTCCCTAGAGAGCAAGAAAAGAACGGCATCCTTTGCAAGGTCACTTGCATTAAATAATGCATTTTCGTAGCTCGGAGCAATTGACAATGGCGCTTGAACACAACACAGCGGCGAAACATCGCGCTGCTTGTCGCTAAAAATAACTCGCCGCTTCTTTATTATGCGAGCTGATACCGCCATGAAACTTCAAAGCAAAAATAACAAACATCGTGTAATACCCAATACATGAACTGCACTATTAGCAGGTGCAGTAGCAAAATAAATTATACATGTTGAATAAAAAACGATCACTAAAATCATGTATGCCTTGGGAATTTTTAAAATAATTTTAAAATACTGCCGGGAAAAAGAAAATCGACAAATTTTCAAATTGTGTCACTGAATGATTTAAAGGGTAACAAGCGTTGGTTTGTACTTGTAATTTTAAAATATTTCAAAATAATCATACCAAATTGATTCGATACTACTACATTTGAAATGAAAACGGACTGAATTATAAGGAATCTCAGTCACACGAGCTTCCTATATTATTGAGACTCGAGAACTCGAAATCGAATACTTGAACTTAAAACTTGGCTTCGTCATGGCCCTATTAACTTAGAATTTAGGCATGCGAGGAGAATTTAGGCCTGTGACTGGTTGGGAAATCGGTTGGGACAGGAAAAAGATTTCCGTATGATTTTGGAGCCGGCTGCCGTACGTATAGCAAGCCGAGTGTTCAAAATCTCCACACCACACTGAAAGTTCAACTTCAACTGCGTTCTCGAAAAAGGAGTTTGGTTGACACCATATTGGGGATGAATTGCTTGATACCCTGGGGACGAGGTTGCAAACAAACTGGAACAAAAATGGCGGTCGGCTTTGAAAAAAGTTCGTGTTCCATCTGTCGCCTGCAAATGTGGCGGTCATTTATTGAGTTTTAACGGGTTGAAAATGATGCCTCTTCCGTCTCGTCACATCCGTGAACGTGGATAGGAACTTGTCAAGGGGAAACAAATGTGGTAAACGGGAAACCATAACAACAATGAATGTTCTTCGAAGTGCGAGACGGCAGGTGTTGTATAGCGTCGACACGTCGTGTTTGCCGGAAGCGTACATTTCTGGTAAGTGCGTCTGCCTGTATTGTATAGTCTTCAACATTATTAATTGTAGTACACATAACACATTATATCTTGAGTATGACATTATTGTGTTGACAATTTTGGAATCAGCGCAATTCTTAAGTTTGTCATGATTTTCTTGGGTAATGGGAGACATGATTTGGCAGCAAACACACATACATCGGTCCTTTTCAACTGTTTGTGTCACCTTTAATCTAATGTGCGCAGGTTCAAAATGACGCAAACACCAGAGAAGGATCGGTGTGTTTGCTGCCACCAAGCGTCTGATAGTCCCATTCTGTAGATTGGAACGAAAAATAAAAACCGTACAAATGTTAAGCATAATATTAGCGTTGGGTGATGGTTACTTAATCATAGCTGATACTGGTTGTCGTGGTAGCGTGGAAAAAAACATAGGCCCAGTACTTATTGAGTCTGATGTATCCATATTTGCTATTTAATTAACCCTTTTCTTTTGGATACAGCGCAACGGCAACTCTTAAGTTCGGTGCGATTTTTTGGGGGAATAACTTGGTACGGAAGAGACTTTGCAGACTTTGGTCACGTAGGCCTACAGTTGTGAGGTCATAGTAATTGATGCTATTTGTCAAGTACATGTATGTTCTTAAAACAAACCAAATACGACGCATGATAAAGCTAGATGTGTAAGTAACCAGATATTTTTTCCCACATAGTACTGAGTTGTTTAATTTCATTCGTGACAAAAAGTACCCCCATGATTTGCAGACTCATCACACAATGTCACCTGTACGTGTAATAAGTTTCCCCCACACAATTGATTTTCTGCAGTTGCAGTGACTGGCTCTTATTAAGTTCCCATCCACGAAAACTGAGCATTGAAAATGGAATTGTACTTTCACTCAACAAAATGGTGTGTGGTTGGGATGGGAATTAGCCATATGCATACATAACCCACACAGTGCTACATACTAGATGTCAGTGCATGTAAAGGGGCCTTAATGTGCAATGGGGATTCCGTGAATTAATAAAAACCCGCTGTAGTGTTTAGCCAAAAATGCATCCTCGGGGACATCAGGCGAATATTGTAAATTATTCCGCCGCGCTTTGGCCGTCATCGTCAGGCAGAAATGGGTGAGAGAGAGCGGGCACTCGCAGTTGGGGTCACAGGGAGCTCGCCTTATTAGTATTCACTCGGCGACGAATCGATGGACTCACCAGTGTCGTCAGCGCGCAGTACACGCAAGGGGTATACACATCAGACGCTGCGTGCTGTATGCTATATGCTATGATTATTATCAGAGTCTTTCAACTACGCATCATCATCATCAGCATCATCATCAACATCGTCATCATCATCTGCATGTTGCGATCAGCTCGCAAAAGCCCAGCATCCCTCCTTGGCTGGACACGCTCGCTTGGCTATGCGGATATCTGCGGGGTTAATCTTCAGGCAGTGTTTTGTCATTCATTCGGGCTCCGCCGTGTGTCGCGTTCGACAGGACTCGTCTAAATACTGGGATGCCTAGTGATCTAGAACTGTCAATCGAAATGAGATGCTGAGAGAGAGAAAAAAACTTCGCTGTGGATTATTTTTTTTTAAATTTCTGATCGTCTGCTGTTGTGCTTAATCTTGTGAGCTCTGTTCACTTGTATGTTCCCTACAGTCAAGAAAGTCTCATTTAAAAAAATATCTGCGAGTTTCTGAGAACTAAATTTAGTAAGGACTCGGAGGCACCTTAGTAACAAGAGAACGCCTCGTGTACCACACAGCGGCTTACACGACATGCGCTATTGTGTAGAGTGTGCGCAGGGGGAGTCAGAACATCGCCGACTTCATTGTGCGAGAGCTCAATAGACGAGCGTCGACCGTTTAATACCAGTGGTTGACTCCATGATGCCTGCTATGTGAAAAGAGAGATACAACAAAAAATGATGTACGGTATAATGTCAACGACGCCACTGGGTACGTTAGGTATCGCATATCGCTCAGCCAAGCCATAGACGAATCACAAGTATGGACATTTGATACTCTGTGGACTGTTTTGACATCTATTCCCATCGGCTGTAATCTTTGCTGTCTCCACAGACGCCTATTACACCGATCTCCTGACAGGAAGGAATTAAACTTCGTCGCTCATTCTTGCACACACTTGTAATTTCAAGACTTCAAGACATACTTGTAATTTCAAGACACATTTTTGTTGTGTGTGCCTGAATTTAAAAGGCACATCGGTGTTATTACACTATTTTGCTACTTTTGTTACGAGACCTTTTTTCCGTTCTGCCCTCGTGGAGCTGAGTGTCCTCCTACACTAGTCATCATGTGAGTGCGGTTTCATCTCACGCCATCTTCAAGACGAGAAAGCCAATATCTTTACCTCTGAGGCAAATCCATTAGGAGGAGTGGAAGTGGGAAGCACCTTGAGTTCTCCTCCCCTCACCGTATAACCGGCCTCTTGTTGCGTCCATCGGAAATCGCCCACTTGTTCTCTCTCTTTTTTTTTGCCCTGACTTTTTTCTCTTTTTGATTAAATAATGGCCACTCATCAACCTGCTCCCGTGGGGAACTCTACGGCCACGAGTCGGCCCCAGGCACCGAAGCAGGACTACGGCCTGGACGTGTGGCAGCCAAGAGAGAAGGTAAGATCATTGAAGATGGTAGTATCCCCCTTGGATTCATTTTCTGTCATTTTGTCAGTTTCTCTGTTCACTTGTCAGTT
Source organism: Patiria miniata (assembly GCF_015706575.1). Classification (NCBI taxonomy): domain Eukaryota; kingdom Metazoa; phylum Echinodermata; class Asteroidea; order Valvatida; family Asterinidae; genus Patiria; species Patiria miniata. The sequence continues at coordinate 16,442,323 of NW_024037054.1, forward strand.
GTGCCATTTCGCGATCTCAAGGACCTGTTCACTGTTCGGTATCTCAATATTGTGTTTCTTTCTTTCTTTCTTTCTTTCTTCTTTCTTTCACCATAACATTAGAAAAGAATGTACGACCTTAAGTTTACGATGTCTAATTTCCTGAGAAAAGGCCTCCAGATTCGCCATTCAGCGATCCCCAGGACCATTCCAAGGACCATTCCACTGTTCAACATCTTAAATTGTGTCGATAAGTGTGTATGTCTTTCTTCCACAGATTACCTTTATCTCAGAAAATAATGTACGACTTCAAGTTTATGATGTAATATAATACCAATCTCAAAAACCTGTCCCCTGTTCGGTACCTCACTTGTGCCTATATCTGCACATTTTTTTTGCTCATAGATTATACCTGTATCTCAGAAAATAATGTACGACTTCAAGTTAATGGATGTATAAATTGTCCCTCAACTAAGAAAATAATGTACATGTACCTCCTTCAGTGCATTGATGTATTGTTTTGCTAGACCAGATGAGCTTCTAGGAAACAATATGGGCGAGGAACACATTTTTGTTTAATTGCCTCTGCCTTTGACATCTGTGGAGAAGCCGTTTATATTATCGTTCTTTGGTCTTTAAGAGAGAAGTGTTGCTCTATTGTGGACAGCAAGAACATTTTAGTGTAAGGGTCCAATTCAGCTAGCGTACACTCAATTCTGTCGCCTCTGGGCTGCAGACGCATGGAGTACCGTCTGCAGGCTTAAGACACTTAAAGATGTATTAGGACCTCGAAACGGACGAGTTGAAAGATAGGCCTACATCGTGATGCATGATAGAAGAAGCAATGTCTTTTCTGGTTGGTATTTCTGTGACAGCCTTTGGCCAATCGGAGACGAAACAAACACATGTATAGTTTGAATCTTATCATCACATGATCGCATCCCGGTGACTCAAAATGGCGCCAAGATTCCCTGATCCCAGTACTGGCATCGCGGCGCCACAGATAACTCGAACTTTATAGTCAGATGCTTAATACCCAGGAAGGCAACGACACACTTGTTCCTTGTACCAACATGTTGTCTTAATTTTCCATTACCCACCGAAGGTTAGCAGACCCCTTTTTACGCGCAAGTCCTTCGTGTACCATTCGCTTCATTTCTTTTTCTTGCTTTGCCCCCTTTTTTCTGGAATTATTTTCTGCTGTTGTGCTGACAGAGTCCTCCTGAGTCAAAGCACAGGCGGGGGGAATATGACTCTCCTTAAGCGGTGAACGGAAATTAACAGAAGCGGGTCAATAATGGAAATGAACCTAACACTGATCACAGATAGAAATGCAAGAAAAGAGAACGAAGCGCAGGAAACTGGTCTTTGAAGTTAGGGGAAATTATATCTAGGGATGCACTTTAGATTGATGCAGCCAGCGATTGGGGCATGATGGCGGCTTGTAAGCAAAGCCAGATTAATTACAGAGAGAATAGAAACGCCGCAAGAAACAGAATAGATAACAAACTTTCTGTATGCAACAAATAAAGGTAAACGTTTAGCGCCTTAACGATTTACAGATCAGATAGTCCGATATATGGTTTCTGGCTCAAGAATGTTTACATGACTTCTTGATGTGATATAAGTACAATGCATGTATAATTATTTGACATTTATGTTACTGACTTAATTTAGAATCTTGAAATAACCCGTTAAGGTTTCCTTAATGGTTTCAGGTCGTTAATATAAATTAGAAATGTTTTACTTTAAGATAAGCACAATGAATGTAAATGAGATGATGTTATCTGATGGTGAAGTTGTATTTAAGGATCTTGTGAATTGATTAATTCTAACGGTGGTAATTACCTTACGAAACCTGTTGCAAGCCATCTTCTGCAAAGGGTTCCCTAGTTAGGGAAACCATGTCATTCATGGAAAATCATGGAAAATGATTGATTTCATGGGGATAGTCATCACCAAGTATACAGTTGCTTGTATATTGCGGTTGTATCTTTGTGATCAAGAAGCTGTGGTATAATGATGTGCATTTTGTCATGGAAAAGTAGGGAAAAGCCTGTGAAAATCGTTGATTTTGTGGGGTACACAATTTGTCATAGAAAACTCGAGGAACTGTTCAGGAAAAGCCCAAATATTGTGTACATTTTGTCAAGACATAGTCCCGGAAAGGTATAGTGAATGGTTTGGGATATTTGGTAATGGAAAAGTCAAGGAAAAGTTCTGTAAACATTTGAGAAATTTTGGTGCATATTGTCAATGAAAAGTTTGGGAAAAGTTTAAGAAAAGCCGTGGACTTTTTGGTACAATTTGACATGGGAAAGCTGAAGTTTTGTGGAGTTGACGGTTATCTACCAGGCCCGGGTTAAGTGTTTCGTAGGCCCTAGGCACCATGTGTTCCGTACCCTACTCCACCCTAGGCACCGGCACAAAATTCATGCTATTAAAGTACAAAGCACTGTACAAATCAAGCCAGGGCAAACTGGTATAGGTCCTAGCTCTAAAAGACTGTTGGCACTAAGGGTGTCAATTGCTTTCTCAATTGGGGATGGTACATACACGTGTATCTAGATCAGAACTAATGCGAGTGCAAAGTCTAACGGCGTGGGGTTCGGGGCCCACTTGAGGGCCTCTGGGGGGCAATTTCTGACCACTTTATCCAAAAGACCACCATTTTAAACATCATTTTCGAGTTTGGAGTAATCGAATAAGCTATTTTGAGCTATAGAATCAAATGTAGGCCACAATAATTGTTTGTACGGGGAAGAAAATTGTGGGGGGGGGGGGGAAACGACATGTCCCCCCCATCCACCACCGATCGACGCCCATGGTTGGCACCGTGCTTCAGAACGATAGACTTTACAGATACATTTTATTTACGTATGCCTACATGTTGTACAGCGTCAGCTGTTGAAATCGAAAATTCCGAGAGGGGCGCTAAAACCTTTTAAAAATCTTTCTCTGCTTGTGTGGGTGCGTGCGCGTGTGTGTGTGTGTGTGTGTGCAGGGTAGGCCTATTCATGTGTTTTATTGCACCATGCGGTATTTTCGTAGGCCCTCGAATTATTTTTGTGTAGGCCCCCGAATTTTTCGTAGGCCCTAAACCCTATCCTATTGGATGATCCGGGCCTGTAATTTTGCCCGAAATTTAATCAGGCTGCAAATAACATGGAACTGCTAAAGGTGACGGACCAGGTGTAACATTGTTGAAAACTTGTTATAGAAATAAGAGCTACCGATATATCAGAGAGTTCCTCCTACATGTTTTATAACGGTTGGAGAAATATAGTGAGACTGTAATAGTCTAAGTGGATGTAATCGCGTATGATTAATAGCGTTATCATGTACACAATTTTGCAGATTCGCTGCCTCTCTATATATGTTTCCATTTTGTGTTCACAAATTGACTATTTCACTGAATGAAATGTTGCAGATTGTATAATAGGCTAAATGCGGAGACTGCATTTTGTTTCTTTCCTGAAAAAAGGTAAAAATATATTCCGTGAATTTATACTTGCAAGTGTTTGAAAAAAAAGTGTGGTGAATAAGACAAAAAGTTACGGGCTGACCAAGCATTCAGGGGTTGGATGAGCCATCGCAATGAGCCCATGCCGATCCCTTATAGGCCTCTTCCGGGATCTCGGCGGTCCCAGCCCACACACTTCCTTCCCTGTCCATCCATATAACCGAGGGTCAGGCATCATGTAAAAGGAAGGAACAAGGCGGCACCCTAAGCCCTGCCCCCGAGTGGGTCAGTAAATGTCTTGAACCTGTACGAAGATGCACAACCTGGACTTCGCGGACAGTACCAGCAGCAGTGCTTACCGACTAAGCTGAGGTACTGTTGGTATTTTAGGACGGTAAATTAAATCCTTTATAGAAAGTGTCGGACAGCGCGTGTTAAAAACTAAAATGACACATGCGGGAATCGAACCACCGATTCCTCCACCCGTGGGTCAGCAATTTAACCGCTAGGCTATTTCACTATAGTTACAGTTACGTTCGAGATTGAAACCTAAGAACCATTCATTGTATTCTTAAGATCGGGTCGTTGAATTGGTTTCAGTTGTTGACGGGTAAGTTGTCCTTTCCGATGTAGAGAGACTGTGCAGCGCGCCAGTAGACCATTATCATGTTGCGGCCATCTTGATTTGTTTCCCATTCAAATCAACGTAACCAAAGCGAGGCTGGAAGCCGTGTCCACATAAGGTTTTGCCCTTTCTGGAAAACAGGTTTAGAGGCATTTTTGGGTTAGGTTTATGTGTAGCAGAATGAACAGAAACACTATAGGGAATCATAGAAAAAAAATTGGGTTAAAAGAGTTTTCACAGATTAAGTAAAGTTATTTTTTGTACCGAGTTTTCTTAACTACACGAACACAAAGGAATGTCCACACAAGGTATGTAACGTAAACCTGTGTGTGTGTGTGTGTGTTATTTTTTTTATGGCACATTGAACAAAGAGATGTCTCCAAAGGATACAAATTCCCGTACGGGTGCGGTATTTCGTAGGCCCCCGAATTTTTCGTAGGCCCTAGGCACAGTGGCTTCTGTGCTTATTAGATAGTCCGGGCCTGTGTGTTATCTTTCAGCTCTGTCATCATGCTTTCCAGTGAGATTGAAACATTGTTTTTAATTTCAACCGACACTGTTTTTCATTTCCTCGTCCTCAAACTCTCCAACACCTGTTGAAGTGCCATTTTTGTCTCTCAGCTACGCGCATTCCAAGTTTGGGGAACAGTTCGCAATCGTCAGAAGTGGGACACTCTGATAGATCTCGAGGCGAGTTCAACGGAATTCAAGTCAGAGGAGCCGCCCGCCTTCGGCTGATTTTTATGGACGATGACGTCCGGAATATAACTCCCACTTCGACGTGGCACTGTTTTGAATTACAACGACTTGAGAAGTTTTGGAAACAGACGGCCGGGTTCATAATTATTCAGGTTCGAAACCCTTTTTTTCCTTATGGCCAGGCCAGTGCATGCTCGAGCGAATGCACTTGCTGCATTTCCGCCGATATTGTCAGCTTACATGATAAACCAAGCATGCTTTGACACTCTGATTATGAGATTCGTCGTGTCAGGTCGCTGGGTGAACATCCTTTCGTCTTTTTATAATCATGAAAACGTGTGTGTTAGCTGACTTGTGCAATTATGCAGATACAATCATTGAATCGGAGGGAGTATGTGTGTATGTTTACGACCAGGAACAAGGTTTTCTCGGTTATTATTCCATTTCAAATACGCTTGTCCAAAAGCTTGCATTTGTTACAAATTTTGAATTGTTACCATATACATGTATATTTTTATTGAAATCGTGCAGACCTAACATGGTACATGATGACGTCTTCACGGCTTCACATCTCCTACAATATTCACACCACATATTCTTCATTTTACACTACAGTCCCTTTTAATCGTATACCTTGGCTAAAATTGGTTAAAAATTCATTTCTATGGCGTCATATGACGTCACAAATCACCATAAAGAAAGATCCTTTCAATACCTCAAACCACTCACACTGATACATTCCCTCCAATATTTATAGAAAGAAGTGTAATTTTGTCCTGTTCAAACATTCCGAGACAAATCCCTTCGGATTTATCCAGTGAATACCCTTCTTGGCCAACTGGCCTGTTTCTGTATAGTCGCGGTGCATGTTACTGGAGCAGCAGCACCTAAACTCTTGTATAATTACGTATGATTATTCACTAGCTATACTCGCAATTCCCCTGCGGGATCCGTCACTGTCACCGCCCCGAAAAGGGGCAATCGCCCCTTGATCTATGCGATATAGGAACTCGCATAATTGCCATGGTTTATGAGTGAACTGCAATAACTGCAGCTGGAGAGAGAGAAAGTGAACTCTTGCGACCCAGCACCTTGACGCTGTCAATGAATATCACATGAAGTATAAGGAGAAAATATCACCGCGCTGAATCGTTTGTCTGAATAGGGGGCAGTGTCCTTGCCCCGACTCAGAGAGGTGCTGTAGCCTGAAAAAAGGGTTATAAATAATAGTATTAATATTTACACAGCACTTTGCCAAAAATTACAAAGCGCTAATGATTACACCTGTTCATCAGGCCATGAGACCATTTATTCTGCAGCAGCTTGAGGTCGGCGCAATCTGGTCTCTATCCTCATAGGTTCTTGAATTCTTGTTCCGTGGTTGTGGGGGCATACACTCGTCTGTATTAAGAGGAACTTGTGGGGACCGAAAACGCTGTGGGAACAGCAGAAAGTCCCCATAACTCGTTCCAAATTTGCCTAACAATAAAAACTTTCCCATAACGCGGTGTATAGGACTACCGTACCCCCGTTTATACTCCTGGGTGGAGAGATGCAATTGTATAGTAACGTATCTTGCCGAGGGACACACGCACCATGTTCCCCGCCGGGGTTAGAACCCACGCACCCTGGCACATTCGAACATCGTCTCTATCGGACCACAGTGCTCCGTGTCTCACCCACCTGACCACCCGACATCCTACAGGTGAGGCTTGCTGATTCGAACCCCTTGTAGCGCTGTATTACGTACTGCACTCCTAAAATTGGGGGAATACCTCCCAATATGTCTTTGGTTGGTACCAAAGCCAAGCTCTGAGAGAAGCAGGATGGTTGTGGCCACATAAGACCGGTTTAACCCACCAAAACCTGGTCCACAGCCCAGGGACCTCAGAAGCTTGTTCGTCAAGCACATATAATGTAATGACATCCCGGTTGCCTTTCAAGGTGTAAATCCAAGAGAAATACACCGAGTGCACATCCCAAGATGGGTAGTTAAGCTCTGAAGGTTAACGACACTGATGTTGTAGTCACCAATGATCTACTTCCCTTGTCTTTCTTCTGCGTTGGGGTGAATTAAAACATACATCATCCCCAAACCCACAATTCTTCATTCAACCTTGCTGCGAGAAACAGATGTTAGGGGCCCCAGATTCCTAGATATACACTCGACAGCCGTAATCCCCACTTTTAACTATCCACGTCTTCAATTCTGGCGTCTCTTACTCTCTACATGGTCATGCTCAAATTTACTTTGAACATTATACACCTTCCATTCTGTTCGGAGTAATTTGCACGAGCGACGGTGATATTTCGCCGTGGACGCCGGCTGACGACGGGATAACCAAAGGAGGCTGATGTCTTCTAGGGCATCTTAGTTTACCCTTCCGTATCTGGGCCGAGTGGCTTCTTACAGGCGGCACGAAGGTGTCCTCCCAGACACAAGCCCGCCATTACATTTGACATTCAATCCAGATAGAGATAAATCCATAAGAATTGATTCCTTATTTTTCACGGCTCCTTCCCCGGGTAGCTTGAATCGGCCGAAACGCGTCACACTTTTCATTTTGCAAATCCGATTAGACGGGATTATTTCTTATGGAGACTGTCTAAGAAATAAACGAAAGATTAGGACTTGTTGACTGTTTTGTCAGCATGCAGTAATAAGCTGGTGAACCAGATACCTGTTTTGTGTGTTGACACCTTGCGAGAAACTAAATTAGTATTGATATCTCTGTGTACGTGTGAGTGTGAGTGCCACATTTTCATTTTTAAATCCGATCAGACGGGATAATTTTCTAGTGCAGTGTCTCCAAGCAATACATAAGACGAGTGCGACTTGTTGACTGTGTTGTCGGCAGTAATATCCGCTGGTGATCCAGATACCTGTTGTTTTGTGTGTGGACACCGTGTGGCAAAAGTAAGTTAGTATTGATCAGTTTGAGTGCAAATCAGTAACGAATGACTTAAACATAATAAGTCTAGGTGTTTTTTTCGCTGGTCACAGAGGGGCCAGACTAGAGCCCCCTTGGCACCGGATTGACTCCATTGACTTGCTGACTGTTGCATTGAATCAGACTTGTTTCAGTCCCTCCTCGGCTCAAAAACTTTTAATCAGGATAACCTCGTAACGCCAACTAATAAGCAAAAGCCCGGCCCATTTTAGTAGGCCACATGCATCAAGAGACTCCAAGTGAATAGAGCTGTCTGAGTCAATAAGCGAGTTCGGTATTCCAACTGCGCATGCGCACATCAAGATTTGCCGATTTTTCTTTCGGGATAACAATTTCATCGTATGCACGCAAAAGCAGGATACCAGCAAAATTGAAGAGATCGTCGTGTTCTGAAGTATAACATTTTGCAAAGGTCCTTTAGACAGCGAAGTGTTTTAGTGTCTTGTGTGTCAAAACTTCTGTGCGAACGAAATGTCCATCTCTTTTCGATTGCACGAAAAATTACACAGAATGCAGATTTGGTTACCACGTCCCCCATAGCCTTGTGTGTACTTATCTGCTGCGGTTATCCTCGAATCTTGCTGTGGACCAGACTATGTTGGAATACCGAACTGGCTTATTGAATCGACTTTTGTACGCTATGGGACCAGCTCTACTTGCCTTTTCCTGTTTTCTACTCGCAGTCTAAAAAAAGCAGTGATTACGATCAAAAGTAGTTGCGTGTACGGTTCCCCACTTGCATCACTTTAGGTTAGAACTGGTTTGTTTGTCACCCTGCGTGTTTGCCTTTCTCTTTTTCAGAGAAAAAAGAAAGAAAGATGGCACTGCAGACTTGCCTGTAATTGGTACGAGTTATTCCAGCACACATTCGATCACCGATAAGCTATCAAGACAAAAAGTATATCCAGTTGTAACGGGAAATTATTAGGGAGGAAGAGGGAGAAACGTCATGGGTCTTGATCGCTCACATTGACCGTATAGTTTGATTTGATTACCGTCTCGGCGGTCCGTCCCGTGGTGAGCCGTGACTCAAAAATGAAAATGTCATCCCGTACGTAAATGTACTTGGATATCACATTTACGTGCGCGTGCATTTTTAGCATGTGGGTCACGCTGGCGTAATTAAGGAGGGGGAAATGTCATTCTCCGGAGCGCGCGGTAATCAATACATGCAGCTATTTCTGTTTCCCGCCATGCTCCAGTCGCCGTTAGACGCTGTCAAATTAAGTCAGCCGTGGATGTAAGTAACAACACGGATGTACGGTAACACCTCGTGCATTTAAAGACGCACGAAGTGATGAGAAAGTCCCGAGCAGCGCTTAAGTGCGCCTGAATGAGAGACTCAACCACTCGTGACGAGCCCTCGCTCCGACCCCCTACCAATTGAACCATGATTGTTGAACAGCGTTTTTGACAACTTTTGTAAAAATATTAACTTCCATTTATTTTTGGTCAAGTACGATATATGGCCTGATTGGAAGGGGCGTAAATTCTGGCTCCCACCAGAAAACAAGGAAATGTATGAGGGTTCCCACAAGAATATATTCCCCGGAACCGATCGCGATATGCCGGTCAAACAACACGTCTTAATACATGGGAACAAGATATGTCATGTCATGAGATCGAAATCTGAAGTCCAGGAACGATACCTAGGTTGTGGCTGTGAGATCCTTTTTTGTGTGTGCATGTCCCTTCCCGGACTCCGTAATATTCTTCCCCCGAAGGTGATATATTAACCAAGCATTGAGGTATACAGGGTGAGTCAAAATGATATGGACCGAACTAAATAGAATATTAAAAATAACTATGTAGCAATTATCAGATTAGATAATTATCAAGTGCAAATTAGATATGTTATAGGCTGGTATTTTGGACATATTTGGTGAAAGTGTCATGTATATCCATTGTACCATTTTGAAGAAAAGCTCTAGCAAAGAACACACGCTAAAAACACTTTGACCACGGTTCCATATGGTTCAACAAATTTACTGAAAATGAGCCACTTCAATGAAAATGGCATATAACTCCTCACCACAGCCACTAATTCGAAAAATTCAAAAGTCCCGTGGAAGACAAGGTAATAACCATTCATAATCACTCAGTTTTTTCCTCAATATACTTTATGAACTTGGGTCCAGATCATTCTGACTCATCCTGTATAATTTCATACCAGCTGTCGTGAATACCACTGCTAAACATTGTGTATAAACGACTTGTTTGACATCGCAAACACGGTCCACTTCGTTAGTTTTATCCTAAAATGTCAACCGGAGAACTCCACGAAACAGTGTCCTTTCATCAAGACAATAATGTCATCCGAAACTCAGTGTCTATTTGAAAGGTTGTAAAGGTTTAATTCGGTTTTTATCGAATGTAGCTGCGCATGTTGGATTGGAACATTAAACCCTCCGCACGCGCTATAAAGGTAACCTCTTCCCCGGAGCTTCCATGAATTTTCATGAGAATCCTGAGGTGGAAAGCCGACACGAATTCTGCTTACATTAGGTTATCTTTCTAGTTTACAGTTGTCTATGTCAAGTGATATGAGCTGCGTGTACGCGCGATAAAACATTTGACATGAGGTTTGTTGTAATATTTGTCTTATATTAGCAACGATTGAGGCATTGTTGAATTTTCGTTTCAGTTTGAAAGAAATTGGAGCTCCACTCATATTCAGTTGATTTCTTTGTTGTTTCTTAGTTGATTGACAGTATAGTCAGTTCCCCTCGTGGTTTATTAGTATTTTCGTTCCGACTGTCTGAGGTACTGAAGGCAAATGAAATCTATATTACAGAGAGTAAATATACGATATCACATGCAGGCAAATGAAATCTGTATTACAGAGAGCAAATATATAAAAACAATATCACAATTGTAATCAAATAAAAGTTATTACCAAAATGGTGAAGATGTATTTAAAATTACGGGGAAAAATTGAAACCGTTGCATCACATACAAAAGCCTGACTTAATTCTTTCAAAGGGCACAGCACCGGATAGTTATTTGTTTTTGAAGAAATGTGAAAAAATGAAACCTGATATGTTCAAGGTGTTAGTGAAAATTCGAAACAGGAAACATCCCCCGGCCCCTGAAATTGTTTGCTGTAGTGTTTTTATAATGCTGTGAACAAGTTCCGACATTGGCAGTAAATTTACCTCGGATCTTTTGGGCTTGATATACGTGCACTTGTCCGTTTTGATATGGCTGCTATGTATTTCTCTATGTAATATCGCCTCTTACCAAAAACACTCCGTCACGACGAGATGGAAATGAAATGAAATATCCCCAACGTAATACACGGCGAACGTGTAAACAAAGCCCGCCTCTCTATGTAAACGAATTAAGCGTCGAGAGGTCTGCACTAGACCCGGTATACCATGCTTCGCCCGGTGACATTTCCCGACGGTTGAGGTCACCGATGATTGACCGGCGAGGCGGAAACCATACCCATCATGGCGGCCACTCGAGGAACACTCAAGCCTCATTATAACGGGAAGCGAAACAACTCCAAGCCAGTTGAACAAGCTGGAAATGGACTTTCCAAAAAACGCAAGTGGTTTCAATTGAAGAAATATGAGCTGCTTTGGACTTTGTTATTCACAGGATCAACAGTTTCACACCAAAGAAATAAAACCCTGCAGCTGCTTAACATTTTGTACCCCAACCTGTTTCGGCCAGCGTGTGCAAAAAATAGCTCTCAATTTCTAATAATGTCGGCCATTTTTTTTAACAATGGAAAAAAAGTAGGCCAGCGGTATATACGCCCCCAAGGATATACCGTTGTGTGTTGTCGCTACAAAGTCATTACTCGCGCTACGATGGAAGCGACTAGATGTTAAATGCATGATGGCTGACAAGAACAAAATGGAACATTCCATACTGTCCTCGCCCATTATCGACGCTCCAGTTCAGAACACCTGCTTAATGCAAAAGGGGAGGAGGAGGGGGAAGTCACGTGACTTGTCGACTTAATTGTTTCAGCAGATGGAATTACATGGTCTCCTTGAATGTCTTGCGAAAACTGACGAAGCGCAGAGAGTGAGAAATGTGTTTTCACGCCAGTAGCCAGGAGAGGTCATCCGTTCATCCGTTCATCTTTCTATCTGTCTGAAGTGTTTTTTTTTTCTTGAGGTACTGAACTGAACTTTGATAATCAGAAACGTGGGTGGACACCAAGGATATAATAAGCTTCCTTTACGGGGAATTCCGGAAGCCAAGCCAACCAAGTGGTTCCCGCTCCAATGAGCCATTCATTCCTCAGTTAACTTGCCTGTCAGTAATAGCTGTTCTTCAGCAATATGCTTAATACCGTAACGCGCAACCGCCATCAACGGATGGTTCTCGGACTTAACAAAAAAAAGGTAAAGGGGACGAACCTGTGTTCACAGGAAGAGAGTGTCCATCCCTCTTTCGAAGCGATTGGGCCAGACTCGAGTCCATGAAATGCTGCTGGGGTGGGGGGGGGGGGGAATCGCAACACCTCCTCCACAGCGATTAGGTTACCTTCCCAGCATTGAATAGTGCCGGTACCAGAGGAGTAATTGGGTTGAGAGGAGTAATTGAGGTAAGGCGCCTACTCAATGTCCAGTGGCGTAGCCACGGGGGGGGGGGGGGGGGGGGGGGGGGGGGGGGGGGGGGGGGGGGCGACAGCCCCCCATGAAACCTTGTCGCCCCCCCCAGTCGCCCCCCCCCACTGAGATTTTGAGTTTCTAAAAAAATGATCATTGATCTACATGACGCCCCCCCCCCCACTGAAAATTCCTGGCTACGCCACTGAAGTGTCACAACAGGTAGGGTCGCGGCGGGGCTCGAACCATATCTCATGATCATGAATCCTATATGCTCTACCGCGAGACCACACGTGCCTTCCCGGACTGAAGTTCCCTTAACGACCCTCCAGTGACACGAGTCTCAAGGATTTCGTCCAGAGTCGAAAGTAAAATCCATATTTGTAGAATAAACCGTCCACACCCAAAAACTACCAACCGCCGGGCAACCCAAACATGTAAAAACATTAAACAGTATAATATCTTAAACACTTCTAAACCATTCACATATTCAAGAGATGTACATGCTGTGCAGAATAGAACCGGTTGCTGAAAGTTGGCATCACGTGAGCACAACTTCAAACTTGTAAACAAAATGTCACCTCGCCTATATAAAGTAACCCGAAATCATTGGATATGTTACGGCCACCACGTGATGCGTGTTAATGCAAGTGAATGTAGGTAGCTGTTAAATCCAAATTTGCGTCAAGGCATCCATTTTGTTTTATCGAAAGATGTCTGCATGCTCCACCCCCACAAACAGTAAAACTTCACGCGTGCCGACTGAGCGCTCTCATGCGTGATGCAGCCGTACACCAGCCACTTCCGAAGCCCAACTCGGTGAGATGAATGCCCGGCGTAATTTTGTCCCATCCTGTGTTCTCCCCGAGACTCGTTCACTGTTCTCCTCGCTCATCCATCATCTTTCCCCCTTGACTCCATTCGGCAGCGTGAGGTCGGCGGCGGCTCTGCATCCTATTTATCCATGGCAATCTGCTTTGGCCTCCCGTACCCCCATCCATCATTATCATGCCACGTCGTTGCCTTGCCTCGCACCTCGCACTAACTGCTCACAACGTTGTTGACACTAACACCTAACCTTTGCTGTGAACCCTCAACCACGAATTGCAACACATATGTCGGAGAATGTTTCTCAAGTGTTTGGCCTTAACCTGCAATTGTTTAATATGTTGGAAAATCCAATTATCAATCGTATTTTGTTCCCTTTTCTATGTTTACCTAAAAAAATATCTGTTTCCTAGAGATACCCATGCTTGGGTCAGTATCACCTTTCTAACCCCTTTTCACAACTTGAACACTTTACCCACACAATTACTGCTCTCACTAATTTGAAACTCACGACACACTGTAAAAACTGTGTTTAGCAATTAACACAATCTTAATATCACTTTGTAAATATGTTTTTATTAGCTACACATTACGTGTCATATTCCTAAACTGTTGTTCAATGCTTGACACTTTCCATCGATACTCTAACCATGTGTATAGTATTTAAACATGCTTAAAAAGGTGACACCAAGAAAGTAAAAGAGTGTTTAACTGCTGAACACAGTTTTTGCACTGTACACCTTCTACCATATACTATCTGGTATATGTACTAGACACCTATCATATTTTACTATAGAAGCATGGCATGTTAGCGTAATAACCGTTTCCATTCACTTTCTGGACCTATTTTGTCAGTCTGCCATTAACAGACCCATAATATTAACTATGTTCTCCGCAACGACCAATTTGTGCCCCGAAACCCATCACTTAGGTCTATAAAGAGGCTCATTCCCAGCCGTACCCATTTGTACCCAGTTTCGCATGTCAACACTAATGCCGCAGAAACCCATCTGTACCTAAGTCATACCTAATATCTCAATAAATTTGGGTGTTTAAAGTCAGCCCATCTTCAGACCTATATCATCCGACCACTTTGTACACATAAGCCCATCACCCTTTCCACTGGAACCCACCTATCCCGGTCATACCTATTTGTACAATACTGCATGAACCCATTTGTACCTGTTCACACCTAGCCGCTTACACCGAATAGCTTTTCATTTCAGCCGCCCACACATCGCAACCCTTCTAAGGTTACCAGTACTTTCATTTCATTCAACGCAATAACATTCCATTGTTCGGCTTGTAGCGCTCCTTCGGAGCCAACCACATCTATATACTCCGACAGCAAAAGTCTTAATTCCTCATTTCATAGTCTTCCTTTATTGTGATACCGGATCCTCAACATACATCTCTTCTCAAATCATGACAACCGTTCCTTTCGCCCACGCACGTTTTCCCAGCGTCTCAAATTTCACGTTAATTCTCGGCGTATATATTTGCACCGGCGTGCGCGAGTGTACACAATCCACATTGGAAGTATACCTCTTCAGAACATGACTGATTTTTTTGCTGACTTGGTCCACCTACCAGACATGCTTTTTTTCTCACCATTTCACCCACTCAGCTTTCACACAATTCTGTCTGAAACTTTCTCCATCAATTTCCAGTCGTCATTTCTAATCCAGGAGTCAGAAAAAAATACACCCACGACTGCCTTTGTAAGATAATGCCGTGCATCAATAATTTGCGCTTGAAGGCTGCCGACATAAAATAATCACCAACCAAGGAAATCCAATATTCGCATCTCTAGTCATCAGCTGGTATATTCAGTATCCATGTTTGGTGCATTTGTGTCCGAATGCCCGTATTGTGTGCTTATTTTTCCTGCAGTAATTTTGAAAACTCATTTCAGATGACTCGGAGACGGCAGTGATCTGTGCTACTGCCATTTGAAAATCAAAATGTACAAGGATGGTCCATTAGGCGCATTTGGTGTCAGGAGTGGGATGAAGTCTAAGTCCACTCCACCGCAAGGGCTTCGGCCGGCACGCAGCATCCGGAGGTTTTAAAGTTCGAAGCCAGCGACCCCGTTGGCCCTGTTAATAATCGGCCCCGTTTCCACGGGATCTGTCAACATTTTGCACTTCGGCTGCCGGGTTTATTTCACGACTCTTCAACTCATTAGCCTATCAAAACACGGATCTAAAACACCATCACCCCTTGATTCGAAAACACGATGCTCGCTCAGATATCTGTCCAGAATCATCACCCACGTCATGAAACGTCACTCGCGAGGAAGTCAGTATACGTTCAAGTGTAACACCGTACACGAACGTACACAATGCCTTATCCTCAGACATATTGGTAAAGTACGACTGTGCGGCCATGAGTGTACGAGCCTATATATAAACCCTTATTGATGAGATGGCCATTTTATGTCGTGCTCCTCGAATCCATTAAATTCAAAACACCGCTGGCCGTACCTTCACCGAAGGGCCAAGGTGCCAGACCATTTTATAACAAATGCAGTGCTTGTCTCACTTAATTTTAAAGTCGTTCATCCATAATTAAGAAGTCTTCACTAAAGCACATAGGATTATGGCTATGCATGTACAGTTACTCCATTATTTATTTTCTTCAAACTCTTAAGTTCTTATAAACAAATTACAGTGACAGCCTCTATTTGGTATTTGTCTTAAGGAGCAACAATTGCATTTAATTTTGTTGGTGTAAATTTTACTGACCGTGGTTATCGAGAGCTTTTACCAAATATTTTTACATTTCGCCCTTAGCATTAGGTTTTTTTGGTATGACCATTGTTTACTCAGTACAATATTGTCAATGAGGTATTTCTTTTTCTTTTTGTGATGTTGTCCAACCACAGTTTGCAAACCATCGGTTGGTATAGGAAACTGTGCAGTAAAGACGACAGAATGCACTCGCCGTTCAACCGAACCATACTTCCGGTTGAATGGCTTCATTATATAGATGCGAGTTGACAATATGGCGTCATGGAGCGCTGGTGCCCATTAAAACAATACTAATCAAATTCATTCCGGCGCACCAGTGCTCACGAATGCTTGTTCCTAAATGGATTACTTAATTTCTTTACAAGCCTGCCGGTTATTTAATACTTCCAAATGCAATTGAATATTCATAACGCATGTTAATTATCAAGCCATGACAGTATTGAACTTATATACAAACAAAAATTGAGCAGTGTTACTTATGCTTGTATTTAATATACTGTGGTGCACTGGCGCGTGCGTTTGAAAGTTATTGCAGCATTAATTTCCTACTTAGTGGTCATTGGTGGTTAGATGACGTCATGACATCACGCACTGACCGGAACACACAGATGTGTTCCTCCGCCGTACTGCACTGAGGTCAAAACACATTGCAAAGCGCACAGCGTATTAAGGCATTATTGGTTCTGATATCGCATCGACTTATAAATACACGCAGTCAGAGGGTCAATATTGGACAAGCATATACGAAGCGTGTCTGGGGGATTAAAAATCATCAAAGGTTTTTTTTTTTTTACCTTTTGGGCAAGTGGATGTATGATTATAGCAAGCGCTTGGCAGACAGATATTAGGTTACAAAAATGGAAATGTTAGTTTGGCAATTTAGTTTTTCAGTGAACATTTATGTCCTACAGGGATTCCGTACGGTTTTCAATATTTGTAATTATTTCCTATTTGCTTTTCAGTTACCAGATTTTCAGTCCAGTGAGACTATAATTATTTGTCCATCGTGTTTTTTTTTAATACCGTTTCGAAATTATTTGTTAATTTTATGTTGAATGTTGCAGGCTTTGGTTTTATTACATGTAAACCCGGTACTTTTCACGGACTTTGTTTTTATCTCATAAAAGAAATTAAAAAGAATGAAAGAGAAATAATTAAGCTTTACCCTAAAAACAATGGGCAACTGTCGCCCATCGTTTGCCACATGTTGATGAAAATATCAGTCGCCTTTTGCATGTTCTTAAACGTTGGTAACATTTTTCTTGCATGAGCTGTACTAACTAAATTATTTGAAGTAACTTCAAACCAAATGTCGGGTAGGGTTCGGGTTAGGGTAAGCCTGAGTTACCCACGTACGTGTTACAGTCTATAAACATATTGGTTAACGTACATAACCAATCGTTAGTTGAAAAAACCCCAACAATAATTGGTTAATATTGTGTCCAAAACAATCAAAACAAAAGTCCAATTTTAATCTCATGTGATGCATGTGATTCAGACCTATTCCGCTGCAGCACACACTCTTGTTTTACTATACTCCCCAGGACAATGCTTTGCGTTTTCCTTTGTCCATATTATATAACACACCCCCATAGAACAAGCACACAAACCTACCACAGAGGACCGTTTTGAACAAAAGACCCAACTCCCAAGGACTGAAAGGATCTGTTGTTCTCCCTTTGTGTGTCTGTCCTCGGGGTTATGTAGAACAAGTACAAAATGTTATGCCTTTTCTAATTTGAGGTAAAACACAAAAATATCGCACGTATAACCCGTGTACTAAAGCAAGCAGGTCAGGATATCGTGACGGCGATCAGTCATTAATGAGACGGACCAGCTGAAGCTAATGCACGCTCATAGCGATTACTGGCATTCAACGTTAATTGAACAGGGTACTCAGACGATTGAATCACATAGTGTCTTGTCAACATCGCGCTATCTCAGAAATGAAGACAAACTGCCGCGCCGAACTCGGCAAATAGCAAACTCCACGGCGGAGCGCGCTGTTGAAGATTAACCCTTGTTGGATAAGAGGTAAAAAGCGCAGACGTTTTTATTTACATTATTCACAATAAAATATTGAATTTGTTCACGGGCATAACAAAATGTACCTTCTTAAGGTAGAAATGTTTCGTAACCATTAAACACGACCATGCAGCAGTGCATGTCGTTTTGGTACAACTCTCTTTTGCATTTGAGTTGAAGATTCTGGAGAAGTGATCACAATTACAAATGCATACATCCAATTTATGTAATATGTGTGCACATATTTGAAAATGATTATTGGGTACTGCAATGGAAACTATGCTATGTAGTTCTTAGGCAAAACCATTTTTATTTTTTACACTTGGATTGTTTTGTGACTTGAATTAAAAAGGAATAATGAAAATGTAAGTTATTGGAACCAGGATCAAGAACCAAAAAAAAAAATCCCACTCACAATTTTTTTTCTACTGGCCGTATGCAATACACATACATGTAATGGTAGAAGATTATTCTGTCGGAGGTCGGAAGCGGGCGTAGGCTATGCAGCATTAAACATGACACGAGTTGTCTCACTCCGCTGACTGACCGGCGGGGAAACGAGGTGCGGTGTCGAAGCAACTAAGCGTATGAAACGGCCTTAAAGTGAAACAGCCGTCAGCCTAAAAAAAGGAGTCTCTTATGCATGAGTGATCCCCGTTTGCTATTAAATGGCTAATGTTGCTAGCATCGTGACTTTGGGCGTGATCCCTGCTACCTGGCCTAAAACGAGTTTACCGTTTATGGCCACTGAGTGACTAGCTCGACCCTTAAACAGTGAAGACTAACAAAATGGGGAACCGCCCACAGGGCTGGGTGTCTCGGCAGTTTGTACAGCACCGGAACGGCAATCCGGAGGTCGCAGGTCCAAACCCAACTCTAGTCAATTTCTTTGTTCAACTTTTAAGAAATAAATTTGTTAACACATTTTTAACCAACGTATTACGCAGACAATGACCTATTTCATGACTTGATCAATATAGGGAGTGCTCCTTTAAGGGGACTTGGCGCCAAAGAAACACGTCTGGGTAGACGCACACATTTATCATAGGTTATAATGCTCCGGCTTGCATAATTAATCAAGGTGGTGCGGTAATTCTATCTACCACTCGGCCTGTTATGCGATGTACCTCCCTAGGATGCATCCCGTCTAGGTATAGTCGACATCATATCGGCTTTAAAGGCGTCGTATATACTTTAAAAGCGTGCAGTGAAGAAAGAAAAAAATCAATCATCGCAAACTTAACTGGAAATTTTCGAGTGTGTGTATATGTTTGTAGAAGGCTGAAAGTGGGGTGCATGAATAATTTAAAGTACACTGAGTGTCTCTACACAGGTTTTATATAATGCAGTGTACAGAAATAATATGTACTTTGGTTTTTCATACTGGTTGTGTGTATTGTTCCTCGCGGTTCATACGTCGTCCCATGTAAGTTTATGTTGCATGATATGAAAACTCATTGTTTAAACTGCTTAGTTTTGTATTGGAAAAAGCAACACTTTGTACCAGAATTATGTCATATGTTAAACGATTTGAATGAAATTGTTTATCTGAATAAGTAGGGATGAGAGTCCTCGTAAAAACATGGCTTAGTGCGTTCCGATAAACGGTAAAAATTTCTTTAAAAATATCGAACCTATAAATGCTGCTATCCCACAGCACACGTCAATTTTGTGCATATATAATGACCAAGGCCTTTGGATAATATTAAAAAAAAAATTGTAGTGTGATTATCATGTTCGGTAAACACCGTATTATGGTGGACAGACTGCTTGTCATAATGGCCTGATCTGTACGGCAAATTTAGCAGGTGCTATGCATAATTGATGAGCCTGAGTGCAGGGGTAATTCACTTGAGAGGCAATTATTGCCTCAGGCAAGGTCTTGTGCACAGTAACCTTGAGAGCGCAAAACAGGCCCAGACATTACTTTACTTTTTTTCTTCATTTTAACGTCCCATTTATTTTTCATCGATCCATAGCACACCTCTTTAAGCCATAACGACTCCAGAACATTGCACATTGGATTGATTGAAGACAAAATGGCCATACTTCCATTACCTTTTTTTTCTGAGAGGAAATGAATAAAATGAGACGTGTGAAATGACTAATGCAAGCATGTCGTGTTGGGGAATGATCCAGTTCGGCATTCCACGGCGCATGTGCATGTAAATAAGACTTGATGATTTTTCTCTGCACGTAAAACTGTTGTTGCAATCATAAAAACGATAGAAGTACATAAGGCCTACGCACAAATGAGACTGGTAAAAATTTTCTTAAAAATGGACTTTACTGTCCATTCTTTTATTTTTAGAATGAGAACTTCTCTTCAATATTCTAGGTACCCACTATGATTTTGCACACACATATATATTTATATCAAAAAAATCTTAAAGGGGTATTACGGCCTGAAATCTCCAAAAATGCCATGTTTTGGATTGTTTACTTATCCTATTTCAAAGGTGTGGTTGAATTGTAACTAAACTAATGTCTTGCCGTTCTCAAGAAAAGACCCCCCGGTTTTTGTTTTACTTCTGACGTGGCAGACATCGTGGCATACGCACACAGTCGTGTTTTTACTATACTCACGAGGACCGGCCCCTTCATTTCTTTTGTTCCCTTTTGTTTGTACCCTAACTTTTTCTCGACAGCTCCCATAAGGTTTGTACACGAAATTCTCCCGAGGACTATTGCCCAGGTCCTCGGGCAGTGTCTGGCCCATTGTTATCGCAAACACCCCATTGTCCCAAGTCCTCGGTCGTATAGGATAACCTGTACACACGTATTTCCATAATGCACACATCACCAATACACCTCCTTGTTCCGTAACTGTGGGGACTACACACGAGTTGTCCGATGGTCTATGGGGGCCGAAGACGCTGTGGGGACAGCAGAAATCCCCGTAACTCGGTCCTAATTTGCCTTACATAAAAAAAACCTCCCCATAACGCGGTGACGGCCCGCTCACAAATGGTATTTCTCGCACGTCCGCAGAATGCGATGCACTGGTGTTACGTATGCGGCAGGATTCACGACTAGCACCCAACAGCTCGATTTTTGAGAGTAAAAATTTTTACCCCCGAAATTCGTTCTCGCAAGTATAGGCCTAACACAAAAACGCCCAGTTTTGAAAGGATGGTTGTGTGAACGTTTATATCCTTCTTTTAAATGGTCTTTCCAATTAACATCATTTCGTTTAAAGTCGTTGTGTATCCATGGGCGTCGCCTGGTTTTTTTCTAGAGAGGGGCAAAGCACATCCCCCCCCCCGAAATCCCTGTACTTTTCCAGCATATTTTCGATTTATCATTTTTCGAGGGTGGGCAGGGACATTAATTTGCCCCCTACCCCACCCATTAAATTAACAGCACTATGACTTCGCGCCTCTTTTTCTTTCTCCCCCCTTCCCCCCTCTTTTTCCCCCGTTTTCCGGGGGGGGGGGGGGGGGGCAAGCGCGCCCCTTGCACCCTCTCTCGCGTCGCCCATGTGTGTAGCCAAATTGGGCGCATCCCAGC
This sequence comes from Patiria miniata, assembly GCF_015706575.1. NCBI lineage: Eukaryota > Metazoa > Echinodermata > Asteroidea > Valvatida > Asterinidae > Patiria > Patiria miniata. The sequence goes on from NW_024037054.1 coordinate 16,463,724, forward strand.
ACGTTATATCCCTTCGTGCGCGCTGAGTTGGGCGGCCGAACCGGCTCATGGGTAGCATCCACGCGCATAATGTTCGGATCGACCTGGATGTCACGAATGCGCAGTTTACAGAAACACCTCCTGAAATTCGGTAAATATATATCATTTGCTTTTGTCGCATCCCTAAGTTAAATTAAAATCATCATTGAGCACTGCGTCATTTGGATGAAATGACAAGTACTACGGATTACGGATTCTTGGGGGGGGGGGAGGAAATTGATGTTTTTTTTTAAGCCTGCACGAGGGCCCAATACAAACATGCCTTCTGCGCAATGAAACAACTTTATTTTCCCCGAGATCAAATCAATCGAGGGTCACAAATCCGTGGATCGACTGTTTTCGAATTTCGAGAGGAGTGATTTTTTTTATTTCTTGGTGCTTGCTTGCCAAGCACGAGCAGGCAGCTTAAACGTTCGACGATTTAGCATCAGGAGTCAGGAGATATAGGCGTCCGCGCGCGAGCTTGACACTTCCCCATTTGCCCAAACCAACTGGGAATCGACCACAAAATCCATCGCCGTATTTTTTTCTTTCTCGCTTCCTGCGCGTGCCCTTCCGGCCCCACGCCATCCTCGAACCGTTCGTTCCACTCACTGACCTAAAAATTAAGATGGGTTGCTTTCGATCGTCTCGGGGCATCGATACCCGAATACCTGCTGAAGTGAGGGTCCACTAATTAAGTTATTTGGCTAGAGAGAGGGCCTGGGGTGCGGTAAAGGCAGCTTTGGACTTGGCACCCCGGAGTCGCCTCCTGGGAACTGTGCTCCGAAAGCAAAATCTGCCCGTGTAACATGAATGTGCTCTCGCGCGGATGAGATGTCGCAGGGCAAAGGCCCATCCGTGGCGTTTCATGCACGACAGTTAAGCGTCAGAAAGGTCTTAGAACTGATTGTGGTGGAGAGAAATATCAGATTTGCCGAATATGGATGACAGTTTTGACAATGCCAGTAATTAAATTTTATATCAAGAACGGAAACAAAATCCGACCTTGGCCGTTGTTGGCACGCGTGTTTTTAAAGGGAGGGGGATCTTTAGAAAGGATAGAGAATTTTTTTTACTGGAATTGGCAGCGACTGAGTTTGATTTTGTAATTTGTAGCCGTCAGATTTGGTTTGAATAATGCAGCATACCTGCTTTACCGACTGCACTGAGCCGTTTGAAAGCACCACAGAACAGAATCAAAATCGTGAACTGTTGAAGACATAGTCTTGGCTCAAGTCTGAATCAAAATTAGATGTTTGCTAACGCATTCGGTCCATAGCAAATGCAGCCACCACGGAGGCACTGGCTGCTTTAGAAACCAAATCCAAAAAATCTAGTCTTGGGCCAAGCCTAATTATGATAGACAAGGCTAGTACGTAACACATATTTCTGTCCCGTCATAGCACAGGAGTTGTGCCTAATTTAAATCTTCGGTGGGAAATTTAGTGAGGCACGAATGTGAAAGAGTTTTCCGAGGAGGGAAAAACTTATTGAGAAGGCTCGCGGTGCCACGATTCACGAATGCCTGTCAATCAAACAGCGTGCATGGCCAATGAGATTGCGACTGTTGGTCACGTGACCACGCCAGCTCAAGCAATCAGTGTTCATTGACTGATTGCGATCGCAACTTTTGGTCAGGTGACCACCCCAACTGTAGTTGAAACTTGGTCACATGCTCCGTTTGAAGTGTGCACACACCAAAATGTTAGAACGGTCCATTCGGCAACAAACCATGTTTCTGTAGATAGAACTTATTACCCGAGTATCCTTATGGTGCCCCGAAGTGCAACAAACAACAGTTACATTAACACGATCAGCATTCTGAGATGCAATCAACTGCCGAATTAAAACAGGACCATGTTCTGTTCGGTTGATTTCAGTACTGTTCTGTCTCTGTATCTTTACTGCAGCCTCGATTATGTTACGCCGTTGTATGGTTGCTTCTGGCACGATCTGATTAGCCGTCGGGTTGTTTTTAACCATGAACCAACTTCGGGCGACGGGGGAAAAAAATCAATAGATTGAGCAGGTGTATATAGTGCCGTAATAATTAGCCTACAATCATATCACCTACCACCATACGCCAAGCTTTAGTTACCAACCTACGAAAATGTGGAACGCACCTGCGGCTGTTTAATGTCGTGAATGACATCCTTCCATTTTACTAGTCCTGTACGACAGCAGGGAATGATTTCGTTCTAAGTAAACATCAAACAGTTGTGTTTTTCTTTAAATGGTATTTCAGGTCAATTAAGACCTGTTGCCTTGTTGTTTGTGTGCGATGTAGGGCTGATATCATTACTCTTAAACTAGGTTATTGGGTAAGTAACGAGAGTGTGTGTATTTGCGAAAAGGGTGTGTTTCTATACACAGTATAGTTTAGATTTAGTATAGTCGTAATTTTTGGAACTTAAGCTCACTCTTAGCCCATAAATCTGTTTTGGCTTTGTACATACCGTCACCGTTTTCACGAACAGCCATGATGTTGATTTTGAAGAAAACTGTTTTCGAGAAAATTGCAAAAGAAGTTTCTCATATTTTAAAACTTCAAGAAATACTACTTTACAACAACTTTGTGCTGTTATTGTGCAGCAAGGAAACCATCACACGATTCTACGAGAGCTGAAGTTTTACATGAACTCGGTAATAAGATTTAATACAGCAGTTAATTAGTGAAAATTAATTAGTAAAAATATGTGGCTCTTCGTGAAAACGCAAATTCAGGTTTCCGACATATTGGCTCTTTCTGTTCAACGTCAACCTCGTCCCCAGTGCTTACTTTATTTCCAACCGCGTTTCCAATAGTAAACCCTGGATAGGAAACTTTCTTCCTGTATCCTGATTGGATACCGCAATTGGCTAGTAATGGATTTTTATCGTGTACTTGGTGTTATTATTCACAACGTGCAGTACGTGTTTTCGCGATCATTCGTCCACGCCTTCTCGAAAATACTAATTTCCTTTCCAATTTGCTCATATTAATATGAAATATGATACTGCATGTTGTCTCGATAAGATCGTAACAGTTTGATTTCAAAAATCGTGTTTTCGTAACTCACGCCGTGCTCGCGCTGCTACGAATTGACTCTGTTTTTACCCCAGACACCGCATACAAAAACAAACGCTAATGTGTAACGCATATCCAGGCACCAGACTGTTCCTCATTTGCATACGTGTTCAAAAATCTTGCACATGCAAATGATCCAATACCAGGGTGAGAGAGCAGGTAGTGGTGGGCGCGTACTGCTTGACACCCTGGGGACGAGGTTGGTTCAACGTGTATTTCCATAGGCGCGCGTGAGTACGCGCGCGCAGCTGAAAATGTAACAAGATATGTGGCTCTTCGTGAAAACGCAAATCTCATTTAACCTACTTTTACGTATTTCCGTGCAATGGGTTTTTTTCGCGTTCAGAGGGCCAAAATTTATGTGGCTCTTCGTGAAAACGCAAAATGCATTTATCGAGATTTCTGCCCCTTGCAACATTAAATGAATGGTCTAAATCTGGCACATTGTGTAGACCAGATGCATGAAAGACGACCAGTGAAAAGACATTCGGAATCACTTAAACAGAATTGTGTTGGCTTTTGGATAGCTTTACTACGCTTGCTTTATTACTGTAGTAGTATTTTGCCCTAAATCTCAGTAAACCGTAATTCATACTCCCCCTGGACTTCTGTTCTACACACGAAACAGCCGTTTGCAAAGTAAACAAGAAGATTTATCCGGTGGGTTTGATTACCGCCGATGAGACAGAGGTTGAACGCCAAGATGCATTTCGCAGCATGATAGGATTCGATTTCATTTAGCTTCCACGGAAATCAATATATTTCACAGGGGAAGAGGATGATAAAAAAAAATACAGGCCAATTTGTTGACAGAGAAGTTCTCAAATTAAAGTAAGAAAATATATTTGTTTCGTCTCCTGACGAATTACTTGCAGTTGATTTGTAACCAAACGTATTATTCATCAGGTTGCAATTTCATATGGCGCCCGCTGTTTTAAACGACTTTATTTCCCAAAAATCAGGCCTACTGGTCAAAAATCTGCCATTCATAATGGTGCTGGTGACCGTGCTACTAGAGTTCTAAAATCAAGCAAATAAAACAATCTTTCTTTGCTTTCTGCACTGAAAGATTTGTCCACACACACCGACAAGTTGATGTGTTCCCGTTTATGTTGACGGATGCCGGATCCCGGATCCATATTGTACTGATTATGTATGATTATGAGTGCCAGTATTGCATATTATCAGGCCCATTTAGGCATTACGTTTTTAGCCCGGGGTTCCAAGAATGAATGCTTCAAAACCACGTATACACAGTACATTACCGATGATATCATCATAATTAATATCCGAAAACCGTGAGCTCGGTGTTGTGTAACATTGTGCCCAGACGGAAAAAAAATGGTTCCGGCCTTGGCAGACCGCCAAAGGCGCCAAATGAACAGGATGGTTACAGGGCCTAAGCAATGCACATCAATTGGCGCTGATGAGTATACGATGATGATGATGATGGTTGGTGCACGGTGAATGCTGCAGGGGACGCAATCAGTCTCCTCGTGAGGTGTCCTTCCGCCGCATCAGTCCCGCGTGTCCTTGCGACGGAAAGTAAATTTCTCTTCTGCAACCGAGTATAGTCACGTACCAAAGTACGCATGCGTGGAAAATATCACGTGATTGAAATAATATATAACACGTGATATGTTTCACGCGTGCGTATAGACCTTTCTGCCCTTGGTTGGCAAACTGCATTTTTGCCAACCACGGCCTGCAAAACTATGGAAGGTCCAACACTGCAAAAATGAAGAAGAGTTATTACAGATCACCAAAATATTATTTGATACTTGAAAATACAACATTTTCAACAAAGCTACAAAATAATTCCTACATATGCCTTTCTTCTATGTGTTGATGGAAAAATATGTTGCCAACCACGGCTTCAATTTGTGCGCTTACGGCAGCCCATACAAAATGGCGCCAATGTTTACAAACAAAAGAAAGGCCTATTATTTGGATTTCGTGCAAATATTGAAGCACCATCGTGTCTAGTCGTCAATTTTACCTTAATTCCTGATTAATGGCTCAGGAGAATTTGTTAAGGGAGGTTAGTTCGAAAGAGTTTCCGTTTACAACTGACGCATGCGCATTGTGGTCAGTGACTATACTTGTTTGCAGATAAAAAATGTAATCGCCGGCTGGAACGGAGGCACGGTTGATTGGAGCCAGTCAACGGTGACAACTCGCAGTGTTTACCCAGACACCCGAAGCATGCAACAGACTGCGTGTGCTCCTCATCAATTCAAGTCATGGCAAGTGTGTTATTTTTGTATTTCCTTAAGAGTATCATATTCATAATTGACGAAACATGAGACTTCTGGTACATATTCATTCAAATAACACTTTCAAAAATCGCCCTGTAATTTTTTTGCTCATTGAATGGCTGACTGTCACTTGTAAGCCGGGCAGTGCTCGAATAGGGGTACCCCTAATGCCAATGATTTGGCTAAATCTGGCCCATTGTGTGGACCAGATGCATGAAAAGACTTCCAGTCTGAAAATATATCCGTGCACGCTGGGACCGGTTTAGCTAGGCTTGTCTTGTCTCGTTGGTACGGCAACCGGTGATACAACACTGCGAGGAGGCTTGGTTGAAAGGCGAGGGATGCAAATTAAACGTAGGCCCGCAAGATTGTGTAATATTTCCGCTTTTGCCCGATCGTTGTACTAGCATGCGTGTTTGCCCCAATCGTGTGCCAACCACTAGAAACGAGTACCTGGTAATAGTGACTGTCTTCAAGCTGTCACTGTGTTGGCATGGTAACAACACTGTTAAGGCATCATTTGCTGTTCTCACGTGAATGCATGTTTATCATTGATGAAGTGGCCTTTGATTTGTAACTGTAGACATGACATGTGCATGGTACTCGGTGTTAAACGTGTGACATGAATCGTAAAGGAGAAAAAACCCATTGGTTTGTGTACACACTCAGCTCGGTTGATCGATATCACGAACATATTGACGATCATGCACAACGGTACAAAAAAGTACAATGAATCACAATTCCTATCTTGTTCATGTAAGTGAGCAGGTATTATTTCCTCCTTTGGTTAGAAAAGGTCAAGCAGGTCACGACAGCAGCGGTGCAGAATGCACATGCCGAACATTAGGATCGAATTCAAATTGCCTTATTCACGAGTCGGCCATCTTGAAAAATAAAGGCTATCTCGGCAAGTATAAAAAGAAACTGTAAGATGAAGGAATGAAATAGGTGTAATGGAGGCAAAGTGTAGAATATAATCCTTAAATTTAAGGATAAAATGTAATGTCTTGGCCCAGATGCCTAAAATATGGTTGAAATTTAAGACGGGCACTGCGATAATCAAATAGTCTGGCCCCTCATATTTAGTAGTGTAAAATAAACGAAATTGATTCGGGGAGCACGATCTTAAATGGCTAACTTGGTGAATAAGGCCAATTTGGAGTAATCCTCACATGCACCTCATGCCATCACTTTTCCACAACATATTTTTTCCCCCTTAAAATCGTTCAATTCTTCTCTGTCATCAGGCTTCCCGCTCATCGAATATCACGAAATAACGGCTTTTTTCCAAAATGGCCAGTCGGCTCTCTGAATATTCTCGCTTGATACCCGAGCACAAACGTTCTGCAGAAACGTTACACTGTACGTAAACACAATGATGAGCATATGTTGTTCTATATCTAACAATTGGCATGAAATTATCCCTGTTTTGGGGTAACTTGAGTAGACGCTTACCAAATTTGATACAAATTTGACTCAAAGCGTGTAGGCAGTTGACATTTTTGGCCAACGTTTGGCAAGATATCCAGCAACAGCTACTCTTTTATCCCACTTTCGACGGAATTGATATCCTACAAGTGCCTTTAAATAATTCAATTATTGTAATCGAGATCCGTATTTTTCTTGTTCTGAGGAGATTCGGAGAGGATACAAAAAAAATTCACGATTGACCATAAAGAGAAATGGCCAGGGGAGGATTTATTTAAAAGTATAATGTTTTGGAAAGAGTTTTCATACAGGGTGATTCAAAAAGAAAGTGGTCGACTTCACTCTGTTTCATAAAATAAAATAGGAATAACGAATTATTTAATTGACTAATAACTGTGAAATCGTCACGTAATTTGCATACTTTATTCCCAAGTCTATTGTCTATTTTAAGTCCATGTCTATTTTAATACAGAGATCACAAATTGCAGCTGTCCACCTCTGATCATTCACCGTTCTTCGAACTGATGAATACCCATTAAATACAATGAAACATTAACGTTTTTCCAACCCTTGTGACTGAACGAAAACTTGCAAAGGAAAACAGACAGCAATCGCCATCAATATTTCAGACGATACAAAGAGTTGACTTGTTCCTCATTATCCAAAACACAAAATCTGACAGTATACAAATAATGTTTCAGTCTTGACTCTAAAAACTGAAATCTCATTTGTATTTGAATGCCTGTGTGTAATCTGTAATTCTCAATCAGCTCAATAGTTCCCAATGGCATTCCATGGACAGCTACAAAAATAGGTTCTCTTAGTAAAAATGCATAACTTCTGATAGCATGGATCAATTTTAACATGCTCCTTTAAGACATACTTCATTGGTGCATCAAATTTGATTACTTTTTAAGAAAGAAAAAATCGTTAATCCAGACCACGTTTCTTTTCAGACACCATACATCTTTTGGTACGCTGCATCTTCTCATGAGAAACCAATAACGTTTAGTTCCTCCATGGCTCAACGCGGTGGTTGCACAAAATACAAGACATGAAAAAAAAACACCATAACTGAGTCAACTGTAACATTTTAACATTAAGAGAACCCACGCATGAGACATTCGTCCTTCAATTGTGTAGCATACTTAGTGGACAATTGCCGTCTTCTATTTCATTGTGGCGTCCGGCAGACTAGCTATTCGCTCTGTCACCACTTAAAATGGAAGATAATTGTTTCCGATGATTTTTTTTCCCTATATGAGTTGAAGGATATTCCACGCAGAGGACTGCCATATATCAATAAATTGATTTGAAACTATATGGGAGTCTGGCACCTCACAATCATCATATAGAATACTTATTGGGCAGGTATCAATCATTGCGATATGGCGAGGAATAGAAAACAGTGATGAGGAGCGACGGCCATTTCATTTCAGATCTTATTCAATTTTGCACAGTTTTGGTCGAAAGAGAGCAGCATGCTTTGTACATTCTGGTGCCCTGTCTATTTTCTCACGTGCAGCTAATCAACTGAAATAGTAATCGAGATGTTTGGGCAAACAGAGAAAATTGCTGCAATGATGAAGCTCCACGGCTTTTTTCATATTTCATATTTGCTGAATTGGTGTATGATTATTTGTGAAAGGGATTGCTTCTGAAATAAGTGAGTGCTTTTCGTGAAGGTCTGCATCCTCTTTGCACTCTTTCTTACCAACAGTATAGCAACTACGGAGGTGTTCGTGCGAACATGAGTTCAGGATAACTTTGCTGCAGTGATGAGGCACGACGGCTATTTGATTTTCCAATTTTGTGAATTACATTAATTATTTTTGGAAGCGTCTGAAATGGGTGCCTTTCTCGGTGCTTAACGCACCCCTTTTGCACACTATCTGATCAACAGTAGCAGCTTCGGAGGTGTTTGTGCAAACAAGAATTCGAGAAAGTTTGCAGCTAGCAGTGTGATAAGGTTCGACGGCTATTTCTTGTTCTACCTTTGGTGAATATTGCATGTGCAGTTATTATTAGAAGCCAGAAGAGCGTCACGGTTCTTGATATAAGCGACATTCCTGATGAATGACCATTCTCTTTGCACTTTATCGAGTAGTGAACCAAACTCCGTATCTTTTTGGTCAACAACTGTAGCAGCTATATACGGAGGTGTTTGTGCAAACACAGTTTGAGAAATGGACTGTGAAAGACTGTGAAGCGATATCTAGCATTGAAGTGTCCGATGGTAACTCTAAATGCTAAGACAATAATTCAGTCCATCTCATATAATACGTCCAGCAGGGTGTCATGCATACTTGATTTTGAACACATGATAGTAATGCCGCATGATAGTCAAATTACCTGTCCAGCCTTATTGTTATGTACATGTACTTGTCCCCTTTACAACCATGTAGGTTCTTTTTTTTTTGCAGGCCTATACAGTGTGAGTAAAAAAAAGGAACAGCAAATGGCATAGGGAAGTATTTGAACTGTTTTCGTTTTGCTGAAAGAACACTTACCTTTTTTGTGATCCGTGGACAGAATTTTAAAACGGTGTTTGTGTTTAAAATTCCTTAACTTGAATTGTACATGAGTGATTTGAGTGATTCTTGTACTGAAATAAAGTTTATTAATTGGGCTTTCATATCCTAGATTTTGAAAGTGCTACATGCAGAACTTCATTACAAAATGGTCCCGTCATTTGGGTTTCCTTTTTTGACTCGCCCTGTATTCCCAAGGGAAATGCATGCATGTACACGTAGTAGTTACTCTTTTATTCATCAGTTAAATGAAGGTACATGGAAATATTTGCTCATTGCGCATGTTTTCGTTTCAAGCAAGAATTTTCTCAAAATCTTAAGAACAGTGCATGTACAACCATGGGGTCACGCATGGATTCCGTGGCTAACGCACGTACGAATCTGTGACTGCGAGCAAATTATTCCAAAACGGTGACTGCTATATGTTCCGACACCCCTATGTTCGAACACCCCTATGTGCCGACAACCCGCACATAAGATTGTGTTACTCCCGGTTAGGGTTAGGGTTAGGGTTAGGAATAGGAATATGTGCAGTCGGAACATAGGGTCGTCGGAACATAAATAATGTGTCGGAATGGAATAATTTCCAGTCCTATCGTCACTTCGAGCAAGGATTTTCTCGTTAACGGTGATAATTATACATTTGCAAACATTGAAAAACAAAACTACCAAATTGTTATGAAGTACCTTACTTGACTGTAAATGAGTAATAGTCTCAAGCATCCTGTGAAATCATTGCACCTGTTGTGCTGTCATTTTCACGAAAAATTGATTTTTTTGTATCAATTTCCAACGATGGTCTTTCCAACGATGGTCTACCGACCATCGTTGGAAACAAACCACCTTTTTTTCAAATCCTACCCCCAATTTACCATATTTAGTTACTCCATATTTTGTTTGCAATCGGTTACACATCCGCCGTGAACGGATGCAATCCAGCTAGTGTGGTTCCCTGACCTGACAATTCCCCTACGTCTATAAATTGCTCCGTTTCGTCGGAAGTAGGATCAGGAAACCAGACAACAAATACTGCATTTTTTTCTTGGTTTCAGCTTCCGGCATCTAAGAGCACAAAACTTTAAACAGGTCAGTGTAACAATAAAATACTAACCCCCAAATTCATCCATTTCTGAAAAGTACAGCAAAAGCAAATACTACCTTTAAATCGGTAGGTACATTTCCGGGTCATTCCAAATGTCCCTACGTGCCCCTAAAATATATTCCTGGACCGAATTGTAATGTTGCAGCTCATTTTGTTTTCTCTCTGGATAATGAATCAGTCATGTGATGTGTCTGCTTGTGCTTTGCCGGCCAGTATGCAGTGACGCGCAGACATATATGGTGTTGAAGCATGGTTGGATGTGGCAACAGTGCACGCGAACTTCTGTTACATTTAGCGCCAGCGAGTTATTGCAAAACCGCCTCCGAAAGTGTTTAATAAGGTTCCGTCCGGAAATAATAAAGGTAGCGTTTTAGTGTATTCGCACGAATAGACTAACAAGTTAGGTGTTGGGGGTTTGCATCCATGTGACATCATCACGTGAACGGTGCAAGATCCGCCATTTTGGACGTCTAGCGTGCTCGCTCATTTGTACAGTACATGTACATTGCTTTATGCGTAACGTGCATGTTCTGCGGTCGTCAATATCAGATTTTTCTCCCAAAAGTCATTGTTAATCCCTAAACATTGAGCAGAAAATGAAAGATAATGAAATAAGCCTTAAATTGACATGTGTCTCAAACACCTTGGAGAATTGTGAGTATTTCCCCAGAATTTCGGAAGTGGGCGTATGCATCACTAGGGTCCGTATGGCAGTCTATTACTAGTGTGCAACCGTAGTAGTCCAATATGGTGGGCATGTGGGTAATCACTGACCTATGACGTCACGTGAAATTCCTCAATTCCAACTGCGCTTGTGCATACATATTTTGACGGTTCCCGGACTTCGGGGTGATGACGCCCCACCCTGCCCTATGCGTGTAAAACCATCGACGGTATCCCAGCAGAATTTATTTTCTTGAAGTAAGTCCAGGAAGTTATATGTTTTTTATCGGATTTGGTTAGTTTGTTCGTTGGTTTGTCTGTTAACAAGATAACTCAACAAGTTATGGACGGATTTGCATGAACAATTTTGCAGGGGTGGTCCTTGGTACAAGTACAAATCGATTAGATTTTGGAAGTGATCCGGATCTGGGTCTGGATCCAAGATTTTTTGAAGGATTCTTCACTATTATTAAGCGATTATTTCTTTTGGGTGTACTGTCAATATGACGGGGAATCGTGTAGCCTTAGCGAAGCTTTGCGCTCTCTGAGTGCTTCCTAGTTTATGCTGTAACTTCGAGGAATTACTATGACCCATACACTATCTTCTTGATTGCAGTGTCATTTTCAAAAGACTTTATGCCACCTGTGACGTCTGCCCGTTGGCTGCCGGTGTCATATAGAATTTGGACTCCTATGAAATCTGGTCTCTTTTACCTTATATGGACTCCAACCCACTCACGTGACCTGTAATTATGTTCGCTTACGTCATACGCAATACAACCAATGAGTTTGTATGTTTCGTAAAAATCCAAATTTCACACTATTACACCGGCACGCAACAAGCCAACCACCTATCTTTCTCATGCTATTTCCCCATAATGTAAAGTTAACGACAATACTTCTTCACACGTTTGCAAATGTGCATACAGTGAAAAATAGATCAGTTCGCTGTTAGTCTGCATAATGTGACCAATTTGTCCAATTTCGTTAACAAATGTGTCATGAGCTATATTAAATGGTGTAAAACCAATTAAGAATGTGTTATGTAAGAAACAAAAACAAAAAAATCCGACCCCGGTGGGACTCGAACCCACAGTCTTCAGCTCCGGAGGCTGACGCCTTATCCATTAGGCCACGGGGCCGCTTCTTGGCTGTAACTCTTCTCTAATTCACTCCTGTTTTGTGGAGGTACGAAGTAAATAAATCTCGTAATCCCAAAAAGTCCTTTTAAAACTAACTAATAGACGTTATGTTTTGTTTAGTTCAAATTTCAATGATATATTTAAAGCCCGAGCAACAGTACAGTATTGTTGATGTACCCTGACGTGGCGCGGCCCCCCAACGTGGCGCACTTTGATTTTTCGCCTGTAGCGCCTAGCTAGAGCAAAAGTTTTAACTGAAATTTCACAGAAAGGGAAATTTGATCAAGTTCTTAACACTCTGTTACACTCTGTTACACTCTTATCTACCTGTTACAAAGTTAGAGGAAAAATTCATTTTGGCCTGATTTTCCTATTTTATTTTGAAGTGCAAAGTGAACCCTTTGAAAATGCCCCAAAAAATAAGAAAAAAAAATTCTGACAAACTTCTGGTTGGGTATGTAAGTAGATATAATAATGGTTTATCAGAATCTATCAACTTTACAGGAATTCTTAAATGTCAATTTGGAATTTTCCGAGATTTATTCAAGTGCGCCACGTTAGGGAACACTCCGCCAATTTGTGCCCAATTTTCGGACGCCACCGTTTTTGAATTTCGGATTAAATTTCATGAAACCGAAATTGTTCACAGAGGTTAAATAACGAGCAACAATAAGGTCAAAGTACCAGTATTTCACTGCATGAATTTGAGGTTTGCCACCAAAGAGGTTTGGCAACACTACACGAGGAAAGTCGAGTAAATGTCGAAGTGCGCCACGTTAGGGAACACCACCATACCACTTTCTCGGTATTGTTCGTTCCCGTATCAAATTGCACCCTGCGGGATGAGAACAGCAGACACAACCACTGTGGCGCCATTTTGAAAGCAGATTGTGCTGCACGCGCGTGCTGTGTGGAGATTAGGACCGATAGAAAGACACTGTGGCCGGAAGCACCATGTCATCCGAAGATATCATTGAAAGATTTATGCGTCTACGCTTCGCTTGGAGCAAACTGTTTGCAGTCAGGGCTTTCATTTCGCTGGCGAACGCCTGTAATCAGGTAAGATTAAGGCTCAAAAAGATGGTCCACATTTCGTGGGAAGGCATGGACGGGCTATATTTGGTCGCGTACCTGTAGGCCTTCACAGGTGCATTGAATGTGATATGCATCGCGGCGAGAACGTGGCGCCTGTCTGTCTGGGTCTTTTATTGTTGGCGATTTGCGATACGAAGATTCAAATGTCGGTGGCCTCATTCTGCCTTAAAACGTTGAGAATTTGTGAACGCACACCGATCATGAATATAGGAGAATGTAGGCCAAGAATTCATTCGCCATGGCATCTTTCGTGTAGTGTACACATTAGTGTGGTTGGAAAGTCTGGTCAGGATTTGTGATGTTTCTGTGTCCGGACTTTGTGTTATTTGAAACTTGTGCAATGTACTAGTCATCAATGTGGTTACGGTGAAACCGTCAAGTATCGTGTCGGATATTGCATTCTTTCCGAATGAAAGAATACTGTACTACTACATTCATTCAAATTTTGTGACATTGGGAAAGAATGTTGCAACCTGACACTAATTCAGCGGTCGTGTACAAAGTCTATGGAGAGTCAAGAACAAGTATTTCCTACCAAAATTGGAAATGTTTCTCTGTCCCAGATTCATGTCTTATCATCATTTTTGCAATGACTGACCTTCATTGAGATGATATATGAAGAAAAAAATCAGCGTCAGGTTGTAACATTCTTTCCTGAAATTGGAGTATTAATTATTATAAATAATGTCTTCATTTGGTTCATTTGATGATGTCTGAAATGAATAATGGTTGTAGATTAAGTTAAAAGGTTTTCACATCTTATTTGTTTTTTTTTAATTTCCATTTCTTCAAGGCTTCTTTTGTGTATAGTTAATGTAGGTAATACATTAGTCCGAAAATGTGGGACTCTCAATACTGTATGAGAGTCCCAAATCCTAAGATATTGAAAACATACAATACAAGAAAATAGACTGGCACATGAAACAACCAGTCCAACACCCTTTAGTACTGCATCAGTCAACCGTGTCAAAAGAAACATCTGGCATGGGTCTATTTCTACATATCTCTCCATAGTCCGCCACCAGACCACTGAAATGTCATTTTTTTCCAACAGCTAGACATGTACCAGTCTAGCTTTAGGCTTAGAATTTAAATCACTTGGCTTCACTCTCAGGTGCAAAATATTAAAGAAAAGTCTCTTTTAAAAATTGAATTGAGACTTCAAACTTGGCTGTTGAAAAACTGAGGACCTTGTCTTTGCCTCATGAGAGTTTTGGAGTTTTTTTGTCGGGTAAAGAGGGAGTAAAGTTGGCCTGAATTAGTTTTGCATGTTTTTCTGCACTCAAGGTCTCAGTCTGGTAATGCATCTAAGATTAGCCAGTCTTAGTAATGGTCCCGCGCATGCATTTGCTGCTGAGTTTTTATAACGTGGAGGTACACGGAACCAGACTATTTTGTCATCAACATGCAAAATAACCAATAGTTTTTCGTGATATCTGTGTTTGCTGCACTTTATTATTATTATTTTGTTTTAAAGTTAACTTGGATTCCACGTTAAATTTGGGAAATGTTATCTTCGTTTGAGAGCTCTTAGGGGTATGGTTACTTTTCATAGTATTGAAACTTTGGTTTAAAAGTTACAACTGTACCAATTTTTGATGCCTAATTGTCTATACCTTTGTTCGTAGTTTTCGTGCACGGCAGGTTATGTAAGTCTCTGTTCGTATCGCTGTATTGCACAGTGTTCAGCTTGCAAGACATAAGACAATACTCAATTGGTTCTGTTTGAAACTAGACCGGTTTAGATAATGTATGCCACACATTATTGTTTAGCCTCTGCAGATGAATAGCCGAATTTTCGATTCAGCCAATTCTTAACGGAGAAAATGTCATTTAGGCCTACTGTCTCTAAAATAGTAGTATTTATATATATTGTTTATGTATACCTAGTCGGGCTGGTCTGAGGATCAGACATTGACGAGTGCAGAGCCACGGTTGAACGTCTGATATATTTCAACATGCTAATTTTATGTGATCCCGCGCGCCAGCCAATCGGAGTCGACTTTAGAAACCGTGACGTCGTTTCGATCAGAAATGTGGACTAAGCTGTTGATTGGTCGATTTGGATGTCGTGTTTTTGTAATTCAAGAACGGGTTATATACCGAAGACCCAAAAAAGAAAGGCGCCCGCTAAAATATCAGAATCTCGAGGACAAGACGCAGTCTTGTTACATAATTAATCACCGCCTGCTTGCATATCATAGACCCTGCTATATACAAGGGGATATTCCATAGATTATACAGGGTGGTTCAAAATAAAGGAAATCCACTTTTGACAGCAATTTTAACTTAGTTTAACAATTATTTTAAACTTTGATTATTAGTACTGGACTTTAAGCATAAGTGACGGACAAAAATTCGCTTATTTTGTCTCGTAGTTTGAACATTTCATGTGCGAAACCTATTTGTATACTCAACACAAAATGCACCATGATGCGTGCTTCAACATTACCATTTGAAAAGACCGCGCTATCAATGAAGCCCATGTTAACATTTGAAAGGGTAACAACCGTGACATTTGATTGTTATGTGATGTTATGCAACAATGAACTTAAGCCTACAGCTAGCTCCTTGGGTAGATCATCTTAACGCACACATGAATAATCGGACAGCCTCAATACAAGTTACCAGGTCCAAACATTTTTTTGGCAAGGTTTCTATTTTTTTTGTAAACTACAAAAACGTCCAGTTCACATAGAATAACTCGTGGACAAGACTGATTTTGGTGACGTGTATTCAAATTAGCATAATATCACTATACTTGCGACTTTTACTAAGCTTTTTTTCACCATGCATGATTAAAGGGCTATACTTCACTACTAAGTAAAGAAACAATTGAAATAAGTTAACAAAGATGGTGAAAATTGCGGTTAAAAAGTAGATTTCCTTATTTTTGTACCACCCTGTATAGTCTTGCATGCTATTACTGCATATTAAACTGTACCCACCGCCTTTACTGAGTAATGTTTTTCCACTCCCATACACATGCGTCGTGGTGCACACCTTATCAAACATAAATCGTTTGTCGGTGTTTGATTCATGGACGCAATTTAGACTTTCATGGGCGGCAATCCTGCAGGTTACCGAGAATGTGCCGCCATATATCCTCATCAGTGTCATAATTCCTCGCCGATTCATTAATATATTGCCATCATTTGATCGAGAAGTGGCACGGTGTTTAGAGAGGTCAGGCACTGCATGGCGGTATGATCGGAATGATTTGCGCCATCTTTAGTTCGAATTCGGTCAGTCGGCCTTCCAAAAATTCGCTGCTCCGAACAGATTTCGATTTACATCGGTTATCGGTTAAAAAGAACAGCGCCCTCATTCGCTTTGTAACAGCGTCTCCTGATGAGATGATTACAGTACTATTTCTCACCAATGTGAATGTTAAACTTGGCAAGTTGCGAAATGATAGTGCGGAAGGCACAAAGAAAAACGGAAATAAATTTCCTAGGTCCCGTTTGTTTTGTAACGTCATTCAAACTATTCAAAAGCGTCGTTCATCGGCTACCGTTGACTGTCGAATGTAAAACGATATAAAGTGATTTGGGATTTTGTTTTTGCGCCCTCTGTCGTCGACTTAACTGGCCGCGAGGCTGTATGAGCAGGTGAGTAATGGCGAAATTGATTGGTATTTCGGTATGAACATTATGTTGTTTTGGTCTATAATTGTGCCTCTATGGTTGTAAACAAATATTTTTGTTGAACGTTTTGTAGTACAAATTAAAAACAAAACAATCTGTTCTGGTTTCTGGCAGCTATTTCTCGAACCTTGAGGGAAAAACTAACTTAGCTGAAGACTATATCTTGAGGGATAATGTAGGCCTAACTAAGTATTTAAACAAGTTTTTAAAAATGGTAAGTTGCCCGGCTGGTGTTTTTGTTGCCGATTCACAAAACCTTACTGTTCATGAGTTTAACCCTGCGTATAAAGATAGACTACATGTTTCCGCAGTCACACACTAGCAACCAGTTGTGTAAAAAAATAGAACAAGTTGTATAATATTTTACACAAGTTGTGTAAAAAACAGTTTACACAACGGGTTGCTAGGTTCATATAGTACACAACCGTTGTGTACTATATGAACCTAGCAACCAGTTGTGTAAAAAAATTGAACAAGTTGTATAATATTTTACACAAGTTGTGTAAACAACAGTTTACACAACGGGTTGTTAGGTTCATATAGTACACAACCGTTGTGTACTATATGAACCTAGCAACCAGTTGTGTAAAAAAATTGAACAAGTTGTATAATATTTTACACAAGTTGTGTAAACAACAGTTTACACAACGGGTTGCTAGGTTCATATAGTACACAACCGTCTGATTTTTACACAAACGACATAACAGTGCAGCAGGACGGTTACATGTATAGGTTCACTAGACATTATATGACCCGTCCCCTAGGGATGTAGTCAAGTATTATCACAAGTCCATCACAAGTCCAGTCACAAGAAAATCCCAAGTCCAGACACTAGTAACTGTATGAACAAACACAAAGAAATGCCTTTTTCAAAGCTCATTTGAACAGCTTGTGCGTTGAATTATGACGGGGTGACGTATACTGACTTGTAATGGGCTTTATGCACGAGTCGGCCATATTAAATTGAAAGCGATGTAAAATCTTCAGTTTTGGAGCTTGCGAAGAGATATGAAAGCAGTGACAAATTAATTGCAAATGAATACCAGTCTGCTCTGATGAATAATTTAAAGTTTGTAATTAAACATACACTAATGTTTTAAGCCACATATAAAAAAGAAAGAAAGTGATGCTAGAATTCATAATATTAGTCTGGCACCATCCCATTGAACGGTTCACAATTTATATAATACATTCAGGGAGCACGACAAAATGGCTTCCTCGTGAAAAAGGTCCATGGACTTGTGATGGATTTGTGAGGACTTGCAGAGACATGTAATAGACACGACAACATCCCTGCCGTCCCCAAAGGATCTTTCTATTCTCAGCTGTATTTTAATTGGAACAAAAACCACAAGTAGAGTTCCTTTCTCTGAATGATTTGATCCAACTGACTTGTCCAATGTAACAACATCCCTCCTATATATCCCTTTCTGGGACAAACCTAATTTAAAGTAAAGAACAAATATACAAGTACGGGCCCAACACAAACTGTAGTTTTCTAAAGGGCTTTGCCCCCGGTCGTAGAATTTGGGTCTTATTTCAAGAATGCTCAGTCCTCACGTTGCAGTCGGTGAAAAAGGAGAGGTCCAGTTACATTGTGAGGGGTACTATAAATCTGGGTAACAATTCATTCTAGAAGACTTTTGAACTGCACAAACATCGAGCTGAGCAGCGCAGACTTGTCCGTAAATTGTAACCCGCCTCGCAGATGTTTGGTTTAAGTTTCGATGTAGGAAGCCTGTACCAACATCCTGTTGTGTTTTTATTGAATAGGCGGGTGTGCGTTTGCAAGGTGTACGGTTTATTTTGAGACCTTTTAAGACAAAAAGAGACACTATATTTAGCGTAAGTCTCTATTAATAACTCATTGCAAGAATACTCAACTGTGCAGGCAGTGGCGTAGCCACGGGGGGGGGGGGGGGGCGTGGGGGGAGACAGCCCCCCATGAAACCTTGTCGCCCCCCAGTCGCCCCCCCCCCCCCACTGAGATTTTGAGTTTCTAAAAAAAGTATCATTGATCTACATGACGCCCCCCCCCCGTGAAATGTTCCAGCCCCCCCCCCCCCTCCCACTGAAAAATTCCTGGCTACGCCACTGTGTGCAGGTCGTGCTCTCGAATCCGTTTCATTAGTGAATGTGATTGCCACGTCAAGACTTGTGATTGGCTTGCGATTTCGTTACAACTCGGTAAACAGATTGTAATTTGTGAATGTGAATGCCATGTGATGACTTGCGATTTGCTTGCGATTTTTGTTACGACTCTGTACAGAGTGCAACTTGAAACTGGAGGACTTAATGCGATTACTATATATTATTACGGTCTTGTGATGACTTGTGACTGTCTTATGATTGCTTGCAATCGCCTTGTGATTATTTATGATTGCTTGTGATTACCTTGTGATAGACGTGTTATGACTCGAGAAGTCTTAATTAAAGGTTGTAATTGCAGCTACACTTATCTACGTAGCCGGTTGTGGTGCAGCCGATTTTGATTACGAGCAGGGACGGATCCATTTTGGCTCAAGGGGTGTAACTGTCGAGGGGAGGTGTCAGCAGGGATGCGCTACTTTTTCTGCACGATTTTGCAGCCAAAGGTTTTTTTGACCACCTATCCCCCCCAAAAAATCCATCACCCACGAGTTTTGTTTTCAATACATGTATAACTTTTAACTTTGACCTGTTAACATTTATACCCTGAAACAAATTGGAACTTCTTTTATGCCAATAGGTATCATTCGATACAGTGTAATACAACCTTTTACAATAATACTTGTAATCATAAACCCTCCTTTTGTAAATTTTGAGCACCGTTTTGTATGGGTGCCACAATGCCGTAAATAAGCCGTGGTTGGCAGCAGATTTTGACCAGAAAAATGCAGATTAACACCCTCATTATGTAAGAAAGAGATATTATCAAGTCTTTGATAGATTTTGATGGTTATTTGTGTACTTTTAACAGTCCAGCTATATTGTTGGGATGGATTTCGATGGAGTTCGGGAGGTTAGGGTTAATAACTATTCTTATTTTTGTGTGTGATGAACTTTGACCTCCCATACTTTGCCAACCCGTGGCTGGCCAAATGTGCCAACCATGGGTTGGGCAAAGAAAGGTTTATATATTATACAGGGTGTCCCCCAAAATGCTACACTCTCCTTTTTTTTTTTTTTACAAATTGAAGCAAACCTGAATGCATAAATTTTCTTATTATGCATGGTAAGAATGCCATGTGTCTTGGTTGTTATCTACCAAAAAAATTGGATCATACTATCAATCCACTAGGGACAGAAATGCGTAAATATGAACTCGCCTCCATTTGCCAACTGCGTTGGGGACTCAAATCACCAATTTTAAAATGTCGATTTTTGTCAAGTGTGCTTTTCAAAAATTCTACTTGGTGTCTATTATGAAAGACCAGTCATCAGTCGTTATCAAGCATACCAACCAACCATGGCATTGTCCATTTGTTGGACTTTGACTGAAAAAACCCATTTGTAAATCAACCACAAGTAACAATTGTTCACCTATGGCTGATTGTTCACAATTTTTGGTAGATAACAACCAAGACACATAGCATTCTTGCCATGCATAATAAGAAAATTTTTGCATTCAGGTTTGCTTGAATTTGTAAAAAAAAAGAGAGTGGAGCATTTTTTTGGGACACCCTGTACATTAGTGTACTTTCCTGGATCGCTCGGCCAATCAAAGTTCTCCGCCGGAAGCTCATCGTGATAAACCCTCCTTTACTCGATAATCTCACAATGTTTTGATGGATGGTAATCTACAAAAGAGCCCGTCGACTCTTCCTTCTCTAATGGACTCATCTTCCTTCCCCTGCAAGAGGATTGATTATTTCAATTCCTCAGTTCAGATCGGATCGGCTTCGTATGATTTTGCTTTTCAGAAAATCAAATACACCTGCTCCCTTAAAACAAATCCTACAAATTAGTCGGAACCAGAAACGCGCCTACTCCTGGAAACGATTCGAGACAAAAGTACATTTCGTCATGCAGGTCTGAATTAATACGCAAATGGGATTTTTTCGTCAGATCCAAATACAAACATCGAATCACCTACACTTCGCAGGAAATTCCCCCGTTTTGTATAAAAAAAACTCGGATATTCCAAAATAACCAATTGATTACGTTTCACCGCCTATTTTTATCCCCTATATTGTTTAAAAGTAAACTGCCTTGAGCGAGACTGAACGTAGACGTTATTTTCTGAACTACGCCCCAGCTACATGTTCAGTGGGTGCACAGCTTAGCGCTGTGGACTACACCGTGTATATTTACGGCTGTACGGCATACGTACGTCAGTCCATTCTGTACCGTATCCATTCACCTATTGTTTGGCATGTAAAAGGAAACTCCCTACGCGTACGCGTAAGTCGGGAGGCTATACGTCACCATGCACATTACACCCAGACGCCCAAGCCTTTAGCCTACAATTTGAAGAAATTATTTTTGGTCGATGATTCCTTGTATGGGCACGAAGGGAATTAACACTATTTTCTTTCGGTGGTATCGTTATTTCCAAGTAAAAATGATAAATGTCTTAAGAGTAATGTTATGCACCGGGTCGGGTTGACCAGGTCAAACCGACCAGAAAGAGTGTAGATATAAACCGAATCCGAAGCGAAACCGATCTGAACTCCCAAAATCCGACCCGACCCGGCAAAAATCAAGCAAAAACCGACCCGAAATCGAATCGACCCGAAACCGAACCGACCCGAAAAAACTGAGTATCTTGCGGTATCTGGAAGTCAGAGTTTCGGGTCGGGTCGGGTCGGTTCAAGGTTATGGGGTCCGGTTTGCACAACATTACTCAAGATTGATTCCACGGGAAGTTTTGCTGATATTGTTTTTCTCGGTTTCTGGTAACATTACCTGTTTTCTGTTATATGCCTTTATATTTGCCCATGCACACCTACAGGGTGAGTCGACTTTGAAAGGGCGAAACCCAAATGTCGGGACTATTGTTTTAGTGAAGTGCTGCATTCAGCACTTTCAAAATCAAGGATATGAAAGCCCAATTCATAACTCATAAGCTTTTTTTTTTTAGAACAAAACTCATTCAAATCACTAATTTACTTTTCAAGTTGCGGAATTTTAAACACAACCACCGTTTAAAGTTCTGTCCACGGACCACAAAAAGGTGTGCGTTCTTTCAGCAAAACGAAAACATTTCACACACATCCCTATGTGATTTGTTTTCGTTTTGCTGAAAGAACACTTACCTTCTTGTGATCCGTGGACAGAACTTTAAAACGCCGGTGGTTGTGTTTAACATTCCGTGACTTGAAAAGTACATGAGTGATTTGAATGATTCTTGTACTTAAAGAAAGCTTATGAATTGGTCTTTTGTATTCTATATTTTGAAAGTGCTACATGTAGTGCTTCCCTCAAACAATAGTCGCAACATTTGGGTTCCTTTTCTTTTTTAATCACCCTGTATACGAGTGGATAGACAGTACAGGATTGTTTGGAAAAACATGTATGTATTAACTGAACTTGGCTTGCGTTAGAAAAAAATCATTTGTTTTTAACTTTGGAATATATTGGCGTCGAGTTACTCCCATGACATTTCAAAAGCTAGCAGCTCAAAACTACTCGGCCACCCTTACAAAGTGGTCACAGTATGCGGCCGAGCCTGGCCTTCTTGTTATAATCAGGACAACGTGTAAAAATGTTTACACGATCAGTCGCACGCGCGCCTCAATTAAAAGCAAATGCGTGTGGCCTGTTCAATACAGTCATCGAGGGGGTGTACCTGATCAGTTCAAGGCTTAAAATAACAGTCTAGGCAACACGTCAAAACAACCAGATGAACACTCAAATCAAAACAACAAGAAACCCCTCGGAACCCCTCCCCCTAAAACACTAATTCGGAAGATATGTCACTTATTAAGGTGCACATTTCCATTCCTGGTATGAATTCGGAAGGCGCACAATAGTGAAATATAAACGGGAACATCTATAGATCTGAACCATAAATAACGAGACCCGTTGTTTATTTGCGCTTTGTGGGGGGGGGGGGGGAGATCTCGCACCCAACTAGCTTCTGCAGGAAAGCACACGTGAACAAAGTGTGACATCGTTGTGATCGTCGTCCAAAACATTTGTGTAATGTGTAAGCCTATAAACAAATTGTGTACAAAAAAAGAGAAAACTCTTTAACGAGACGTCTAAAAATTGTATATGGAACAGAAGTAACACGATGAAATCGGCTGGCAATTAACAATTGTTGACTGCTGTGACGTTTTGAACAATCGAGGGGCGCATATCACCCGAGGCGGAGCCAAGGTGTCTTTGCGCCCCGAATGTGTTCAAAACGTCATATCCCGAGTCACAGCAATCAACAATTGTTTTGTTATACATGTACCTCTGTTTTTGATTCTTTGGATTGTGATGTAAAAATCACGTAAACAAACGGCAGTAAACACAACAATCATGACAATAGAACTCACATGCATGTCGCGTGTTCAAAACAGCTGATCGTCTGCTAATTCGCTGCTCTCATTGTGTGGAAACATGGTGAAAATAGCGTGGGTACCAACGATCAAGCGTTTCACACTGCAACGTACGTCGTACATGTACAAAGTCATAGCACACTCCCTATCACGTACGTGATATCCCACAGGGAGTGTGTCATGACTTTTTATAACATTAACACGTGATCGTTGTAAGCCAATGAAAATACAGTATTCAAGACAGAGGCATAACAATACATAATATGCATAATCTTGGTCAGAAGACAGACTCACGATGGCGGGCCGCGGCGTTTTTATTTGCAGCACACCGTCATCGCCAATTATTCAGCTTGTTCGATGTTTATTCATAAGAAAATAACAATTAGGCCTACGTCACAACATCGGTCAGTCATTCATGAAGTCAGTCAGCCATTCATGAAGGGCTTTCGTCGAGCAGCCAGAGTGGCCTAGTTGATAGTGGAATGAACTACATGTAGGCCTACATGTATGTATCGCAAGATCTAGGTTCGAACCCGTGTCCGTTTTCATCAAATCTTTTTGTTGGTTGGGATAAGTGAAATGGAAGGGAAAACACTACGAGAACCTAAGTGTCTTTGATCCTCACAGCCTGATAGATATTCATGATAGGGTGCGTGATGTGATTGGTTAAAAGACGATGTATACTGCAGAAAAAAAATACGTTGGCGGGCCATTTTATGTTCGATACCGGCCAGCTCGTAGATTGTCAGATTGAACTATGACGTAGGGGTCAACCCGATTTAAATATCTACGCGCTAGGTCTCCCCAGTAAAACAAAAATATCTCCTATTTTAAATATGGATTTTTCTCATCCAATTTTGGAACGGCCTTCTGCTTTGAAGTTGTTTCTATTTTCGTCGATTTTGATAGATAATTGGACATGTGGAAGGTTTCTGTCTGAGGTATGTTCGTACCTTGAAAGCTTAATTTGCAGGAAATTAAACAATTCCATGTAATTATAGCAAAACAAGTCTTTTGGGGAACTAAAACTTTTGACCTACATTGTGCGTTTTCGACATTCTTTTTAGGCATGCATATGCTATTTTTATTTTTAAAAAGATATTTTTGGTAAGCAAAATTTGAAGTAAAAAAAAGCCTTTTGTTTTTTGGGAGCTACATATTGACAAAGCATGTACTTTTTTTCGAAAAGACATTATGAAAGTTACATTGAGATTTTATTTTTTGTGGGAGCCAAGATATTGACGTATTTTCGGTTTTTTTTTGTCTCGCCAGAATTAAGTTCAGGAAAGACAATGCAATCACTATGTCTGTCATGTGTGGGTCCGGACATACATTCCAGCGGATGGAAGTTCCGGGTAGGAGGAGCATTGTTGTCCTTTTATCCCTATTTCGAAATATTTCGTTGTGGGTTAACCTTTTTTTCTTAAGATTTATTTGTGGGGGCACCGTTCCCTTTGTTGGAGTACCCCACAAGTTGTCCATGGTAAGTGCGTACGTCCGTATGTATGTACGTGGTATTTTGGTTAAAGTTTCAAAATAAATGTCTCATTTAAAAAAAAGTTGAGCTCCAACTGGAACCAAACTTGGGTCATAGATTCAACATGGCAACCTTCGTATGATCATGTCAAAGGTCACATACCGAGTTCAATGGTCATCTGAGGTCAAGTTGTAAAATGGGCTGAAAATGAAAAATTGGTCTCATTTGAAAAGTTGAAGCCCAAATTGAACCAAACATGATTCATAGATGCAACATTCGCACGCACTTAATTTTGAAAAGACATTTTGAAAGCTAAATTTGGAGTAATAAATTTGTTTTTTTCTTGCGTTCGAATTTTTTTCGGCATGTACTTGTTTTGACAAGACATTATACAAGCTAAATTTAAAGTAAACAACTGTTTGCTTTTTTGGGAGAGCGAAAATTAATAACACAAAGTGTCGTGTTTTCTTGTTTTTTTTTTTAAAGGCATGTACGTATTTTCTAACCCTATCAGAACCGGGCTTTTTTTGGACCTACGGGGACCAGTGGTGGGGGGGGGGGGGGGGGGGGCGCAGTGCCCCCCTTCTATATTTTCAAAAGTAAATGACCGATTTTTTTAAAACTTGGTAGAAATTAACCTTTGACCAAATTCTACAGGTTGCCTTTTTTTTCAAAAAATCGTCCACAGAGGGCGTTTTTTGGGAACATTTTAGCCCATTTTTGGTCAAAAATAGTTTTTCCCCGTATGTTCCGTTTTCTTTGGCCAAATGTCATAAAATTTGGGAAACAGGTTTGTCACGTGACAATTCTCAATCACCTTTCTGATAAATAAATTAATAACAATATGACAATTAGTTTTACAGTGTAGAAACTAATATTTAAACATTTAGTTTATTAAAATTACGTGAAAAACTGGGAACTAATGTAAAACAAACGGTTGCTATGGCAACAACGAACCACCCCTTGATTTTTTTTTAATTTTTATTATGACCCTAGATAATATTTAGGAAAAGTCACCAAATTTGGTGGCGATCGGCTGCATCGTTAAAAAGTTAAAATTAAAATATGGAAGGGGGGGGCACATTGTGCCCCCCCGGTCCTGATAGGGTTAAAATACATTTGAAAGTTTAATTTGAAGCATAAAACAATTTCTTAGTTGGGGGATTACAAATATTGACAAAACGTCGCCTGTTTTTGATTTTTTTTTGTAAGGCTAGTCCTGCAGTGCAGGCTGGTAATTTAGGAAACTTTGGGTGGTCGGTTAAAAAAAGGAATCACAAAAATAGTTTGAAGTTCACATAGAAAACCACCTTAAATGTGTTCTCTTTACATCATTAAAATGAGACGCAAGCAAATATCGTGTGGTAACTCTACGAAAATAGTTTTTCCCTGAAGGTCGAAAGGATGCCATTTTTTTTGTAATTACAGTTTATGTAAGCTACATTGTGTAGTATCCAGTTCGTTTTTTGGGTAAAATCCGAATTATTTAGCACAAGTACAAATGCAGGATATATATGGAGTGCCCAGAGTTGCATGGAGTCTAGACAAACCACAACAGTGGAACTTCCTCTATCGGATGGATCTGGGACAAATAGCTATTCCCTTCTTTCTTTTCTTTTTGAACAATGATTCCATTTGCTTTACCTGAAACTTCGGCATGGGACATTCCCTCATTAACCGATGTTGGTTCACGTTCTAAACCTACATTTTTTTTCATTCCGTTGCGTGTGCAGGTGTTGTGTACTGCGTGGAGTACGGGTCATGGTCATGACAATGTACTGTTTCTCATTGCCATGAGCATGAGAACCAGTACATTGTCATGACCATGACCATGAGCAGGAGTACGAGTATGCCATGCCATTTGAGTACGAGTACATTGCCATGACCCTAACCTTAAGGATGTTGGGAAAAATAGTACGATAACCCTATGGATTTTGGGGAAAATAGGTATCGGGGAACATAAAGGTATTGGGGAACATCGGGTAGAATCACTGATCTCTATATAAAAAGACTGGATAGGGCCAAAAAAAAAAAGGCTCCGGTTTCTGGTATGCGCGCGCGTCGCCGTAGCCATGCGCGTCGGCAAAATGAAAAAGTTTTTTTTACAATGAAAGATGATGTCTCAAACCGCCAAACTCACTGGTTTGACTGGACTTCTGCTGCTGCACAATTTTAACGTGTTTTAGATGGGGTTATGATCGAGAATAAGCTTTATGTAGCCTCTCTGAACTCCCATATATTTGCACTAAGTTTAGTCGGGCACCACTTGCAGTCATCAGTCGACATTTGAAGCAAAAAAGTCAGGTAAAAAAAAAAAAAAGCCGGAAACTTTTTTTTTTTGGCCTAGCGGATAAGAGCCGCACAATCAACCTCGTGCCCTGTGGGTACGATCTCGCAGCGCCATGTTGTTTCCCATCATGCCTTGCGCGATCATAACCCCAGGAATTGTGTAATTTAAATATACCCAAATACGGTACATTATAATTAGGGCTGCAGTTTATCCGTTTTACGTGCCGACGCCATCTTTAAAATGTTAAAAGTTGTGAGTTGAAGAATCAATCCTTTCAAACACAACGTTTGGACGTTGTGTTAATTAGCAAAGATTTGTGTTAAATGTACGTACCCCTTTCGTGCCTTTACAACCACAGATACAGGGTTTTTTTTTAGCGAAAAACGCGGCTGACCTAATCCATATCGTACAGGCTTCGCGACTTTTGAATCATAATTTTTTTCGTACGTGACGTTACGTGCAAAGCTAAGCACGCGAGCGCGAGCGCATTATGGGCGCGCCCGGCGTGCAGTCCATAGATATAGAACTTTTTAATGTTCTATATCTATGGTGCAATCTTCGAAATGCCCGCGCAGTACGCTGTGAATAGCCATTCTGTGTCATTTACGTCATCATCACAGCCAGGGGTTAGTGTAAGGAACGAGCACGCGCCCCTGGAGTCGAGGCTGCCGCACAATGAATGAATTTGACGCCATATTAGTGAGACCGGTGAGACCGGCTGGTGATCTACATAGGACAAGTTGCCGTCTTTATAGACAGCATGATTTCTTTTGTAATATCGCAGGTCACTTCACTTATATTTTGATCACCACCACTGACCACGGTTTGCGATTTCTCTAACGTCGTGGTTTACTTGTTTAATGCCGCAGTTCACTTTTTCGGCGTTTTGGAAATAATAATCACTACGGAATGTTTCCTTTTTAGAACATCATAACAATGTGTACGTGACCAAAATGCGCGTCAACTGTTGATACAACGCGCGCTGTATATACGCGCAGAACGTTCGTAATAAACGCGGCCATCGTCGTGAGACCGGGGGCTAATTGGTCAATAGACCGCTTGCAGACGCGTTCGATAATCGACGCGCGAAGGCGCGCGACGCCATGTTGTGGGACAGGCGTATATCAATTCACGCACATTTTGTCCCATAACATGGCGTCGCTCACCTTAGCGCGTCAATTATCGAACGCGTCTGCAAGCGGTCTATATGCAAAGTCTACTTCGTGACTCGTGTATGGATATCCGCTATCCAGTCTTGTAGCACGTATGTTCAGCCGCTCATTTAGTTTGCGCGCATGCGCACTCAAAATATGAAATATGATAATCAGCAAACATGGATGCATAGCAGTCGCAGTTTGACCCACTGAAGTATCGGTCAACATGACGCTCGAAGTACTTTGATAAATTTTTCTTTCCACGTGGACAGGAATTTAAGGCAATCAAAGTCACTTTTGCAAACCTTAGGGCCAAAAAAACAGAGAGTATTTGATGCATTTTTTTGTTTTTCCGTGTCGTGAAGTACGAAAGTATTGGGTCACAAATTCAAAACAGGCGATTGTTTAGGGGATAATTTTTCAGTTTTGCCGAGTAATTGTAAATTTGTCTTCACTGAAAAATGGTAAAGGATGCAACGGAAAGTGCGATGTATGAATATCATTTAAGTCGGAAACCGTTTCAATGAGAAAAGTAAGGTCTCACGTTATACGTTTTTTTTCGTTGAATGTAACGTTAGTGTGCACGTACCTGTACACAGACCCTGGAATCTGGCCCGTAAAAAATGGCTAGCCACGCGCCACGCTCCACGCGCCGCGGCGCTCCATTTGTAATCTTTCGACGCGTTGGAAATGTATACATCTAACTGAAACGATTTACGACTGGTTCCCGGCCCTGAAATGCAGTTAAGTACGATCATAGAGGGCACTGGGACCGGTGTATTTGTGCACGAAGCTTTCAAAATGGGTTTACTCGAAAAATGACGATTTTTATAAGCTACAGGTTTCCTTCTTACATCAAATCACCTGCAAAATGAAAATAATCTATCATCCTTTCCGATGGTACTACGGCTGATCTAAGGTAAACCCGGCAAATTGTCCAAATGTGTAAACCAAACTCAAAAGCGAACGATGTTTTTCCTTTTCATTTTGTACGTTTTTTGTCCATAATTATTGTTTTTTTTTTATATATTTGAAAATGTTTTTAGCGCCGTTACCACACTGTAGAGACAATTTATATCTTTGTTCACTTGGACTACAGATAATTTTTGGTTTGAATCATCTTTTAAGAACGTTTGAGAAGGATGCATTTTAAGACATGAAAACCAGACAATCGTTCAGTGCGTCGTCTGCTACCGCTGTTTGCAAGCCGACGACGCGGAGGAAACCATTGCGCATGCGTGAGAAGACTAAATGCACGCACGGTCTATGGGGCTGAAACATACGTGATAGAGATCAGTGGGTAGAATCCGCCATGACCATGCCCATGAGCAGGAGTAGGCGTACATTGCCACGACCATGAGAACGAGTACGGGTACAAGGTTATTTTTCCCATTAGAACAAGTACGAATTCTCTGCCACGATTCCGATGCATTTCAATAAGTAGACATGATACCCAGGCTGTCACGTCAAGCAATGCAGCAAAGAAAAAATAACAATCGTGTAGCGTGAAAAAAAAGGACGCCCATGGCAAAGACATTTGCAGAAGTCTTCCTTAAGGCAGAATATTGTTGTTATTTTCCTGCATGTATATTGAAAAATCACAATATGTGTTGACTTGAGAAATCCAGGCTTTTGGAGACAAGATTCTTAGTGTCAAGTTCAACACTGGCCATGTCCGTGACCGTAGGTTCATCTTAATCGTCTCTGGGACATAAGGAGTCCCTCAAGAAACGAGGTCGCAGCCATTGACCCACTCCCGAGAGCCCTGACTGTAATCCTAGACGCCCCATCATACTTGATCGCCATCATTGTTTGTATCACACTCCCCTGCCTTCAATGCGTCACCGAAAGTGGTAGGGGAAGGAGGAGGTTGAGAGCATGGCTTAACACATAGTCATCTTCATTGACATAGTAACCGATCCGTCTATCTGACTGTGTATCTCCTTCAGTACACAGGTGTCTGTTCACCCATTCAGAACGGTCTCCCTCCCTAACGGGTTCATTTTCATATCTCGCTTTATCATCGGATCACTTGTCGATTAGTGTATTAAAGGTCAAGAGCGTCGGAGGTTCTTGGAAGCACATTCACTGACTCCGAACAAAAAACGAAACCGCACAGTCTCGGGACAGGTGTTTTTGCATTATTACAAAAGCACTTTCTGCGGTGCGGTGGCCATTGATTGTAATTGACAGGAATCAAGCAAAGAGACACGTCCCACCCCACGTAGATTGAAGGGTAGATCATCATTGCGAAATGAAATTTGTTATTGCGTGAGAAATCAAAAGTCAATTTCAGGAAGGCTCTAGGTAAAGATCGATCTATGATTTTCTTTTTGCCTTTAAAGTGACGGGATGTGTTTGGTTGTGCGACGGTGACTTTATCGCTGGTATGATGCGCCTAGAAATTTTAACAGTGAGATTTGCCCTTAGAGCGTGTTACAATTGATAATGTAGTAACCAACGGATAATGTATCACAAACCGATAGTGTCACACAAATTGACCGATACTGTATCACTAACCGATAATGTAACAGAAATTGACCGATAGTGTAGTAAAAATGTACTACACTATCAGTCGATTGTTGTTACATTATCCGTCTTAACCGATAATGTAACAAATATTGACCGATAGTGTAGTAACATTTACTACACTATCGGTCAATTTCTGTTACATTATTGGTTAGTGATACAGTATCGGTCAATTTGTGTGACATTATCGGTTGGTGATACATTATCCGTTGGTTACTACATTATCAGTTGTAACAGAGCGACGTAAACTTGATACAGAAACTTTACTTTGTGTTGTCTGAAATCTTGTGAGATCTCTGTTGCATTTCTGACCAAAAATTTTCAAAAGCTTATAATTCTCTATAAACCGCCACCACGAAATGCTGACAGACAGCAAGTAGTAAAACATTGAAGATAACAAGAAATGGTTCCTTCTCTCACACTTGTATTTCGAGTAAAACAGGAACTGAACTTTAAAAAAAGAAAGTCTAGCGAAATATCAGATGTAAAGATCTTTTGAAACTTTGGCAAAAAGTCATCCGAAACCTATCCGAAACCCAAGAGAAAAACGTGGCCAGTCAAGAGCTGAACTCTAGCACATTGATGTAACTGAGCACATTCTTAATGGTCCAAAAACTCTTGAATTCAAATAAAAAAATAAATGTTTACAAAATTGTAGTATGTACCAATACCTCGGGGCACTCTTTATATTAAAAAGCCCCCAAATATTCAATGCACTCGTCGTTTTTTTATGCAAGATTTCCCCACCAACCCAGCACCTTTGACAGCTCAAATCAGTTTCTTTACTGATTCGTTAATGAAAAGTCTTGCATTCAAATACAAAATTACATCCTTACCCTATATTAAAGAATCCTACGTTGTCTGATGTCTGTTTGTCTGTGTGATGTCTGTGTGTCACTTTTTTTGAAAAGGAGTGTGTGGTAACACAAAATGCAATGGTTAATGGAGAGTCTTAGTTATATCTTAATCAGGGTGGCCGTAAGGTCAGAGCCAAATTCTGCTAAATGCACATCAAAAATCTGTCAGATTTATCAAAAATCTGCCAAATTCCCTAGAATTACTCGAAATACACTATAAACACTTAAAATCACATGCAGATTGGTAGTATTGCCTTAATTGAAGATTCAAATTACATAATAAACAATCTAGTCACAAAAAGATGTTGTGAAATTATTGGTAAATTTCGGGCAAAACGCGGATCCGGCCACGACGAAGTCCGTTTCCCAGTGAACCTCAGTACCTAGACCAGCCAACCTGTCCCATTTATGCAAGGTTTTTTGAGAGGATTGAAGCTTTTTAAACAAAGGGACACTTTTTTGTTCAAATTCGCTGTTTTCTGTCAATAACCATTTTTGCAGAATTGTGCCAGAAATCTGACAAAAAAGTCCATTCTGTCAAATTTTCTGTCAAACTCGTTTTTTTAACAAAAATTCTGTCAAAGTTAGCCGAAAATCGGCTAAAACGGTCACCATGATCTTAATGCTCCATGGTTGTATATACATTGTATATGCTCCGACGATTCTCTGAAGTAACGGTTGGCACGTGACAAAAATGATTTATTTGTTTTGTTATGCTTTTTGGGGCAAATTTGTTTCTTTCAGACTTTGAATAGTTAAATATTACAACACTGTCTCTATGGAAACACTCCACAGCGTATCGCTATTTAATACGCAAAACATAACGTTCATGATGAAAAATGTACAAAAATTGCTTCACTAACGCTTACCAGGCCCTCTTGGGGTCAACATGCAAATTGAGATCAAAGTAAACGTTAAGTATATATTATGACTACACCCAGCTAGCGGTAGTGTGTACCACGGGGCTCTCTTAATATTAAAACGCACCAAAATATTTTTCTGCAAAATTTCCTCCACCATCTCAGCACCTTTACATCTGAAACTTTGTTACTACGCATTCTCCCTTTCCTTCACGTTGACGTAGTTTGTATTTTTGTATAATAATATTTCTTTTCTTAAATTATATTTTTTCTTGTTAATAGTATTTTCGTTGTGAAATAAAAGGTTTCACTTGGAAAAGTCAAAAGTCACGTTGACGCAAGATCACATGAGGATTCGTTAAAAAAAAAGGCAAACAACAATCCAGTAATACCCCTGAAAGCTCAGTTGAGGGTTTCCAGTATATGGTTGCCGTTTCGGTTTTGTACAAACAAGCACTGTATTGCACCGGGGATTTGGCAATATTGTCCCCTGCTAAACCTGGAGTGACATGGTGGAGAAATAATCTCCATATTCAGAGCTTTCTGCCGTGTAGACGATTTTGGCGAAACACACACTCCACAGATACGGAAGTCTATTTTTGTCGTGACAAGTTCATCTATGGGGAATTGCCCTATATTCTACGCAGTCAAGCATATCTTGCGGTTCTTTAGGCATTTCAAATGGTGTCTTTCAACAAACACACATACACTTAATGTGTGTGTTTGTTTTTTCTCTCTCTCAGGAGATAGGACCTTTTTTACTCACACGATATTCCTTTCTGCCACTATAGACACATGAGACGACCATGGACCTGATCCAACGAAATGAGTCTTATGTACATGTTTGTTCACTTATTGGTTTTCATAAGCAACAGGAACAACATCCTACGTTGCTCTCTATTTTGTCGAAACTTCTAAATGTACAATAATGGTATATTTTATGCAGATATTAGGGGTGGCATGATGGCATGCCTAGTGATTTCTTTTGTGCTTTTTGTAAAGAGGCCTATTGCTACATACATAGCACCGGTACAGGACTCCGTTTGTTGGCTTGAAACAAATTCGTTATGTCTAGTTTTGTTTGGTACTTCTGTCTGAAATGTTGGTCGATCGTGGAGCAAGTTGGCTGATGAGTTCCTTCCTACCCCGACTAGCGAAGTATACTTTGGTGAATTCCCTGATGGAATATACATGTAGATAATGCATGGATCTGTCAGTATTCTTCGCAGAGGGCGATAAAGAAGTATTTGTTATAATAACCCGAACTTGCGGATGTGAAACGATCGAGAATCGTCAAAGTATCATGCCTGCCGTGTTTGTACTTTAAGATCCCACTTCAGAATTGTAGGAGTTTGATTTACATGTATCTCAGTCTTCTACTCGATCAACTGTAATAAAATCTTGTAAATTCATGCAGCTTTAAAAGGTGGATTATGGCTGAATTAAAAAAGCCACACAAAACAATGAGACCAAACAATGACCAATTTGATACTAGATTTCAGAATAATACTTTGCCGTTCGCATAATTAATTTCTGAGAAGCCCCGCGGTATCGTGGCGTGCGGTTTCGACCCCACTGTTCCCTTTGTTTTTGAACTTCTCATTCAGGTAAAAATGCCAAGTAAAGTTTAGCATCAAAATGCAAAACATTATTCCAAAAAACGACAAAACAGGTCTTTGTTGACAGTGAAGTTGGCTGAAATTTCAATAGTCTTCTGGGGAAATGTTGTTGTCACCCAAGAATCCTTTCGCCCCCTGACACCGGACACAAAAATATAAACCTGTTCGACTTTCCCCCTGTTTATTATTAGAATTTATTGTTCATCTAAGTCAACCTCTCCCCAAAATCGAAATCATATATTTTTCCAGGATTGTACTGTGCAGCTTGCTGCGAGTTCGGTATACGGGGTTTCTTTTATTCTTCAACTTCTTGACGTCAACGGGCAGGCGAGTTTAGAAATTCCTTTTGATGAAGTCGGGTCCTCGATCGAAGAGTGGGGGCCTTTTTCCCCCTTTGTCGCTTTACACACATACTTGATGTTCCGACGGATCAAATTCTTGTGCGACTGAATACATGAAAGAGAAGATGCCTGCGCGCGCATCTCGCCTATCTACTGTTAACGGTATAGGCCTAATAGTGAAAAAAATCTTAAACTTAGGGGCTCGTCCAAAAAGGTGTCTTCGAATCTTGTCATGAAAATCGCGAGTTGTTTCGGAGCAAGAGATATTTTAGCAAGAAAGACAGCTCTGTCTGTTGTTTCATTTAGTTCATTAGATGTATTCGAGGAAATTCTCATGATTCCATAATGCGAATTGGAATATTTGTAAATTTAATTGCCAATGAATACGATCCGAATATAATTAATCCTCTTTAAAATGGAAAAATTAATAGACAAAATAGTTTGTAAGTTGTTCTTTCATAATTTTTTTCTGTCTACCTATCACTTTGTCTACTTAATTCAAAAGTGTAAGTTATATATGTTATTTTAATTAATTAAGCAAGTTATATTTTTTATTCAAACACAAAAATATGTATAAAGCAACAGTTTAAAGTATTTAATTCAAACACCTGAACAATAACAACAAAAAAGGCTGAGAAACCAACATTTTTTTGTAATAAATAGAATTACAATCACAAACAAACTAATTACAAATCTACCGATTTTTGTATTCACAAAAAGAACCCTCCCAAAATGGTGGTTTACAAATCTCAATTACTTCTTGCATGGTGGAAAGCTGCGTTTGGGGATAAGTGGAGTGCATACAATTATTATTCAAGTTTTTCCATGTGTCGAACATTCGGTTACACAAAATAAAAACCTATTAGAAAATTTAACTATTTTGGAGACTTCTAATCGTTACAATTAAAATTTTGGTATCGCGTTTTGCCAGTGGAGTGCATACAACTATTATTCCAGTTTTTCCATGGTGTCGAACATTTTGGAAAAAAAAAACTATTACAATATTAAACTATTTTGGAGTCTTCTAATCGGTACAACAATTCCAACATTTCTGTATATTTATATTCAGTGTCGTAGCCAGGGGGGGGGGGGGGGCCGTGGGGGGCGACAGCCCCCCCCCCATGAATCCTTGTCGCCCCCCAGTCGCCCCCCCCCCCCCACTGAGATTTTGAGTTTCTAAAAAAATTATCATTGATCTACATGACCCCCCCATGAAATGTTCCAGCCCCCCAGCGCCCCCCCCCCCCACCCCACTGAAAAATTCCTGGCGACGCCGATGTTTATATTGATTCATTGTAGTCAAACGTTGGTTCACTTTCGTTTTTTTTAAAGTCAATAAAGAAATGGATATTTTATTAAAAGTTTACGTTGTCTCCAGTAACGTCCCCTCAGGACAGATGAAACTGAAACGTAAAGCCGAATACGATCTTCCAATTACTTTCCACATATTATTTTATTTCGAACTGTGGGCCTACGCTGTGTTATCTCATACAGAGATTTGTTTCAGGGATTTTCCTTGGAAGCCCCGTGAATATTATACAGTGACGAAAATGACACTGCACTGCCTACACTCGGTTTTCTGACTCATTGTCCTCAATCCTGCGCATCTTGTCGGGGCTGTCCCTAGAGCCGATTGGCCGCTAGCGCTCTCTCGACGCGAGGGTGACCGGGGATATGTCTATATAATTGAGGCCGGACCGGCACAATACTCCACACACTCACTACGAGCGTCATCGGCAACAGAACCAACGCTCTTCCCTTCTTGCCTCCGCCGTCATCAACGATCGCATGCAAAGCATCCCGCATCATCATCATCACCATCATCTAACGGCGAGTCAACTCTCCGCGTTGACACAACCAAATACCCTAAATTAGTCTATCAAACCGCCGAGACACAAACATCTGAGTTCGGCTAGCATTTTCTTGCTCTGTCGGTGAAACACCATTCTTTTTTTCTAATTGGTGAGTACGATTGCAAATTTTGATGGTATTTTTTTCCAAATTGTCAGGATTATTTTGGCCATTTGCCATGCTGCTAAGGTATTACATTTTAATATTGCATCGGTCAACTGAAGTACAGGGCCTGCAACGATTTGCAGTACGTATACGAACGAGTCTGTGTGTGGTATATTTCGGATTTTTAAATCAGAACATTCACATTTTGTTCTGTACTTTTTGGTAATATGAACGGCTTGTTGTCTTTGTTTCTTGAGGTATTTTGCGGTTTGTTCTTGAGATTTGGTTTATATGTGAATTTGGCCGTCAATTTCAAAACATGTTTACTGTATTGAAATCGCTGTATACCCCTCCGGCCATTGTCTCTACGATTACAGCTTAATTGGAATTTACTATTCCAGATTTTTGCAACCCCTATCGGTCTATATGCGAAGTGTTGGCTATCGGGTGTAAAACGCACCAAAATTTACCGAGATATCAGATTCGCTGAGTGGGCGATTCCCATCCTGGTATTTCATCTTTCTTTTGATAGGCAGCTTGTTTACCACACTTGGGCCATTTTAGATAATCCCGATGTCCTTGTGCGCGTTTAATATCACCAATTCAATCACACCGGTTTTTTTTTTGCTAAGTCTGGATGTTACTCCCCGAGGGCGTTATTATTACGCGTTGCTTACGTCTAGCGCGAGTTTCCGTGACGGAGTATGTGTTTTGTGTTGTTGGCTGAGCATTCAGTGGGTGAGATTTGTAAGAATTTTTAACGCGATTTCAGGATGCTTTTGTCAGGATTGTTCCTGATTTGGATGACTTCTGTTTTAAAGAATCCCTTTTTGAAATCTAAAAGCGGTGGGCAGCCGTGTTAGTTAGGCAAAATTTAATATATAAAAGTAAGTTGGCACTTTAAAAGACTAACTAGAGTGAAAGTGTGCATGAGCTTTCGTAGCTAAAACTACTGGAATCTCTGAGGTTTTACCATCTAGGTGTTTTTACCTTCGAAAGTTTATAAAGAACAAATCAAGCAAATTCGACATACATGGTGCCAACGGTTGCTCTGGCGCTCTCGGCGACTCTCAAACACTGCCGAGTATTTTGTGATTTTTTTTTTTTTTTTTTTTTTTTAAATCTTCCCAGATCTCACCCACCCTTGCATACAGATCAATTTATTCAAGAGTACTATGCATTCAAGATGCCGAAGGCTTATCTTGTCTACAACTGTAACATTGATATCTAATTAGTATCGACATAAATTCCTCTCACATGTCGGATTTCGAGGTCCTCCGGTAGTTACACTTGCTGAATTTTAATCAACTGATTGAAGCGGGGATAGAAATTTGGATGCTCGAATGATTACAGTCAACAAAATATTTTATATGAAATTACACATCTGAATCACCGAATGCACGTAACCTTCGTTCAGAGAAGCATATTTTTAATTATTCATTTTTAGGGAATTAGTCGGAGCATCGGTATCATAAAACGAAATCCCCTGTCTTTTTTTCTCTTCAGCTTGATATATGCGATGACGCATAAAATAAAAAGAAACTCTGCTCTGTGGAG
This sequence comes from Patiria miniata, assembly GCF_015706575.1. Taxonomy (NCBI): domain Eukaryota; kingdom Metazoa; phylum Echinodermata; class Asteroidea; order Valvatida; family Asterinidae; genus Patiria; species Patiria miniata. The sequence goes on from NW_024037054.1 coordinate 16,501,788, forward strand.
GAGTAAAATATCAGTCGATTAAAATTAAAACCACGCGACTTCCGGTTGTCAGATAATAGATTGATTGCTTCATGAATATTCATGTGGACAGTTATGCTGGTGCGCGTCTTTGCGATTTCGTGTGTGCTTTTCTCTGGTTCTTGTTTTCAAACAAAAGCTGTAATTATTTTGTAGTCTTAATTTTAGCATTTAACGACAAAGAAATATTCTAATGTGTTATTGAACTGAACAAACACCATTAGTCGTGTTTGTCCACTGTCGATCAGATGTCTTTTAATGCGCGGTCTCCTTCTGGACTAATTGCGGGCTGCCCGTCTGTTAATCCTTCCGGATTAAGGGATTTGTTTCTACTCTTTGGGTTGAGCTTCATAAAAATGTTGATTGCTTTTCGACTAATGGCGCTCGGCCGTGTGGCTTCCGGATGCGTCATGCTCTTGTATGCTCATAGATGATTGTGCTTTGTTTTGACCATTGATATCGTAAAAGCAGGATTACAATCAAATATTTTGTGTCTGTAAAATCTGTTCTCCTCGAGAATCATCTCTATTATAATGTGAAACCAAAACAAAACGTGATTGCTGTACAACAGCTTTTCTTTCAAGTGGACAAGCTCCGCTTTGCAGAACTTGCAGATCCGCATTTGCTCCTCCCCCAGACCTTTTTTTGCTAGGAACCATCCTCAATCCTTCAAAACCCCCCAATATCTTACACTTATGTTCAAATGAAGGATAACCACTGCCTCCTTCAAAATCGCCCAACAGCCCTGCTTCTTCAAACACCATTCAGCCTCAATCCTCCAAAGTCAACCCATACTGGATGTCCATGTGCCCTTAATCCTACACAATCCTCCAGAATTGTATGTTGCATTCAGCCTCAATCCTCCAAAATCCTCCAAAGCTGCCCTGAGGACTTTGGAGGATTGGCTCAACATAAGTTAGGACCATTGCCATAGTATAGGGGCGTAGCATATTTTATGACACAACCGAAGTACACCTGCAAAAACCGTCCAGTACAGGTCATACATAGTGGAGTGTTCTCAAGTTTGATAGCATGGCAAAGCGTCAATTTGTTCGAGACAACGGGCTGAAGAAAACAACCCTGCCCTTGTTGGCATTTGATTCAGCCGGCTGGACTCCTGAGCACGGCCGAAGCAGATAATCCTAGCGTCTTCTTCCCGCCTACGGGGTTGCCCTCGAATAATAGAGTATGGTGCTGGTTGAGGCTCTCTACTCTCTGTAATCTTCCGAGGAAGATGCGAGGCGATTGGAGTTGAGCCCGGGGACCGGTAATCTCATTTGAGAATGAGTTTATTTTGCAGTGCAAAATGTTTCATGTTTGCATCAAATTAAATGAGTCATTAAAGGGTAGTAAGAAGTGTGTTGCCTTGTTTTCCGCGAGATTAATGTTGCCACATTCTTTGCGCGCAGAGAACTGGGGAAAACACATGATAATTTAAAAAAAAAATGGAATCTGGTGAAAAACGCCTACACAGTATTGGTTTATGATTCTCTGGGGCTTACTTGCCTGGATTGCACCTGTGTTATGAGTTTACCCTTTTAAAAATATTTGTCTGTTATTACTGCGTGGGTTACAGCAAGGGAACGAGGTTGACCGTCCACGATTGGTCCCTTTGGATTTCAGTAGCAAATTGGGGAGCGTTAACAGGACTGCTCTGGGGACGGTCAAGTCAGACAACCTTTTTAGTGAATGCTCGAAGAAAACAAAACCGACCAATGACCTGTGAGATAAGAAAATACGAACAATGGAGCGTGTGCGTTTATTGGACGATAATGACGCGTGATGAAAAGACATAGGTCAGCCTGCCTGGATGGATAGGCCCCCTGGGTGTTAGCATTTCGTGTTGTTTCTCCTTGGCTTATGCTACGGTTGTGTGGTTATCAACTGGCTGCAGTAAAAAAAAAAGACCAGGCTAAGGGTTTCGGTCTGATTAAACCCCGCAGCGAGTCAATATAATGAATCTTTCCACCTTGTCATCTTCTCCCGCGATATAAAATATAAAGATACTTTTTTAATTAAATATCTGTCGTTCCTCTAATGCATATAATAATGTTATAATTCTATACACTGCGATGTGTAATCGAATATCATTCTATATCTGTCTATATGACTTGAAGCTTTTGCATGCATGGCGGATAAGATAAAGATATTACTTTCCACATGGCGTTCCCGCAATCTTTCTACTTTATTCTGTATCTGTCGTTCCTCTACTGGATGTATCATGCAGTCCTCATTTTTCTGCGGTCAACAATTCTCATGAATGCATTACTATGTTTTACGGCTTTCCTTCTCGCGTTATGCGTCGTCCAATTACCGGTCACTAATTGCTAGTCTGAATCAAACAACAGGGCTTCACAAGGAGTGTGTCATTAGCCAGTGTCCGTTAATAAGGCTCTGTAAGACTTCATGACGTGTGCCGTTACGTGATTTTAAATTTGTTGTTGTATCATGGACAATTTTCATTTTTTAATCACGAGATTTTTTGGGGGGCTTGATTATAATTAGATACAATGAATATTTTTGAAGTGTATATTTTTCAACAGAAAAAAACCCCGTCGTGGCCAATGTTGTGTTTTTACAACAATAAGCAGTTTCGATTTATGCATAGAAATAATCTTTGGTGAATGTTTTCACAGATTGACAGCCATGTATCGTTTTCTAGTATCTAAGTGCCCCAAGCGGTGATATGAAGCTGGCCTACGTGATTATGCGCGCGCCATGCATAATAGAGTATTGATTAACTCTCGTGTGGACAGTGGATGTCGTGCGGTTTGCTGGTGCATCTGGCCTGCTGTATACTGAGCGTGAACGGGGAAGTATTACGTACGCGTTTGTGCATCTTTCGCTTTTGCATCGCTTGAGGGGGGGGGGGGGGTGCAAATGAGTGTCCGTTGAGGTTGTGACGTCAGTGGCTCGCCAAACTAGGGACCATCTCTCTGTGAAAATCTTCTTGTCTTTTTCGATAGGATTCAAATTGTTTGATTTCGAAACAGCAGTATTTTTGGTATACACCTTTGATTATTTAAGTCCTTACGAAAGAGACTGCGGTGGTAATCATTATAAGGAAATAAGACAGTACCAGACGTTAACACAGGATTATTGGTAGTATATCATTGCACGAATAGATCATTTGCATACAGCAGCCATGTTGGTGGTGATTTAGTTATTTTGATGAAGTAATAATGGATGCACAAAAATCGTTTTACATGTATATCCCCATGGAATGAAAAAGCACTTCACCCTAGGTAGCTGCTTTTTAAAAGGGTTTGCATGAGCTCTCAGTTTGTACTCAGTTTTCATGTTACCTTAATTCCTGGTGCACCACTGCAAGTGATATTCTGTTATTAAAGCCACTATATACGATATTCAAAATATTAAAAGTTCCTCACTTTATCTCATAGAATCTTCGAAAAATGCCTCTCTGTCCCACCGGCATTGCAAATTCACTTCCGCCCTTAAGGCTAAGATTTTCCCATTTTTTTTTCCATTCATCCGTTCCCGCCGAAAGTCGGCTCGCGCGGTCTCGGGGCAACGGCGGTCTTTATACATCAAACCAGGGGGACTTAAACGTGTTGGATTTAATGGCATTTGCCGGATTTGTTGAGTGGTTTAGGAACAGCCGGCCATCTGCTTCGCCAAGGATGCATTAATCAGTCGAAGCTACTCTTTATAATACTCTTCGTGGGCAGCGACATTGGGGAGAAAAATAGGTTGAAGCAAATCAATGAATTCACATTTAGGGCGCTTGGACAGAGTTATTGAAATCTCAGGCAGCAAACTCGGCAGTGTCGACCGGAGTTACTCTGCTAGTTGCCAAAATAATGTGGATAGTTGAATAGCCAAAAATATAGTGATTATTTGGCTTACGTGCGTGCGAATACCCTTCCATTACCTTAACATCGCAACATTATATTGTTGAAGTTCTCAATTTAAAATACAATCTAAGAATAAAATGTTGTACCTCATCAATGGTTGTACCATCATGCTTACGTGTATGCTTTAACGTCACCCCCAGGTCAATTGAAAAAACCATGCTGATGTTGCAATAAAGAAAAAAAAACGACTTAAAGTAAATAGTGTGATGATGAGACGTCTTAACGCCCCAGGAGATCTCAGCTCTGGTTCAGACACGCTTTCAGTCTTTCATAAAATTTATTCACCGTGTTGATGGAAAATTGTGAACGCCCATAAAAACCGCTGTTTGGTGACAAAGCACAGACATCTTTCCTTTGTGGCTGGTATCCCACGCATCTTCTCAGTTTCTTTAGTTCTGTCTTCCCCCCTGGTGGATGCGTCCATTGTGGCGTCGTGCCTCCTCCTTTCTTCATTTCAGTCTTCAAGATCTCTTGTCCTGTTTTCTTCTGAGCAGTCGATCAGGTATCCCTAAGCCTCTAAGCTTACAGTGCAGTGACAGTGTGGGAGCTAGACACCCGATACGGCTTGCGATGCCCCATGTCAATACCGGTGCATGCTGATGGCTTAGTGGCTATCTTCATAAGATAGCAAACTTGCCGGCACACACAGTCCCCGCGTTTTCATTTTGTGCTTGTATACAGTGTTTACTTCTACCGCGTAGGCTGGTTTGAATCTTAAACCCCCATCCCACCCTCACAAAATTGGTCACAAAAGTCTCTTTTTTTTCCCCAGGTAGACCATAGGGAGTGAACAAGGGGGAGTATTAAGTCAACAAACGGGACCAGTGCTTATATCGAATGTTCCTTTTGTGTAGGAAAGGAGAAACCTGCCATAACATGGTTCCCTTTCTAAGTGTTTTGTGTTGACAGCTTGTGATGTGCCAGTGTGGGGGTAGCGAAGCTGCAAAGATCTTTCTCCGAAGTTTTCTGCTTTCAAGTTGTTTGTCTGAGCACAGAATTTAATGTTTATCTTCTCTCTCTCTTTGGTGTCTTTCTGCAGTTACCACGCGATCGGAGCATCCGTTTACGCGTCATGCCTGAACAGAGCAACGACTACCGCGTGGTGGTGTTCGGAGCCGGGGGCGTCGGCAAGAGTTCCTTGGTACTACGGTTCGTCCGGGGAACCTTCAGAGAGACTTACATTCCCACGATAGAGGACACCTACAGACAAGTCATCAGCTGCAATAAGAACGTATGCACCCTGCAAATAACAGACACAACCGGTTCGCACCAGTTCCCAGCAATGCAGCGCCTGTCAATCTCCAAAGGCCACGCCTTCATCCTGGTCTACTCCATCACGAGTCGGCAGTCATTGGAGGAACTCAAACCCATCTATGACGTCATCAGTGAGGTCAAAGGGGACATCGATGGTATCCCGATCATGCTGGTGGGCAATAAGTGCGACGATGGTAACCGGGAGGTGACCATACAGGAAGGCATGGAGCAGGCCAAGTCTTGGGGCTGCGCGTTCCTGGAGACCTCGGCCAAGACAAACTACAACGTCAAGGAACTTTTCCAGGACTTGCTTCAACTGGAGAAGCGACGGACCATGAGCCTCCATTTGGAGACCAAGAAATCCAAGTCGCAAAAGAGGCGCGAGAAGCTGAAGGGCAAGTGTACGGTGATGTGACTTCAAAGACGCCGCTCCTTTGATAAGACTCTATTGGAGGCACAAATGGCGCGCGGCTAGCAACGTGTCGGCGCTTTTAAGCCGTCATGACGTCAGCTAACTTTGTCACACATGCGCGTCAAAAAAACCCCTGACCAAATATGGCGTCACCATAAAAAATTGCAATTCCCGTTTGCAAACGGTGACACCAGTGGATCAAATTTAATGCAAGAAAAAAGTTTATCCGCAGGTCGGATGAGTTCTGAGAACATTGCAAGTTTGTCTGAAGCTTTCAGAAATGAAAAGAAAAAAAAGAAAGATTTCTTTTATCCGAAATGTTATCCGAAAGAAAAAAGAGTTAAAGTAAAATTAAGATCAACGTGTCTTGAAGACGTTTGCACGAATCAGAGAAAATATATGTTTATCCTATGCACAGATTAATGTGTTAACTACTCCTGTCTTTAAATATCTTAATTATTTTGTATGGATATTTCGAAGAAAAAAAATACGTGAATGTTTTTCCCCCTACAATTTACTTAATAACGTGGGGACATATTTTGAGAACGAGGTTGCAAGATGCAGCTGAAGTTAAAATCTAAACGAGGTTTGCGAGACGTTAGTTGAAACCTTTTTTGCTTATTTAAAGCCACTTTGCACTTTGCAGTTTACAACTTAACAAATATACCGACTCTCGTTTGAGGCATCAGTTGTATACAATCTTCCTTGTTTTATACTTAAAGCTAATAAACGTAGCACGTAAGTTTAAGAAGAATATCAAATTATGAAGAAGACTGATTCACATTCCTATTTCTAGGAGAAAAAAAAACACTCGTGTATTTATGAAATGACAGAAAAGAAGAAGATATTTTATAACTTGGTTTAGCCTTATAATTATACAAGTTATATACAGATATATTGATAACGTTTATAGAGATTAACTATTAACAGCAAAGGTATGAGGTGATGGTTTATTGTGTAGGGGTTTCATAGCCTGAGTGAGATGATATCTTTCAATCATCTATTTTTTACTTCAATTAGAAACGCATTACACTGCTGCTAAAGAAACGTCTGCGTTCCAGGCTATCGCGTCTTGGAATTTTACCATCAGGTTTAAAAAGAAAGTGTATGATAATATGCCGAGCATTTGTAGCCAAAAAATAAAACGTTTGTGAATCCGGAAGTTTGAGATTCATTGACGCCATTTTGTGCGACTTTTTTTTATACATCTTAACTGGATCCAAGGGCGTGGTGGTTTCCATGACAACAAGAGACATGTTCTCCTTTTTTTTAAAGGATGGAGCCTTCACGGGTTATGCAATAAAAACAGGCGCCATTTTCTTGAGAAAGTATGTTTTCAAACTTGTACTCGTATCAAAGGTGGTACTTTGAAGTTCGTAACTCAATTACAAATTCATAATAGACCCGAACTCTGGACCATCACGCCCATGGAATCAGCATGTACTGAAACAAAATACTTTTTTTAAACAATTAAATTGAAATTAACTTCTTGTAACAAACGAGAACAGGTCAACGAGTTTGAGAAAATTTGAAAACAAAACAGTTTTATATAGTCGAAGCCGCGATTAAATAACAAAGAAATTGCCTGTGGCCGTTTCTAATATGTATTTGACAGGAGAAACGTAAAAGCTATTACTGATAACATAAATCATCTGATTCTCTTCAAAATCTTGAAAATTGAATTAAAAAAAAGCAACAACGAAAATGTTTCATAGTGCAAAGCCATAGAGACGCAGCATTTATTCAGGTTCATCCCGATGAAATTTAGCATCTTTTCTTTTCGAAAGAAAAGTTTGATCTTTCGCCTCATTTTTTTTTCTGAGGTTCACACAATTCTTTTCTTCAGTTTTGTCTCTTTTATTTGTACTCCGAGTTACGAATCATTGTGATTGTTGTATGTTACGGCTTTTTGTTTGGCGATTTACTACGGCCAAAGTAACGTGTTACTTCGTCATATTTTGATTTAAGAAAAAATGTGTACAATTATTCCTTACGTATAATGGTTTATCCCAATGATAATTGTATAATGATATATAAAAAAAACTATTTTATTTATTGAGAAGAGGAATAAAATTACAATTCCAAAGTTGAACTGCTCCTGTGTTTATATTTGTTTTTATTTATAGTTGACTCTTCATAAAGAAACTACATGCGCTTCCTGATCAACTGCGCATGTGCCAACAATTCATAGTGGGTATATTTGGGGGCGGGGCTTATCCTGATCAGTTTTCATAAAAGGACATTTCTTAGCGGATGAGGTCACTGTAGCAACAGCCTCTCGTGATTACAAACGAGACGAAATCAAGGTGTATGCAGTTTAAAGGTAGCTTGAATGAAACAATTTCAGTTTAAATTAGCATTAACTAAAAGCTTCAGTAAATATATTTCTACTCTTTCTACCCAGAATTTGGGGTCACTAGAGCGCCCCCACTCGTCCAAAAATCTGGCCTATTCCTCCAATAAATTTTCACGTGACATACATTTGAAAAATCCGATATATTAAAGGAAGCTTGAGGCAATACTGGCAACCAGTTACAAACTTTTGTCCAGGAATATTGAATTCGTCTCTTTTACTTTAGAAGATCTGTTTTCAGTAGGCTATGCGCCCTTTGTCCTTACTAAAATTTGAGGGCGCCCTTTTTGTTTAATATCGTTACAATCTCGCACTGTTCATAAGATAGAATAAGGGTCGTGATAATGCAAATCAATATTAGGTTTTTTGGTAATACACGGAGTATACAGAATTTATGTATCGATGAAGGGCAAAGGCTGCGTGAAAATGTGAAAATTGGGATAGAACCATGGTATGTTTCTTTAAGCTTTGCTTGATTTATTTTTAAAAAAAAATTAAAAATAATGTGCCTAATTGACCAACTCAATAATTTTCTTGGCACCAGGGATTCCTCGACAACGATTTGAAAAACCAAGACCTTTGTTCATTCTTTTAGCAAATGAGGAATACAAAAGGAAGTTACATTGAGATTGTTGACGTTTTCGCTCGTACCCCGCCCTGCAAACTGGACGCTGGGATACTCTGATGAATTCACTCTCTGATTGGTGGATTTTGCGTGAACAGCGGCCTGCGCGTCATCAAGGTCATGACTCTGCAAGGTTTGAAAAGGCCTTTAAGACTGATTCATTACTCTTTTATTCCAGTTTAGAGATTGTTTTTCTCGTTGAAAAGCGTAACAATGTAGGAAATTCTGTAAAACTTATCTGTGTTGTAAATTTACAATTCCCGTCTCTCGCTCAGGCTCTGTTTCGAATCACGAACGGTCGGATTGCATTACGCGACGCTCAAAATTTTGTCCACATGGTCCGCAATGAAACAGAAATCACATCCGGTATGGAATGTGCGCAATTCTACGGACAGTTTTCGGATACCATTTGCGCACATTGTCTAATAGCGGTCTTGAACAGCTGCAGCCAGATGCTTTATACATAGGCCACTTCCTTCACAAGATTCTGTGAAGCTCATCAGAGTATCCTAGCGTCCTGTTTGCAGGGCGGGGGTTACGAGCGAAGTTGACGTTTACATAAAGACAATTCAGTTTTAACACGTAACAGTTCAAGTTACAACACGTGAAGGCGCTCAACCCCCCTGCTCAGACAAAAGAAAAAAAAATCCTCGGATTTGAAAAACGCCCCCATTAGAAGATGGCACCAGCCCGCCCCCCCCCCCCCCCACACACACACCCAAACGTGTGTTCACCGTCGATCGTGGACGTCCTATTGTCCCTCTTTTGTTTGTAACTTTTTAGGACGACTCCCATAGGTTTTGTACACGACCAAAATCACGGACGTGTGCTGGGAATCGTGGACGATATTGTTCGCTTTTGTTCTCTGGTATTTTTCGTGCACGGTTTGAAAAGATGAACACGTACACACACACACAAGTTTACGTTACATACCAAGTGTGGACATTCCCTTCGTTTCGTGTAGTTAAGAAAAACCAGTGAAAAAAATAATTTTTCTCAAACTTCTATGATCCCCTACAGTGTTTCTCTTCATTTTGCCACGGATAAACCTAAACCTGTTTTCCAGAAATGGGGAAACACTGTGTGGACTTGCCCAAGTCCACACAACGTGGCCTCTACCTGGTTTATGTGGACCTCATTTGTTCGGAAGTCCACACAGTGAATGTAATGCCTACCCACGCGCACGTGTACGCACACACTTTTTGATTATACGGAAGCCAAGTGTCGGGAGGAAAAAAACAGTGTCTGCATTTCCGCACTGATTTACTGATTGAAAAAAAATAATTGACGGGCCTGACTCGTACCCCTCCTCTTTAAAATGTTCCTGAATCCGCCCATTAGGTGAGGGTGCTTGTCTTATCTCAGTGCCTAATGAAAGGCCATTGTTTCGCATCTATGGTAAGTGCATGACGCATGTCAGTGTTTGGATGAGGGATGAAACCCGACATCATCAGCATATAACCTTGTTTTTACTCGTACACAGGAGACCCAGGGGCGCATGTTTAATGTTTCGCACCCTAGGAGGCAGAAGCCCACTGACTGACGTACGAATCCCTAGGCTTACTCTGCCCTTTGGGTATATCCTTCGTGTCTTCGTGACACAGCATCTAATAATTAGGAAGTTGTATACATTTTTTTTAACACCTCCGGCGTTTTTCCTTTGCAAGGTAAAAGAAAGCCACACAAAATGACCCGTAACGAATACGTCGATAGTTTGGGAGTGAAACCAATACATTATTTTTTGGTACATCCATCCTGCTAGTATCTTTTACTTGTTTTTGGAGACTTTTCAGGATCGGGTTTGGCAGTGGCGTATCCAGCTTTTGTTGTTGTTGGGGGGGGGGGGAGACCGCACTCGCACATCCGCGCCGAAATGTAGATTTTTTTTCTCTGGACACTTGGCCTCCGTAAAATAAGAAAGGGGGGGGGGGTGGTACCCATCTTTCAAATGGGGGCGTTTTTATGTATACTGCTGGAAAATATATGCCTCTGGATACGCCACGGGGGGGGGGGGGGGGGGGGATGGAGGCCGCAGTGCACCCCATCGTATGTTCAGTTGGCTTCGCTCGATTTTCCTAAGATTTTTAATGGAAGACTAACACTGTTGTCTGTATCTGGGTTCACCCCAGTAAATAGGCAAAAAATCCGTCCGCAGAGCTCATGAAGAAAAGTTATACACTCAAAGTATTCTATATTAAAGAGTTCTGAGAGCCATGGAATTGGGGAATTGAAGAGATGTGGCAATGCACTTCGGACCTGGACTTGGGGCTTCAAATTTTGCACATTTTGCATGCAATTTGGACCGAAAGTTGCGCTACTTAGCCAGGTTGTGGAGGGATCCTTTTCAAGATGGACACTTTTCCAGTTAGGGAAACATAACTCGTTTTAGTGGTGGTCGTCTTTGGTGAGAATTTCTCGAAAAGTCAATGGTCAACCCACCCAAACTTGAAAAGAAAATGAAAGATGACGCGTTGGCCATTACTTTTCTGTGCAGCATGAACACTTGTGAGAGATATAAGTATTTTAAAAAGAATTTTGAAGTACGGCCAAATTATTACTGGTGTCTATGGGAATTTTTATACTGGTGTGCACCCATCTGATATGGATACCACAAGAGGGCGCTCTCCATATTTTGGGGGATATCAGGTTAGGCTATGCAGATTAATCATGGATAATAACTGCTATGTTTTTCCATTTGTTCGTAGTATTGTTCATATAATGGGGTACGTCATCCACTTATAGCGAAGGATGTCCACTACCAGCACAATGTAGATCCAGAAACACCAGATTTTTTTTTATTGCGTTTGTTCAATGGTATAACACCGTAGCGTGCAAGTCACAGAAATCATTACCACAAAAATCTGACCATCAAGTACGCGGTAAGACATTTTAATAAGCTGACCATCATGGCCAGAATGTGCGCCGCCGTTTTCGTTTCTGCTTTGCTTTCGTGTCTGTGCACGAGCAGTTATGTCGGCCTGACTGATGCCGGTGTCCCAGCTAATAGAGCTACACAGGACGGTTAGTACAATCATTTTGTTTCCCTGAAAGAAATTTCCCTCGGAATAAAAAGGGAAAAATATATCAGGTTGAGGAGCGATTTTTATTTGTCTTTGGGTTCAATACTTGTTCATTTACTATTTTTTGAATATCATTTTTTCCTCCAAATTAACCACAAATGAAACTGACTAGATGTATAATAGTAGTTGTTCAAAGAAATTGATTGGAGCGGGGTTTTGAAAATTAACCTGCGACCTCCGGATTTCCGTTCCGGTGCTCTACCAACTGTGTCATCCAGCCTTATGTTGGCGGTCACCTTATAATTCGTCAATGTCTTCGTTGTATGTGCTATGTAGCTTTGCAGGGATTACTCCTAAGTCACGATGCAAACCCGGGTAAAAGTGAATGCGTATCAGCCAAAGATTCCATTTTGACACCTATCGTTTTGCATATTCTTCTCATTCCCTAGTAGCTATACTAAAAATGCCTTTTAAGAAACACAATTTTTTTCAGAAGACATAACAAAATTATTATCAGAAGACTTTCGTAAACTTAGGACAATTTAAAATACTATTTTGTAAGAAAGTGAAACTTTAACACGAGTGCTTTCTCTCAAAAGTTAGTCCATTAAAACGTAACAAAGACATAAGTTTTATAAAAGTAGCAGCGGCTATATACATGATTATTATTTGGCTGTGATCTTTCGATTACCAACTCCTGAGTATCTCTCATTTATAGGCCCATATCCCAATCATACAGTTTCCACGATGTTTTCAGAGAAATAGGTACCGCTACGATAACCATTCAAATCGTTTTATCTCACTATTTTTTATTTTAATGTCGCAGTTGGCATCAAAGCTGCGCCCCAACTTGCCGAGTTGTCGGCATGTGCCACGGGGTTGAGTCTGTACCAGGGCGGACTGGACTACAACGGGTACGGGTGTTACTGCGGCATAGGGGGCACTGGTAGCCCGCTGGATGAAACGGACACGTAAGATGACTTCATTTAATGTTCAGGAACCTTGTCCGATTTCTAAGTATAACATGGAGCGATTACAACTATAGAGTTGTAGTCTAGTCAACCACTAGTCCGGTCAAGAGTCAATCACACGTCCTTTCATCACAAGCCCAGTCACAAGTAACAGGGGTAACCAATGACAAAAGAATGTTTTTGTCCCACTCTAGCATGTGACTTGACTTCCTACTCGATTGCAGCCCAAGGGCGGATTCAGAACACATATTTTTTTTGGGGGGGAGGGCAAAAAAAATGTGGTCCACCCAAAAGTGTGTCCAACAAATTACGGCGAGGGGTTCAAGTGGGGCCCGCTTCGGGGCCCTGTAAATTGTTGGATTCTAGATGCTCTGTGGTGCGATCTGGGGCAATTTCTGACCACTTTAGCATTTGTTTTTGAGGAAAAGATTGTGGTGTATACGCAGTGCCTGCCTTTATTGCGACGTCACTAAAGAAAATAAAAAAACCCAAAAACAAATTGGGGGGGGGGGGCATGGCCCCCGTTGGCCCCCATGATGGACCAGCCCTTGTTGCAGACTTGTGATGTACTTGTGAGGACTTTTGATGGAATTGTGAGGACTTTTGATGGACTTATGTGGACTGTGATTGACTTGTTAGGACGTGTGGTGGACTTGGCATGACTTGTGAGGACTCGTGATGGACCTGTGAGGACGGGTGATGGACTTGTGAGGACGCGTGGTGGACTTTAAAGGACGTGTTATGGACTTGGGAGGACTTGTGAGGACGTGTAATGGGCCTGTATAGTGGAGTCTTACCCACAGGAAATCAGTAGAAAAAAAAGTTTAATATATTGTTGTTTCAAAGACAGCGCGTTCAAGTGGTACTTGGGATGTCACTTACCCGCACATTTTGAAAATGAAAAGATTTTCCCCCATAAATTGGTCCATCAGTCTGATGATTATCACATTAGGCCTATTTTATCTATTAAAAATAATACCCTGATATTTTGAGGTGCAGGTTTTTACTGGTCTACTACATAGAATTTAGAAAGGTCAAGTATTAACGGAGAAGACAAAACAACTAAGGCGTTTTGGATCAATTGACCTCAGGTGTTATTTTATTGACTCCGTTTCTGAATAACTGCAAATATGAAGGATTGCAAAAACGAATCAAGTGGTACGCATCAGGGCGAATTGCGGGCATGCACCCGGAACCGAAGTAGAAATTAAAAGAGTTTATATTCATTCCTCTTTTTCCATTTTTATGTCTTTTCTTTCAAACTATAATTCGTGTAATGATTAAGGTTACTGTACAATCTAGCGCGACAAGTATTAACAATTTATTTTGCAACACATGTGCAACATTTTGCTTTAAATCTCTGTTACTGACTTAGATTTCATGGTGCAATGTCAAAATTGTCATATTAAAAAAAATAGAATATCTCTAAGTTTGTTCACATTTGAAATCTGTTCAGAAATTTAGAGTATGCCCCATGCTAGTTTATTCTTACTCTCGATCGATGTGCTGTTTGACTCGCTTAAATTAGAGTTCTTCATTTTTCAAAGGTGACAAAAATAATACATTCATGAATACCAGAGTAATAGAACAGAAAAAAGTTTTTACCCACCACTTAACAAACATTTCAAACTTTACAAACATTTCAAAGTTATTGCAACGAACAGTCTGTGCACACTTTTGTTGTCATTGCTTTCTAGCACTAGTGCTCTGGCGGAGGGGCTCCGGCGGCGCGCACCTGGCCTGGTTTTTGGGTCTGGCTAGCGCGCGCTCCGGAAATAGGCTCTACAAATAGGTTGGTTAAGTGGGGTTCTTTTGTTCACTTTCGCGGGTAGGGCTTGGCTTGATTTCAGGGTTGGGTAAAGTTGCTACAATTGTATACATTTGTTCAGACTGTGTGCATGTCTATGATGGGAATTGATCAGTTGCAGTTCTGGTTGCGGTGCGGCAAGTTGCCCGCAGAGTCCGCTCGGCGAAATAAATAAGATTTTCCTTCAGAGTTAGAAATCCCGTCTGTCTGTCTGTCCCCTTTTCTTGCGTTTGGCCGGATTTGGCGGACAAGAGCCCAGTAGGATCCCGCTACATTATTATTGCCACACATTTTGTTGTCTTCCTTGTAATAACGTTAATTTGATTTGTGTGTCTTTTTATCACTCCGTATAGTTGCTGTTACATCCACGACAACTGCTACCTACAAAGTCCATGTTCCTCCAGCCTCCTCTACTATTCCATTCCCTACAAATGCAGCACAAGCGGATGCAGAACTGACGATGTCACCATCACTTGCAGTAAGACACCAATGGCATTAATTTTCTTCGGAACAGACCTACCTCTTATTAAATAAAATGCCTCTTTCTTTACGTTATGAAGGTATTCATGTGCAGTGTTTCGGCAAGGTCTGTTGCAAACCAAGGCTTACATTTACGTCCTTGGGGCAGCCCTTAGAATTCAAAATGGCGCTTGATGTTTTTAAAAGAACGAAAGGTCTTATATAAACCTTATTTTGTTTGTAAAATATTGAGCGCCAATTTTGTATGGACTGCCACAAGGGCATACATTTTAACTATGGTTAGCAACAGCTTTTGCCTCAAAAATGCATATTAACACTTTATTTATTATGCGAGAAAGAGGCATTTTTGTTAAGTCTTTTGATGCGTTTGTTGATTGTTTTGTATTTTCAACAACCCAATGATATTTTTGGAAATATTGATAAGTTTTCTTCATTTTTTTTTCGACGTGGGCCTTCCATAGTTTGCCAACCCGTGGTTGGCAAAAAGTTTATGTGGGCGCTGTGACTACGCGATTTCAAGGTTTTTAACATACACAATTTTTTGCCATTTCAACTCAATAAAAAAATATTTCCAATCTTAAATTTCCTGATATTGAGGAAAAGCAACCGATTATGAGAATGAACTCCAACAAACGTTATACTTCTACTGTAATTTTCCAAATTGTATGTCATTGTTTTCCGTAATGTGTGTAGGCCTTTGATTCACAGCGCTGAATCGAATCCGACGGTCCTGTACTTCGATTTCTGACCTGCTTGGTTGTTCACACTGTGTTTAAATAGCGCCCGCTGTCGGTAATACTTCAAACTAAAGTCCGTCTACATCATACGGACAGTACAGTTACGTCTTCGACCAAGACAACTAGACAAGGGGTTTCAAATTTTTGATCCTATTTGCGAGAATCCGATAACAGAATGGGCCTTTGATCATAATGTTATTATTGTAGGGAGACCAAGTGCGCCCTCTGTTGTTATCTAAAAGTTTTGCGAGTGATTTGCATATCATGACCTTTGGGCTTCCCGCGTAAAGACAAGTTTTCTCCTGTGGGCTTCGAGCAGAGAAGACCGACATAAAATTGTCTCCGCAAATTCTCTCTTTTTGTAGGGAGCATGGCTCCTGCCATGCTCCTGAGATATATCATTCTGGGAGGGTACTTCATAGAAAGATCCCAGTGAGTATTTTGCTGTGTTTCATCATCATTTTGTGAGAGAAACTGTGTAGTTTCGGGATGAGACATTCGTTGCATTGTACTGTCATGACTGTGTAGTTTTGTATTATAGTGTGTAGCGTACATGTGTTGAACTTTGACACACACACACACACACACACATTGTATACGGTGTCATACTTAATCTTAATCTATTATTGTGCATAGGGCTTTTGTAACCGAGCTGGAAAGGTTACGCAGAAAAATTTGAAAGTGACACTGGGTATATATTCCACTATAAATTGATCAAAATTTTATTACGAAAAAACGACAGTCATTCTTCAGCAGTCTGTAATAACAGAAAACAGAAGAATAGAAATTAATTTATTTACAAATATACAATGACTATGAAACCAATATTCAATTATTTAATTATTTGAAATAACCATCTCTCCTTATCCTTGGCTATCTTTTATCATGAGAAATTGCTTTACTTGTTCTATAAACCTCAATTTCCATTGATTTGTTCCATAGAAATGTTTTTGCTGCGAATTTACAAGTACATTTCTTAGAGAGGCATAAAAATAATAAAGGCATAAAAATTTAATCAAGGAGAAATATTCTCCATAAGCACTTGCTATGCAATAATTTTACAACACATTAATCTCCAAATCTCCAAATCTCTAAATCTCCAATTTCTTAGGCACATTTCAAGCAATAATGTTTTATACACGTACCCAAATATTATGGATGCTGGATAAGGGATACACTGGTCTACTCGAGAAGGCTTCTCTATTTGTGACCACTCAGGAACCACAGAACCACAAGCAGTAGCTGTAATAAAATTACTGTACATATTAAGTAATCTCATAAATACTAATAAATGTTTCGATGAAGGAATATTAAATAATCATCAGTGCCATCAAAAAGTTTCATCTCCACAGTACATGTGTACACATCCGTAGTTCTTCTATATTGATGAATTTACAATGCATTTTATACCGTACATCTATATCTTAACATTTGTTTGTTTAAACAGTAATGCTCATAAAAAGAGTATTCAATATTCTGTATTCGTACATCCATCTATATGTCTCATGGTTTCATTTCAGGCTAGAACATTCTCTTATTTCTCTTTCCATCCACGCTATCCAAATTTGATTTCAATAAAGTGCATTGACCCTATAATTCAACATTCAAGAAACATGTATTTAGGATCGAAGTATGTGCAAGTATACAGTCAATATTACCAGGAGGTTCGGTATCGAAAATTCAAGTCATCTTATGCACAATTTTCATATAGACTTGGCTTTCAACCTGGGATATTTGTTTCATGGCATAAAAATGTTTCATACAGACTTGGCTTCCAACCTCGAGTATTCATGGCATAAAAATGTGTCGTAAAGTGCTATTTGAGATAACATCAAAATTTACGAAGTTGAAACACTTACCGGAGCAGTTGTGGCCTGTGTACCTATGCCTCGGGATGTTTGGGCAACTACACGATATGCATGAACACGATATGTGTATGCACATGCGGCGTGCTAACCATGGCAAAACCACGTGAGAAACACAGCAAAATATAGACAAGCTGGCTCGCAATAAGGTGTGGCTGGCAGCAGCAACGACAAGCAGTCAAGTGACCTACCCATGCTTGCTTACTCTCCAAGAAAACTAGCGAAAAATTCACGGAATGTGCGTCCGAAGCCCTATGCTTTTGAGACACTGCACGCAATAAAAGGCTTTTTCGCACTGCATGTCATATGCAAATTGTTACGCAACTCGGTATGCTCTATTCAACGGAAAACACAAGAGGGCGCTCGCAATGCTTCGACAACTTTCGCATCGCTGTTTATGCTAAAAATATAAGACATCGACAAAGAAATATTTTACAGACGGGACCTGGCAGCATAATTACAGGAATTTAAGTCTGGCCGGTCACACTTTGAATACTGGAATTGTTTTAAGAATAAATTTATTGTAGTTCATGTTCATGGAAATAGTCGTCATATCATCATTTTTGTTAGAACACTCGTCCTCTTTAAATAGAGGGCCGGCCTCCTTTTGCCGTCCCGCTACAAAATGGCGTCGTAGACAGGATTGAGTGCTCCGACAGTTGACATCTGTTTCTACATTGCCGTGAACTTTTAATTGACGACGTTTTTATCCGGAAATATTTTGCCCCGGACTTTAGATTTTCTAGTGCACCGGAATTCGTGTTCACGAATCGCACTGAATCGCTTCCGTGAGTTTGATTGTCGCGATCATGGACGTGATGGTCATCATCTGATTTTTGCCTCACCCTGCGTTGAGAGGACTTCATTGACAAGCTACATTGTGTGCTGTGTAACTTTCATTGTAACAATCTATTTTTAGAATTGTATTTGATATTTGACCATTTTTGTATCCAAGCTTAGATCTGTTCAGTTTTTAGGCAGTTGTGCCTTGTGTGAATCTGTAGTAGATTCTATATTAGGAGCAGATAATTATAGAGCTATTTGTTGGCCTGTGCTTTGGATTGAGTGTTTTTGAGTCAAATACTAGTATTGCTTGTTGCACACACACCATTGTGGTTTTCAGCTTATTGCATTTTTTTCGACATTTTATACCAGTGCATTGTGTCCTTTGCTTCTTGTATTATTAGATTGTCTTGGCATCTAATTGGGTGACTTTTTAGACCGTGTCAGTTGGAGATTTTTAGAGTGGAATTGTACTTTTGTCTACAGTGTAGTTAGACATATTTTTGACTTGTATTTTATTGTCTGTTTGTATGCAGACTTGATTGTAGGTCAGTGATTGAGGCCTGATTTTGTAACAAGTCATATTTTTGTGTGTGCATTCCTAGGTAATTATTCCAACCATGTCTGTGCCAGACTCTATTTCGAAGTCAAATAGTGCTTTAGCTAGGACCATAGTTAGTGCCTTCACAAATATTTTATGTGAACACAATGAAGATGCTTGTCCTATTGATAGAAATGCAGTGAGTAGCATTGAAGCTGCACTGAATGATAGATTTGCCGCTATTTTGAAATGTTTCGAGAAGCCTAGTGAAGACAGGGTTCATGAATCGCAGTGTCCTGACCTTGTTATGTGTTCTCATACAGTTGAGGTGGTAGATGCTATTTTTGAAGAGGCTAAGCCGCTTCTAATTGAGACGGTTTTACTTGAAGCTGCTGATTTTTGTAATGTGCAGGTGGAAGGAGTAGTTTCTGTTTCTCCCACTGTGAGTGTTTTCGATGATAGCCTTCATGTAGTTAGCTACAGTAATGTAACACACCTCTCACTTAGTTTGTCAGATGGCAAGGCCCAAGAAAAAGTAGGGAACCCTCACTTGTCTTTGGGTAGTATCGCAGCTTATTTCTGTGTGTTGGCAGTAGTGGTGACCATAATGACTGTTGACAGGAGTACAGTACCTCATATTCGGGGTCTGTGGCCAAATGCCATTACTTAAAAGTACTTGTGTTTATCTATGCCTAGCATGATTATTGTACATGTATTTGGCTATGTACTGATAGCTCAAGCTGCCCCTCCATATTTTACTGTATAAATATTGGTGTTTTGCTCTTTAAAAAAAAAGGGACACAGGATTTATCCGCACCATATGTACTTATTTCATTGTATAAACTTGTATTTTATATTTTTCCATTTATTTTGAAATTTAGTTGTTATTCACATGTTTGAATGAGATTATTGTACGAATTGTTGTACAACTATTATACATGCCTTTTATAATGTTGTGTTTTTATAGCATGTTCATGTAGGTGTATCTTTTGTATGATGACTAATTGATCATTATAATTTCATGATTCAGGCAGATGCATTTAAGGTTTTTCCTGACTTGTCAAGGTTGGTTCACAGAGACGTGGCATTTTCATGTTTTTCTCTCTCTTTCATTTTATATGGGATAGGAATTTGTCTGTCTTTGTTTACATTTCCAAATTTATTCCCTAAGAACGTTTAGTGACGGGATTGTGGATTCCTAATTTTAGTGTAGTTGCTAAGTGGAACATTTTGTCAGCAGTTTTGTAGTTTGGTGTATTCCAACTATTTTTTACTCACAATATTATAGGATATTTTTGTATACCCTTTTAAGTGAGATTTGTCTGGCACTTTCACCATGCAATCTACCATTTATAGGACCATTTTCAGGAAATGTATGTGTGTATGTACTTTGTAAATTCCTCTCCTATTGTTGTTGCCCTAAGTACCATTAGTGATGGGTGTTGCTCCTACCAGTTTAGCTGTGTTTTGGGTAGAAATGTAATTGTTTTCCTAGCCTTGTGTGGGTGGAGGATGTTGTAGTTGGTTGAGTTGTCCAACTGTTTGTTCTCACAGTGTGAATGAAACTTTGTATTATTCTACCCTGCAGTCTACCTGGGGATGCACTGAATTGTTTGAGAAAATACATTTTGCCTCGGTGCTTTGCTAGCAAAACGAGTGTATTGACAGCCACTTGTATCTGAGACCTATATGTAGTGTATGAACCTCCTGTTTGCCTGCCACTTCATATCCAATTGTTCCATTATAACAAAGATTCACTTATATCTTAATACAGATCTAATGTGATTTAGATTTCATTACCTTGTTATGCATGTTTAAAATTATAACGAGTATATGTTCAGAGTTGTTGGCATGAAACCACAGTTTTATTGTATAGTGACAGTGTATGGTGCATGCAGGGGTGCTCTGTAATAAATTCACCATGTATTGTGTTTAACCCTGGTTGACCTCATTGTATTACAATGTATCAATTTTGGAATGAGATTGAGTGCAACACTATTGTACTTGTTTACTTATAATGTGTACAGATCTCGACATGTGAACATTTTCCAGACAGGGTTTATGTGATCCTTTACATGATTTTGAGCTGATTTGGGAAGGTGTTGTGGAATATTAATTCCATCATGTATTTTATGTCAGTTTAGACTTACTGATGGTTTATATAGCAAACCTTGAGTGGATATGTACGTTGTATTTCCCTTTATCTTTCAAGGATTATTGCATGTTTATAATTCTTGTGATGAAAGTAATATTACATTGAACCCGTTTTAATTTGATGACTGCATTTAGATATGTAACATGTATTCATTGCAAATCACTTAGTTATTGATAATTGTATAAACTCCATCAGGTCGCCCTTGTATTTGTGTTATTAGGGACCACTCGGGTCGCGTGGTCTTAAAGTAGGGAACTTGTAGGGAGACCAAGTGCGCCCTCTGTTGTTATCTAAAAGTTTTGCGAGTGATTTGCATATCATGACCTTTGGGCTTCCCGCGTAAAGACAAGTTTTCTCCTGTGGGCTTCGAGCAGAGAAGACCGACATAAAATTGTCTCCGCAAATTCTCTCTTTTTGTAGGGAGCATGGCTCCTGCCATGCTCCTGAGATATATCATTCTGGGAGGGTACTTCATAGAAAGATCCCAGTGAGTATTTTGCTGTGTTTCATCATCATTTTGTGAGAGAAACTGTGTAGTTTCGGGATGAGACATTCGTTGCATTGTACTGTCATGACTGTGTAGTTTTGTATTATAGTGTGTAGCGTACATGTGTTGAACTTTGACACACACACACACACACACATTGTATACGGTGTCATACTTAATCTTAATCTATTATTGTGCATAGGGCTTTGAATACTGGAATTGTTTTAAGAATAAATTTATTGTAGTTCATGTTCATGGAAATAGTCGTCATATCATCATTTTTGTTAGAACACTCGTCCTCTTTAAATAGAGGGCCGGCCTCCTTTTGCCGTCCCGCTACATTATGATCATTCAATAGTTGTTACATTATCAGTCCTAACCGATAATGTAACAAAAATGGACTGATTGTGTAGTAACGATTACCACACTATCAGTAAAGTTTTGTTACATTATCGGTTAGTGATACAGTACCGGCCAATAATTATTGTTACATAAATCGGTTGGTGATATGTTATCCGCTGGTGATTATAACATTATTAGTTGTAACAGGGTGGTTGAATTTTAATTTCTGTTTCAGGCGGAGCCTCGAGCTACCCGTGGTACTACGGGGGCGAGAAGGATTGCGCCGAAGCAATCTGCAACTGCGACCGAGCTTTTGCCTTCTGCCTCAAGGAGACACGGCCAACATTCAACCCAGCTTATCGCAACTGGAGTAACTCCAAATGCTAGACATTAGGGATCAATAAAATGATTGTTCCAAACAATTTTAATTCATATCGTACGCTATTAAAATTTGAATGCACAAGGCACTTCGCGAATCAGATAAGCTTGTTTTGTTAGTAGAAATAAATTCACTCGAAAACCTTCCCTTGCCCTACTGTTGTATACGCACCTTGGCTGCGTGTGGAATGAATAGCGCCCTCTGTTATCTACTGACTATTATAAGTGGAACACGGTATAGGTGCCCAATATATTATGCAGCCGTTGATAATTAGTTCTAATCATCAAGTAAATAGAGTGTAGTTTAATAAGAAAAGGATTTCAATGTCTTAAAGAAGAAGGTTTCCACACCGTGTTACTTACTCTAATGCATTACCTTTCGGGCTGTTATAAACCTGTATGTAAAATGTGCATCGCGTTGACTGTGTAGTAAAAGTTCCTTGATATTCTAAAAATAATGTAAAGGTGGATGGTGAGACACGTAATTCATATATTGAAGACATTTTACACATTCTAGATGTAGGCTTAACACTAATTGCTAAGTGAGCTACGGCAGTGCCACCACCACCCTTTGTCAGTTTGTCTCTGTAATCCTGTTTTCTTTAGCCTCTCAGCCTGAGTAAGTTTGGTCATGCGCGAGAGTTACTATATGGTTAAACCGCAGTTTTATTAATCTGAATTTGAATGTTACACCTTGAATCTAACACTCGGCAACGAGAACAAGTACATTAAAGACTGTTTTACTCTTTAAGTATAGGCGTAAATAAAATTCCAGCTTTGACCACGAAAGTGGTGAAAGGAACTACACTATCCATCGAATTCAATTTTCTTTGTTAAAATTGTAATGAGGGTGCAAAACAGTACTGTTTAATGTCAATGAGATAATGTTTTTAGAATTACTAGCATAAAACAAATAACCATAAAAGGCGTCATAAGACAATTATTATTCCGACTTGACATTTGATGGGTGAAAACTGTCTTAACAAACTAATTTGTTGGCGGGGATTTTATTAAGCGCAAAAATATAAATAGTGAGCATTCCAATCCGCTGAATATAACTGCAGTATACACACAACACGTTCGTGCTATTTGCCACCTCAACCCAAAACGAAAGAGGGAAAGAGAAAATTGCAGCCAGCATTCGGAAATTCCAAAATCTATTTACGTCCTAATTAATTCTACTTACTTGAACTTTACCCTCAGTGCTGAAAAGCCGATGACGAAAAGAGGGTGATTTAATCTTTACAACCATGGACGGAAATATTGTAAAAAAGGGTACAGTATTGAAAATGAAGCAAACCCAAACAAATGTATTCCAACCGGGAATTCCCCGAATGATGATTTCATGGCGGTGCAGACGAGGTTAGAAGAGGTCAGGTAAACCGCTTGAGCGGTCCTTTTGTTGTGCAAATAATACACGCTGATGTTGGATTCTGCATGGCGCAACAGGGAAAAACCAAACCAAAGTAGTCGTGAACAATACATCTGGTAATATCGCACGCGTTGTGTGTACGTGTGTCGCCATACTGTTACGGTACCAAACGCAAGTTGGTTGTACTCGATGTGCACATACTGGTATACATGCTCTGACTTTACTTTTCTCCCAGATTTTCGACATGTAGGTCTCCAATTTGCGCCCGAGTACTCTGTCTGAAAAGTGAAGGTAATTCACGTTCATTCATAATGTTTTTTTCTTAACTTATTACATTATCGTGCGGTGGACCAACGCCGCCACTTGTCAACAAGTTCACAAGTACATGTACATGTTACGTGTTGCACATGCAAATTGAGGCGAGTTTGGGAGACGTACGTATATGCGGATCGGAGAAGGAAAGTCGATTTCATACACTGTTTTGTTTTGTTATTTCACTTTGTCCACATTCAGCTCACCATTTCGACGTGTCTTGCTCATTTTTGCTGGTAGTGCCCAGTAAAATAACCACTAATAGTGAAGCAATCAGCTACTTTTCCCGAGTATTACGTCCCTAGTTTATACGATCGCGTCATTCTGATGATCCCATATCGCAAATCACTTCTTTTTGTGGCTGTAACGTTCCCAAAATATTTGAATGCAAATTTTAAATCCGAAAATTCTGTAAAAATGATTGATTTTATTTTTGCTCCATAGAACATAAAGATGGCAGCATCTAGTCCAAACGAGCCAGTTGAGAGCTCCTGTTTGGAGTTTCTCAAAGATGACAACAACGAGGAGGATTTGACTGCCGAATTATCCTCACATCCTTGTGAGGAATTAAGGACACTGTCTACCAGGGTCCAGAAACTTGAGGATAAGGAAGCCTCTCAACAACTGGAGGTTCAAGAGTTGAAGTCGCAGATGGAGGTTTTAAAGCAGGACCAGGAGAAAATGACCACCGTTGAGGTAGAGGTCGAAGAGGCACGGAGTTACGCTAGGGCCATGTCGGCAGAGCGGGAAGCCATCGCGCGCGAACGGGACGAAGCGCTCATGAAGACGGCGGTTAAGGAGGAACGGCTGCGCCAGGTCGGCTTGGCGCTGGCACGAGCCGAGATTGAAAGAAACGCGATTGAAAAAGACTACCAGGAAAAAGTGGAAACACTGAGGCGCAGCCACAACATACAAAACGACAAGTTGAGGTTGTGGGAGGAAGAAATCAATCAAGTGAGAACCGAGAATGCAGAACTTAAGCGAGAAAACAACTTTCTGAGGGCGACTTTCTTCGAGGTCAATCCCAACATAAAAGACCGCCAGCGGCTCAAGTGTTTCTCGTGCTCCCAAAGTTACTCCGTGGAATCTCCATCGACAGAGGCGTGCACCTTCCATCCGCTGCCGCCCGTGCCTCCCTCGGTGTGGCAACGCTGGAAACACGGTCATTTGTACAATTACCGACGGTCCGAACACCGTCAGTGCTACTACTGGTCGTGCTGCAACACGCTCTCCGCCAGTGGTCGGAGGCCGGAGGGGTGCCGTCGGGGACCGCATCACCAGAGATGGGAAATGGATGTCCAGATGAAACGCGTCATGTTGTCGCGGGAGAACGTCTTGAATGAAAACGACGAGCTGCAGGATCCTACAATCTTTTAAAGGCCAGATTTCAGTACAATTTAAGAGGCTATCAAGGTTAACGGAAGCCCCCCCCAGTTAACGGAAGCATAAAAGACAGTTACCTTAATACGCATGCGTGATTAGCGTGAGTGATTTTTTTTTATAATCGTGTTTAATCAAGTCCTGCTGTCCTGTACTCATCGATGACATAACTATTACCTTTCCCGTGATTCGTGGCTTTTGGGGATATTTTCATAAAGGAAAGTTAAGTCCGAGGACCACTTCGTTACTAACTGACGCATGCCCATTATGTTGTCAGTGACTATACAAAGTCATGGACTTGATTGCAAATAAGAAATTGCTCCCCGGTCGTCCATTTTTAATGGACGGCCAGAGAAAGTACCAACTCGTTTTTGTATATTATGCACTTAATTGTCCTGTACAGCTCATAAATGTAGAAAATGAAAACCTGTATACATGTATAATTCTAATAGGGAGTAAGGTTGCGTTGCGGTTCTTTCCTTGCCTTCCACTGCCGTGACGGTGGTTCGATTACCGCCTGGGCAATGTGGATTGGGCTGTCAGTCCCTGCCTGATTCCGTGGGTATTCCCCAGAATATTTACTTCTGTAGTTTTCCTCCCACCTCTTAAGCTGTAATTTCTTCTCATTGTCCACTCTCTACAGGTTTTTTTCAGGCTTGCGAGCTTCATAGGGCGCTTTTGAGGAATCCATGGTTTCATTACCAGAAATAATTAATTAAAAATAATGATAATTATAACTTCCGTGTGTAATAAACTTGTTTACCTTTGCTTGTTAAATATTAGCTTTGAAGACAATTTAAAAAAAAAGTTGTACACAGATTCATTTTGTTCGGTCAATTTGAACAAGTGACGGTGGGAAGAAAATTCTCACGACTTCTTTTTCTGAATCGGGACATTAGGACATTGATTGACTAGTATGTTGACACAATAACAACCGTTACTGTACATAGAGATTGGAGTGAGTTTCTCGTGTTGCAAGAACACTTCAGCATTTCAGATTTGTAAATACCTCAAAAGATTTCAGTATCAATTACTTTGTTTCAGCGTCTCATTCGACTTGAGATATTTACAATATTTCATTTATTTTAATTATGAAAAACAAAATTCAACTCATACATTTTAAAAACACTATTTTAAAATAAATACATCATTGTTTTACTGGAGTTTCGCATTAAAATAGTCCTTTTAAATCTCTATTAATTTCAATTTTGCCATCTTTATTTTTGATCACATTGCGCAATCTCTAGCAGATTATGGTTTCAACTTTGCATTGCAGTTGAAAACATTCTAAATGATAAATATATTTTTGCAAAATACATTTCCTGGTTATAGGCCAAAATCAGCCAGGCGTGGATGTCAATGGATTTATTTATTTATATTGTGATGAGACATGAGAAGTGGAATTGTGATTTTTCCATTGAATTTCAACTTGTATAAGACCTTTCTGACCTATAGACCTTTCTACGCGTGGTTGGCAACTGCACATTTTGCCAACCACAGGTTGCAAAACTATGGAAGGTCCAACACTGCAAAAACGAAGAAGAGTTATTACAGACAAACAAAATATTAAAACAATATTAAATATTAAAACAATATAGAAAATACAACATTGTCAGTAAAGCTACAAAATAATTCCTACACGTGCCTTTTTACTATGTATTGAGGGCATTATGAGGACTTTCTTTTGGAAAAATATGTTGCCAACCACGTCTTCAATTTATGCGCTTCCGGCAGCCCATATAAAATGGCGACAATGTTTACGAGCAAAAGAAAGGTCTATTAATATTATTGGTATTGTGATCTAGCGCCACAACTACGACCATCTGGGCCTATTGAAGTTAGCCCTTCTAATAGGTGTATTTTTTCGGGTCGATTTCGTGAACTTTGGACGGTATTAAACGTGTATTTTTTTTGGGGGGGGGAGGAGGGCTTTCTATGAAATTGACACGCGGCACTCCTTCCGCAGTACAGTTACCTAATTGCCAAAATAAAAATTGAATTTCGTAAAACAGCATAAAATGATCTTGTTGTATGAACCAATAAGCCAGTTCGGTACTCCAAAATAGTCTGGTGCACAGAAAGATTCGACGAATTTGCCGGGATAACCGCGGCAGATAAATGCACAAAAGGCTATGGGGGACCGTGGTAACCAATCTGCATTCTGTGCAATTTTCCGTGCAATCCAAAAGAGATGGAACTTTCGTTCGCACAAAAGTTTTGACACACAAAACACCTAAGAACACTTCGCTGTCTAAAGTTTTTTGCAAAATGTTGTACTTCAGAACACGATGATCTCTTCAATTTTGCTGGAACCCCGCTATGCTTTTGCACGCATACGATGTAATTTGTATCCAGAAAGTAAAATCGGCAAATCTTGATGTGCACATGCGCAGTTGGAATACCGAACTCGCTTCACGATTCAAAGGTCATTCATAAATTTGAAGTGTGGACCATCAACGATCTCTTGCCGTAGTTCTTCCACAATTACAAAACGGATCATGCATGAATGTACAGAAAAATACAGACAAAGTAAACGCTTACTTCAGATTAACAAAAGTTTTGCCTTTTATTAGCATCGATTGTGAAAAATAGCTCACGGAAGTGATATTCCAAAATCCTTTAAAAAGAAACCGTTTCCTACGACTATTAGAATCTTTAAAGCGTGCGACCATTTTTGTGGCTGTTCACAAATTACATCTATGTAGCGGCTTTTTGTTGGCCAATAATGTGTTTTCTACGGTTGCTCTTGCAAATCGGGCTGTTAAGGTTCTTGTATACCTTTTGACAAGGTCATCGTAACTTTGGAATTCAAAACCGAGCGAAGTATATGAGACTTGAGTGGAGACTACAAAGTCCAGGCTGTTGCCACGATCGCCTTTTTTTTTTTAAAGGGTGCTGTTTAATTATTCATAAAGTGCGATGTCATGACTATTATCAATACTTATTATTGACGATAAGACTACACAATCGTTTCGAAGACTTATTGGCCCAGTGCCTAGCATTTGGAGTTGCTCCAGTCGCAATAATCCTCGTTGTAGCTTGGCCGCGTCTCCTTGAAGCAGAAGGCAAGAGCTTTGTCGCAGTTGCAGATTGCTTCAGCGCAGTACTTCGTGCTCCCGTAGTACCATGGGTAGTCGGAGGCCCTCTCTGATAGAGAAATTCAAATGAAATAATTATATCACCTGTTTATTTCAACCAACAATTAAAGGAATTGCAACACTGAACAATCACACTGTCACTATAGCTTTCATCGGCACAGCCTATAATTATATAGTGGACTGTAGGTTGTGCCGGATAAACTGGATATTCGAATATTCAATCATCAACCGAATATTCAATCATCAACCGAATATCCGAACAGATTTTTAAAATTTAAATATTAAAAGAATTTGAGAGGTCTCGAGGCGATGATGAAAAACGTCCGTGACGATGATATTTTAATCGCCAAGTTGCACGGTTTTATAATCTTTCAAATGCAACACTTTTGTCGAAATCCTCTTTATTTGCGCATTATTTGAGCTCTTCCATGAGATTATAAGCTCATTTTTTGTCTTAAAATCGGTCAAATGTCAACCATTTCATTACTCTTCTTTTTACGATTTTTGTTAATTTTCGACAACCAGTACAGGAAACGCAAGTCCCGATCGCTGGTCAGTTTATAGGCTGGCACATGTCTCGATCAGCACATTTCGAAAATTCGAATATTCGAATGTTCAAGTCCAAGTTAGAATACTTGAATGATAAATTATTCGAAAAATGCACAACCCTAGTGGGCTTATCCGGACCAACAATAACTCTCAACGTGTGTCTTACTGCAAGTGATGGTTGCGTCGTCAGTGCCACACGAACTCAGTTTCTTCTTGTATGGAATGGAGTACTTCAAGGAATCGGGACACGGGCTTTGCTCGTAACATTTGTCATGAGCATAACAGCAACTGTATAGAGAATTAACACACACATTTTGTTTTATTGTTAGTATACTGGTAAACTTACCAATGAGTTGAACAGCAATTGGTGAATAAGTAAGATTTGAGGCTTTGCATGGCCGGGAGATACTAAATAATGAAAGGTTTGCGGAAACACCATGTGCGAATGATTTCTCAACTAAGAGAATGGTTCTGAAAAGAACCAGAGGTATAAACTCGACGTTCCGGTCAGTATGCTCTGACCGTCTTCAGGAGAGTGCCTAAACTCCAAGAAAGTAAATACTTAAGCCTTTCCACAAGATGTCTGATAAAATGTTCGGTATTTTTTTCAGCTTCCACCGCTCCCTGTTTTGTGCTCAGATGCGGTCTTTGTTCAAGATTGGACTTCGATTACCCCTAATGAAGCCGTTCCCTAACCCGTGGCGAGCGCAGCAAAGGTTCTATTGACGGTAGGGGGCGCTACATCAACCGTATTAATTAATTAATTTATAGGGGACTTAATTAGCTCGTGGCATTTATAGGACCCAAGAAATTCGCAGCAAACCTCGCGCGCGCTCGGAATTCCTGGGGAACCAGTGCCAAAGTTCCCCAGACTGGACTCAGTTCACCTACCACCGCCATCTACCATGCACTGCTGCGGCTGCGGCCCGACCGCATAAATTTTGTCACTGCGCCGGCCGCATAATGGCACAAATTCCAAAGCCAGTCTTGGATGGACGCAGACAATAGCTTAGGGTAGCAGACCAGTAAATAAACTTCCATAGACCCCAATGGTAAATGCTCCCACTTCAAAAATTCGGGAAAAATACTCACAACTCTCCAAGGTGTTCGAGACACACATCAAATTAAAGCTTATTTCATCATCTTTCATTTTCTTTTCAATTTTCGGGGGTCAACTGATGACTTTTAGGAGAAATTTCCATCTGAAAATGATCACCCCTGAAAATAGTCCTGAAGCCCATCGCCATTTTGAAAAACGATGCCTACACTCCATTGCAAAATAGAGCGCTTTTAGGGTCCAAATTACATCCAAATTACACAGAACTGCAAGCCCCCAGTCCTGTGCACGGCTTCCACCCACAAACCCTCAAGTTCATGGCCCACAGCATGCTCAAATACTGAAGATTTTGAGGGCATGCAAATCGTGATTTGGCCGGCGTAGGCAATTTCGGACCGATTTACTGGTCTGCACCCTTAGAGGCTAAGTGACACGAAGCAATTTCACAGGCAGCTTGCAGGCTACTTAAGGAGCCCGGATATGAAGAACAAAACACATCGCTCGTTCCTGAGAGCTTCGCACGGAATTAAAATTTGCATTTTGTTGTCTCTCTTTGAACAAGTTGCTTGAAAATGTGCTACGGGCACGTCTATTAAGTGCTCATCTTACGTGTCCGTTTCATCCAGCGGGCTGCCGGTGCCCCCGTAGCCGCAGTAACACCCGTACCCATTGTAGTCCAGCCCGCTGTTCACCAGACTCAACCCCGTAGTACAAGACGTCATGTCACCCAGTTGGTAAATTGAGGAAGCGCTTACTTCTACAATACACATGAAAAGATAGTGAACAGAAAATAGCCACCATTTGTTAACTTTAATCACTGATGATAATTATACTCACTGCAAAAAAAAAATCAGGATTTTTTACGGACATTTTTTCGAGTTATAAAGGGGATAGGGGTGACGCCCTGAGGAAAACAAATACGGAAATTTGTTGCTAAACTTCTTGTTCAATGTTCGTCCAAACATCAAACATTTTGGGGGCAATTCACCAAAATTGGTAAAAATATAGGTTTTCCCGGCCAATTTCCTAAAATGTTCACTCACTTCTGAAAATCGGTCATTCATTTTCGTCTGAATTTGAGAATCGCTCTGAACACGCGTTTCATCTTTGCTACCAGAGCATTCGATTCCATTTGAGTTCAATCACTTGAGGAACACCTTTCGTTTATGCTCTTTCAGATTCGTTTACAAGACTTCTTTTTCGCTTTTAGAGGGCGATTTCAAACATTTACCATTCTATTTGATTTTAGTTTAATGCCATCGGCACCAGATACAATTATTAGGGTTTTCTTTTTCATTAACCGTTAATCAAATCAGCTGTACCTGAAATCAATTAAGAAGAGGTATGCTTGCGTAAATTAATGCACATTGGCCGTCTGTTTCTCAAAACCGAATGCACGGACAACGAAAACCATGGAACTTTCGTACCGTTGAATTGTAATGGGGTTAAGAACGTGCATTCAAATTCAGACAAAAAAGAATGACCGATTTTCAGAAGTGAATGAACATTTCAGAAAATTGGCTGGGAAAACCTATATTACTCATATGAGTCCTTTTAGTGACCGGATTTTATTTTTAAAGGCTCGATATATACGGTCTTTAAAGAGAGAAAAAGAGCCATTTCGAATATAAAACCCGGAAGCCAACTCACCGTTCTGACGTGTAGTCCTCTTATTAACGGGCACGCCCGCGGCTTCGACAGGGCTAAAACAAGTGCTTGAGTTAAGGTACAAAACCAAAGCAGAAACAAACACGGCGAGGCGCAATTTGGCCATCATCATGGTATATTTCTTTACAATGATCTCGATTGACTGGAGTTTTCTTTGTGAGTATGTGAGTTGGATGATGTGGTTTTTATTATTCACGGTGTCACATGAAAATCCGACTCCTATGAAAATCGGACCCCTATTTCCCTATTATTGGTTGATCCCTCGCACGTGACAGGTCACTCTCCCGAAACGATCCTAAAAATAGCATAGTATTGTACTCACGCGTGCGCAGTACTACCAATGAATCCACATTTCATGGAGTCGGATATTCACGCTACACCGGGCCTGGTACAGGACATCATGCGCTAAATTGAAGATGGTAGTGAATTTGTATGCTGAGTACCCTTAAAAATCAAACAAAATCAGTACTTAACTTCAGAGTTACAGTTCGTTATATAACTGCAATTTTACAACTTTTATTGTATGCAAATAGAAGTGGCATATTTTATAATTATGAGTGAAACCAATAGTTGTTGGGATTGGAAACTTTATTGTCCGTTGAATAAATAATAATCGGGGGGGGGGGGTGCAGAGTAGCAGATTGCAACGGGATGGAGATTTGAAAAGTAAAATCGGGATGGTGATAGAAGCAAATCAGGACCATCGATGAAAATTGCTAACGGGACGAAATTCTATTTTGGAACACAGTATTTTCTTTTGATTGCCCTTTTCCGTGACGAGTGTTTTTTTTTCACGAGCGCCCAGTTTGCATGCAGCACGGATGCCGAGTGCAATTTCTTGCCACTAAAATTGGCAAAAACCCTCACCGGCTTCAAACTTTTGGTTGAGATTTTTATTTTAAATTGTTTTTTATAAGAACAGAAGAGTGATAGCAAAATGTTCAAATTCTAGATCACTTAAGAAGTAAAGGGCACGGAGCCGGACGATTGTCTAGGCTCAAAACATCAGCTTAAACATTAACAAAGTACAAATTTGTGTAAATTTAAGGGCGGGACTAGTCATGGTTCGATGGAAAAAAATGGTGCAAACTATGTACTCCATCGACGATTTCTTTTTGCTTATTATATGAAGTTCAAGTTAGCTTCTGCGCAATGATGTGAAGAAAAAGCAGTTACTGGTAGCGTACTGCTTGAACGATATGGGGACGAAGTTGAAGCCAATTTTTTTTTCTTCGTGAGAACGATAGTGTCGAATGTCCTGGGGAAGAAGTTGTACTTACGTCTTGTGCCCAGTATGTAATCAACGTTGAGCAATAGAATATGAGAAGATACCAGACGTTTACCCTGACTAATCAATTTTGAAGCAGTCTGGCCACAGCCCCATTCCAGACTACGTAATAACTTCTAAATTTATTTCTAAGTCAAGTTTTCAAAATTAAATAATTCACAAATGGCTGTAAAAATTTAAATATTCATAATTTAATATGAACATAAATATTAATTGTAAAATATAACATTTTATTTTTATACAATGGTTAATTATATTTTTAAGGAAATTTTGAATTGAGCATTCGAAAAATAAATGTCACAAAGGCTCATGTCATTACACGTGTGATATCGGACAATGCATTTTGTGTGTCGTTCTCATTCGTCGTAGGGTACGTACT
Organism: Patiria miniata; assembly: GCF_015706575.1. Taxonomy (NCBI): domain Eukaryota; kingdom Metazoa; phylum Echinodermata; class Asteroidea; order Valvatida; family Asterinidae; genus Patiria; species Patiria miniata. The sequence continues at coordinate 16,534,994 of NW_024037054.1, forward strand.
TTGTAAAATCGGCCCATGTGTGTTTTGCATGTCCAGCTCAGCTGTGTGACGGCATTGCAATATTACATGTACTATTACTATTAGGGTTTTTTGTTAGGTGACTCGGCATATCCGCGTAGTTCAGCCATTAACGTGAATCACCAGTAGCGAAACTAGAGGTTAGACAAAGTTAGCTGACACAATTTCTACAACGTGTACAACAAACGGTCACAAGAAAAGAGGTTGGAGTTGAAGTAAAAAGACCAGTCGAAAGAACAACACAATCACTGCACAAATCATGGCAGAAGGAGGAAAGTAAGCAAGTAAAATTGGCAGGCTAATGTATGGAATGGTTACGGCCTAAAGTACTTGTTTGTTTAACGTTTAGATTTTTTGTTTGTCTTTAAGTTTTACAATTACCCTGCAAAACAATGTTGGAGAAAAATATACAGTTATTGTTTAGACATGTCATGCATGTTGTTACTGTTATCGAATATGCTTTTCACCGTCATGACGTTCACTGACTCGGCAACATTTGTGTAGGCCTGGCTAGATTGAAATTACAATTTGAAGCATTTCATGAATTTGATCAGTTGATCATCAATGATGAATGTAAACATTTTTTTGGTTGACCTACAAAGTACAATGGCAGTGGATATATTTGACTGTGAATCGGCATGACCGGTACCCCCCTTTTTAAGTAGGCCTAGGCCTATTATTAAAATTGAAAAAATGTTGCAACCTGACGCCACTTTTATCAATCATCTCAACTCGCTCAATGAAGGTCAGTCATTGCTTTTTAAAAATTTCTCATGAATACCATTTAATCTGCAAATTGAAAAATACTATTCAAAGTTTTGTACAGGTTTGGAATTCCTCGTGTTTTCCAAATTCCTAACCGTTACACCAGGTAGGACGCTCGCTTCATTGCATTACGACTGATATGACGACTGATGTCGTTAATAAGACCTTTGTGTAATACCACTCAGAAAAAGACAATTATTTTACTCTTGTTTTACAAATTTTACGTCTATGTATTCTATTAGCCCGAATGCCTCTGGCCGTACAGTATCAAAATTCTCTGTAGTACGGCCAGAGTGGCAAACATCCCCTGGACGCCTGAAACTGATCATGCTGATTGTTGCGATTTTGCTACCGACTTTGAGCGAGATAATCTTTTCATCCAGGACAGAGATTTCCGAAGTTAGGGTACCTGCTCGTAGAGGAACTCATAACTCTTCCAAAACACATTCCTGTGTCTAGAAATCTTCATCCATCTGGCCAAGTAACGACGATTAGTCTTCAGCTCCCACAAACATCGTCTCAAAAACGTTCCTCCATTGGGATTTCAAAATGGTGGACTGGTTTTGTGCATTGAACATGAATGCTTTCGCGGGCGCCCTTGGGCAAGGTTATGAATATATGCATTGCACAGTTCATGACCTCATGTTTGTATGGTCGGCCGCGCCGCGGGCTCGACAACATGATCTTTAAAGATAACCGCGAAAGCAGGCGAGATGTGCAGTTCGAGAACCGTCTTATTGAAAAAAGGAAGGAGGCAGCCCCCTTTTTAGGCTTAAAGATGGCAGATGAATTCTTCCATTTTCTTGACACTTTTGTAAAACTCAATCTAGTAATGCATTTTATATGTTTTTCTTTTCCAAAGTGATGATATCGCAACAGCTATTCTGCGCACCAAGGCTAAACCCAACAGGCTTATTGTTGAAGATGCTGTCAATGATGATAACTCAGTCGTGTCGCTGTCACAGGTAGGTTTGAATCAGATAGGCCTGAAGTTAAAATGTTAGTCTAGTCACTCAGAAAGGAAGAGTTGTGTCAAAATAAGAAAAGTCTCACGGTTTGCTGAATGGGAAACAAAAGTTACGACAAGGGTGAAAATTGAGTTAATAAAGATTAAAATTTTATTTCATAAAAAAAGTGGATTTAATGTCAAATGGAACATTCAGGGTAAAACAATGATCAACACTGAAAAACCACTTTACAATCTCTTTCAGTCTTAGAAAGGCACTAGACCTACATTTTGTAGGTCTCGGTTTTTCTAACCACAGAATTCCGCACTTGCGATCACCATTCTGTGCTAATTGTGCCCTGCGAAAACATTATGTGGTAACCCTGAAAGGCAAATCCTTAACCCTAACCTTCCCTAATCCTCTAAAATCCTCTTTGCAAAACGGAAGATTTTGCAGGATTGACGCTGTATGGCAAAAATGTGCGGCTGAGTTTGGAGGAAGTGCTGTGACAAGGTCTTGGGCCGGACCTTGTGTTGTTTGTGCACAGTCGTGCATAATTTGAGGCCTAGATTGTACTTGAAATCCTCTGTACTGCTCCAGGGTGTCACTAGCTCTGACTCAACCCATTGACAGTGATTGCAGGAGGATTTTGCAGGATTGAGGCAGTGGTCACTACATTCAAGAAGTATCGGAGGATTTTGCAGGAATGAGGCTGTATGCTTTTTTGACATGGAGGCAGTTGGAGGATTTTGCAGGATTGTGGTTGCATTCCAGCAGAAATGCCTAGGAACTTAGGGTTAATTACCGGTTGTAGGGATGGGCATAAGCCGAAATATCACACTCAGCTGCGACAAAAACAATTTCTGCTGTAGTAAGCAGATCCCTTTCTAGAAAAGTAAACAGCCATGAAATTAGGCCCAGTGCTGACATCACTGGACCCTGTCTAGTCAAGTTTCAAATATCACTTTTCTGAGAAAATTCCAAGAAAATTGATCTTCTAGTGTATTATTTTTTTAAAATTATTTTTGTTTTCCCCCAGGCCAAGATGGACGAGCTACAGCTCTTCAGGGGTGACACTGTCCTCTTGAAGGGCAAGAAACGTCGCGACACTGTCTGCATTGTCCTCTCAGACGACCAGTTGGCTGATGACAAGATACGCATCAACCGCGTCATCAGAAACAACCTGCGGGTTCGTCTGGGAGATATCGTCAGGTAAGGATCTTTTTCTTTGGAAAACAACCAAACAGGTGTTAAACAATTAAACAGAGGAAATCACAATCTTTTTTTGCAGCGGTGAAAGCCTCGGTGTATTGTAAATGCTGAATATAAAACAACGTCAATGTGATGTAAGACGTTTTAGAATACCGTAATTTTCGGAATATAAGCTTATACGTTGAATTTATATAGGCTTATACGTTGAATTTGCCCATGAAAATGTTTACTGCGGCTTATACACAGGGCGGCTTATACGCCGAGACTTGAAGAATAAAAATGACATTTACATGTGTATTTAATGTACTGGTACAAGAAGAGATGTGTTGCTGAAATAATTATCAATTAAGAAAGTCATTAACAAACCGAAAGCACGTCCCACAAAAAGGTACCGGGCGATAAAAGGTACGGCTAATGAAAGCTGTCCCTTGGACAGCAACAACCGGCCGTACGTGATGCTGCATATGCTGCATCATGCTGCATGAATTCCCCATGGACCACACCATTTGTGGTAATAAAGGGGTGTACTTTCTTGGGAACAATAATTACCAATATTTCCCCTGTTTAAAAAAAGAAAAAAGACAACTAATACTTTTTATGGAGTTTGAAACATATTGATAACCAGTTGTTCAACGTCACAATATATTTTTTTTCTTGAAATGTATTTAAGAAACGATGTAAAACTCAAAACAGGGGTGAAATCACCCCTTACAAAATTAATGGATTCGTCCATAAAAATCTCAGCATCGTGTTGACTGTTTTCAAAGAAAGTTACGATCCAAACTTGAATTTTTGACGTTACTACTCGTTAGTAATCACAACAATTTGATAAGTTTTGCTGTAAAAACGGACTTGTTTGTCCTTTAGACAAAACAACTCAGTGTCTGTTGCCACAAAGCAGGATTTGTAGCGCTCCAGTCAGACAACACATGGTGGGTTGCATACTCTCTCAAGTGCTGGGGGAAAATAATGTCAGTCGCCGGCACAGGCTCACTGACGAGCCAGCCAGCAGCAATTCCCGTTTTTTATTTCTCATCATCAATTTCTATATTTTTTTGTAAGAGTAATTGACTGTAAATGATTTGACATAACTTATGTGGCCCTTTTATAGCTTTCGTAGTGTAAATGGAACTGGTTCAGAGCATTTTGACTAGAATTTGGAGGCCTTACAAAATTAAACGGCTGCGGTTGGTGTGGCTTATACGCCGATGCGGCTTATACGCCGACTTCAAATCTTAATTTGCAGATTTTTGCGTGCTGCGGCTTATACGCCGCGCGGCTTATATTCCGAAAACTACGGTAGATTTAGAAATGCTTTTATTTTGAAGTTTGTTCACATTAGTCTCCTCCCTCTCTGGCTGACAAATTCAGCTACGCCATCACGGCAGTCAAAATCAATCAAGTGACTATTTTTAACAGTTTAGAATTCCCTTGCCAATTTTATATAGCCGTGCTTTGACTGGAGGTGATTGATATGCCAGCTGTACCTACCAGTTACCTCTTTTATCTGTTGATGGAATTTGACTGGTCACAGAACGGTTTACACTGGTTTACACGAACGTGATCTGACTGTTCCCTACTAGTCTGTATACAAATGCATGGCAGGGGAAATGGAAGTAATTTGTGACTGTGACTGATCAAACAGGAGGAGGGTTTTCATAAAACAGAAAATGCAAACAAAACATTGAAATTTTCTATGCACTGTTAAAAAACATCCGTTCACCAAACATGTTTCCTTCCTTCCTTGAAAGTGCAGCCTCATATGCATGAGGATAAACGCACTTGTTTATTGTTATTACGCATTTCCTTGTTCTTCCATTAGTGATATGTTGTGAGCAAAGTATATTTTTGTATTTTTTTTCGTGGCAAGTATGGACTTAACTGTTTTTGATTAAGATATATTATGCTCTTGCACACGAATTTGATTGTATCTAAAAGATATCAGTACGTGTTTTAGAAGTTGCTGTTTCTTTTTCTATTGCACGCACAGTGTTCAGGCATGCCCCGATGTGAAGTATGGCAAGCGAATTCACGTCTTGCCGTTGGACGACACTGTGGAAGGATTGTCGGGGTGAGTATTTACAGCTTTCCCATAGTCGTGGAAAAATCCTGGAAAATCCCATAATTTAATGTAATCATGGAAAGTCATGGACAAATCATGGAACTTTGGTTATGATTTTTTTCAGACTTTAGTCAAAACTCGGACTCTTTGGATCTGAGAGAAAGACATCATAATAGAAAGACATACATCTTTCAGACTTTTTATCCAATTTTTGGACTATTTTTGAATTGACAATATCGTCCTTGGTTATTTTATAAAGTAGATATTCCAAGAAAAGAGTCACGGAATAGCCATGAAATCCTGTACAACGCATTTGTGATGATGCATAATATTTGGCTATGGTAGTCTTCCATTATGCATTCCAGTTTACTGCACTACCGCTTTATGCATGCATGCTCTACACTTGTTGCATGTTCAGTGCACCACTGCGATACCGTTGTGTTGCTCAGTGGTCTTGCATCAAACTGAAAGACTGAAAGGGAGTGGTGTCCCTTGCCTCTAGAGCAATAGGCTTTCAAGAAGCTGAAACAGCGCAGGAAAAACTTTGCCCTGCAAAAATTGTTGGAAAGTCATGGAATTTCATTTTAAGATGTGTGGAACCCTCTTTTGTGGATTTAACAACATAAGGTGTTTTTTTGCAGCAATCTGTTTGAGGTCTACCTGAAGCCCTACTTCACTGAGGCCTACCGTCCCGTCCGTAAGGGAGATATCTTCTTGGTCCGTGGTGGTCTGCGTGGTGTGGAGTTCAAGGTCGTGGAGACAGACCCTGGTCCATACTGCATTGTTGCTCCGGATACCATGGTCCATTGCGAAGGAGAGCCAATCAAGAGAGAGGTAGAGTCAAAGTGCTTCTAATGATCCATCAAGGAGTTATTAATTAACCCTAACCACCCCAACTCCATCAAAATCCATCCCCCCATTTTGGTGGATTTTGGGGGACTTGGTCCAGAAGGCCTGGCGTGACTAAATGTTGATGGAGCTTGATGGACTTGGGCCTAATGGCCTGAAGCAGTGCTAGGGGTATTTAATTGATTTTGCCTAGCTTCCTGTACTGCTATTGTGATAAAAGCCATGTGTAGCAAGTCCATGAATGTCAACCAGTGCGTTAGTGGTGGATTCCATTATGTCATGTACAGTTTTGTATTAGACGCACAGTGATTGATGGATTTTGATGGAATTGGTCAAGTTCCTTGTAAAAGACGCAAGGGAGTTATGGTTAATATTGACAGCCGCGATACAGCCCCAATCTGTATGTGGAGATTTCCAGCATTAGGTAAGGTCAGTGAGGTTTTGAAAATGCATTTTGCACATCATATACATCCACCATCTAGTAATGGTCAAGGAGATTACAGACATTGCTCAGGCATGCAACTTTTCCTCGGATCAGTTGATTTCCTCATGTTTCACTTCACACTTATGCCATTAAAAATTGAAAAAAGCTCTGTTAAGTTGGAATTTCCTCTTTATTTTTTTACGTCTATGTTGCATGCCTGTTGGCTCTATCGCAAACATTACGTTTCCTTTCATAATGTTGGAATTGCCCATTCGAAGAACTTGACTTTGAATACATTTCAACAGAAGACATCTTAATTTGCAGACAACATGTAACTTAGAAGAAATGATTACCAGCTGAAGAATGTGCCATTGAAGTATGTGTTTGTGCACATTCGAAATGAAAATTGTGTGTATGCACTTGGCTTTTTTTTTTATTTCTGACTTTTGAACATTTCAAACTGCTTGCTATGTTCATCACCTGAAAATGTACTGAGCACAATATTCAGGACATCGTGTTTACCCCATCTTCACTGACCCCTACACAATGCATAAAAGTCAAACATGGCGCTACAGCAAGTTTCCCGAACTCATAGTATTTTATTTTTCATACTTCAATCTTAGGAAGAAGAGGAGGCTTTGAATGAAGTTGGCTACGATGACATCGGTGGAGTCCGCAAGCAACTGGCACAAATCAAAGAGATGGTGGAACTACCACTGCGACACCCGGGATTGTTCAAGGCCATTGGTGTCAAGGTACATTGTTATTTATTTTTTATTTGTATTATATATTACTTCTCGTAATGAAACCAAGGATTCCCCAAATAACGCCCTAGGCACTGTAAGTTCCAAAGCCTGAAGAAATCTGTAGAGAGACGTTAATGAGAAGAAATTACAGTTTTAGAGGCGGGAGGAAAAACCCAGAAGAATATTCTGAGGAAAACCTACAGAATCAAGTAGGGACTGAAAACCCAATCCCACATATTGGCCCTAGCTGGATTTGAACCCGGGTCACAGCGGTGGAAGGCAAGGAAAGTACCACTACCGCAACCTCATTGACTTTGTATATATTATATTAGCATTACATGAGATCCCTGATGACATATCACGGTTTACACATAGGAATAGATCAAGTGATTGGCTGGCATATTTTTGCCAGATCGCATTTCTGTGCCAACTCTCCCAGTTAAATTCTATATTCCTATTTGGCAAATTATTTCACAAGAACCGTGATAGGAAAACTCATTTGTAACATGACGTGGCCAATGAACATAATGGCCTTTTTAATTGAATTTCCGTTTAATTTGGGGATTAAGCTGCCCTCTCTGGCTGGCAATTTCAACAAGGCCAGCCCAGCAGTCAAAATAAATCAGGTGACTGTTTTTAACAGTTGAGTGCTCCCTGCCTTCATAAAGCAGGATTGACTGGCTGTGATTGTTATGAAACCTGATATGCTTTGACTGTAGGAGATTGATAAGCCAGCTGTGCCTACCAGTCCCCTGCTTTTGTCTGTTGATGGAATTTGACTAGTCACAGTGCCTACAAGAAATATGATCTGACTGTTGGTGACTAGCCAGTGTAAAAGGCAGGGAAACAGGGTTGAATTTTTGACTGTCTGTGACTGATAAAAAAACAATAGGAGGGTTAAAGGCTTCAAGAATGAATGTGAAGCCAAATGTGAACCGTAAGGCATATTCAAGATTTGGAAAGAGACCAGTGTGTCTACCATTTTTGAGAAAGAGATTGTAAATTATAAATCTCATACACACATTTGTGGCTGTTCCAACTGTTACAGCTTATCAACTGGCTTTGAATTTTCCTGTGACTTGGAATATCCCTTCATGATTAAGTACAAAGCCTTCGTCAAACAGTCACCAGTGAAATAATATTAAGCTAATTAAATGTAGTACGTGTAGTGACAAAAATATTTAATTGAGACGTAAATGAAAGAAAAATCATGATTCGAGTCTGTTGAACTCTAAGGAGTTTTAATTGCAATCCTAAGAATTAACCCTAGCTTCCACGCAGTTTTGCTAGCAACCTATGTCGATTTCTTTACCGTGCATGTACTCAATTGCACATGCTGTATATCTTAAGCTTTCAAGAGGAACAGTGGCTACAATGTGCTTTCCTAAAAGCCCACAAGATTATCTAAGACTACCTTTTGGACTTCCGGTTAACCCTAACCGCCCTGAATCCTTCAAAATCCTCTTTTCCAAAGTGGAGGAATTTGGAGGATTGAGGTTACATGGCAAAAGTGCGTTACTGATTTCGTAGCATACACTTTGTCAAGGTCTTAGGCCTTGTGCTGTTTTTGCTCAGCCATGCATAAATATAGGCCTGAATTATGCTTGAAATCCTCTGTACTGCTCCAGGATGTCACTGGCCAAGCCTTAACATATTAATAATAATAATAATAATAATATTGGCTATTTATAAAGCGCACGTATCCACCAGGACTGGTGCTCAAGGCGCTACATCATTATTACCCCTGCTCATAGTCACTGCCGCAGGATTTTGCAGGATTTAGGCAGTGGTCACCCCTCCATGGACCATATTCAAGAAGTAATGGAGGAATTTGCAGGATTGAGGCTATATGCCATTTTTCCACAAGGCCTATTTGAGGATTTTGCAGGATTGAGGCTACATCCTAGCAAAAAGGCCTAGGGAGTAAGGGTTAATATACTAAAACTGTATGTAAGCATTATTATCAGGTTTCTCTGAACTCTTTTCCCACTGGCAGCCCCCCAGAGGCATTCTTCTCTATGGCCCGCCCGGCGTGGGCAAGACACTCATCGCCCGGGCCGTTGCCAACGAGACCGGCGCATTCTTCTTCCTTATCAACGGGCCAGAGATCATGAGCAAGCTGGCCGGAGACTCCGAGTCCAACCTGCGCAAGGCTTTTGAAGAAGCCGAGAAGAACGCGCCAGCTATCATCTTCATTGATGAGCTGGACTCCATTGCTCCTAAAAGAGAGAAGGTACAGAAAAAAAACAGCAAAAACAAAGCAAAAATCCAACCTTGGTATATCCATACTGACAAACTCTCAACTACTAAAATTAGACGTGTACTTTTTCTAGATATAGGACTTTAAAAAGTGCAAATGACGTCATGTGATGCCTGACAACGTCAAGCTGATGACATGGTTGTTAATGGTTAGGATAACTGCAATGGTAAGCAGGAGGTTGTGGTTTGATTCCCACAATTGTTTTTTCACAATTCACAAGCTCTCAGAAAACTCTGAATAGCAGTGCTAATAATATTACACTAGTGAAGGGTGGTTTTGCAATGCAGGAGCTATTCAATTGTACGGTGATAAAGGCATTTCTTTGTTATTGTTCACCCCCCTGTTACTTGTGACTGGCCTTGTGATTAACTTGTGATTTACTTGTGACTGGACTTGTGAATAGACTTGTGATTTAAATGTACAGTCCATCATTTGTAGTTTGTACATTATGTTCGTTTGAAGCAACATTAGTTCTCATATTCTAAAAAAGGGTGCTGAACAACTAACCTGATGAAGTTTCAGGTCAGTGAATGTTGTGTATTCCGAGAAAACAATATTATAGGATCTCGATTTGAAATCAAAACTTGCTGAGTCATGTTTTGAATTGTGCTGAATTCAGTATCCGAGACACGTTCTCACTGAGCCAATTGCTGCTACTTGATGCCGCGCAGTGAACTGATGAAATATAGCAACCGCATGTGTGTGCGTTGTGTCAACGCTTGCGCGTGCTTTCGCCAAAAATAAAAACGAACTGCTTACAGAAATTTTCAAGAATGCGTCTTTAGACGTATTGTTGAAAAGGCCTTCTTTCACTGATGTCTTCAAAATGACAGCTTGCAAGAAAGAATAATTTCACAGGGAGTTTAATAGTCCCGTTACTATCTTTAAACCAAGTTTGCTTTCAGCAATAATTACGTCAGTTACTTTTTGGATAGCTGCAAATGATGGACTGTAACTTTAATTGTGACTGGACTTGTGATGTACTTGAATTCTGATCCATCGCAAGCACCTTGATTACAACACTGGTCCAAATTGTCCCTACACCTGCATGTGATTAAAGGTGAACCATAGTTGACTGTGTTTGACCAACACTTAACCCTCAGACACACGGTGAAGTGGAACGACGTATCGTGTCCCAGCTTCTCACCCTCATGGATGGATTGAAGCAGCGTGCACATGTTGTCGTCATGGCAGCCACCAACAGACCAAACAGCATTGACACTGCCCTGAGACGATTCGGTGAGTAGATTTTCTTCTATACTGGGGTCGGGAACAAAATTGTTTAAAAGCCACTGGGGCAGTATGCCACCCTGGTTTCAGTGGGCACATTGATATTTTGTTGATTGTTCATAAATACCTTAGACAGTTTACCCATTCCTATTGGTCGAGGGCCTGTCATGTGGCCGGTCTTAAACGGATGATAAAGACATGGCTGGCTGGTCTTCAACACTTTTCCAGTGTCACATGAAATTTTGACTCTATGAAATCCAGTGCCTTTTAATGTTTTATTGGTTGAACGTTCACAATCCTTATGTAGGCATGCGCAATATACCAGTGAGTCAGTGAGTCACACTTCACCAGTACCTCTGCTTTGTGCGCCACATCACGCGCGCGTCAATCTCCATATAAGGAGTTGTTTACCAGAAGGCCTTACCATTGTATTTTCGAAATCGTTGAAAATAAAACTTTTTTGTCTTGTTTTTAGTTTTGGACCAAAAGTTGTGATTTTTTTTACCGAAAAGCATGAAAAGGTATTTATAAATGGGAATATATATGTGCTTGCTTGGTATTAAACACTATATTAAATACCGGTTGGAGTCTGGATGCTCAGCAACCAGACTCCAACTGGTCTTAAACAGAGTGTTTTCCACCTCACAAGCACTCATTTATTCCCTTATTTACTTACCTCTCTAACAATGTTCTTTCTACCACACAAGCCTCCTTTTGAAGAATTACTATGGGTATAGTTTGATGCATGTATATGCTTTTGTTTCAGGTCGTTTTGATCGTGAGATTGACATTGGCATACCGGATGCCACGGGACGTCTGGAGATCCTGCGTATCCACACCAAGAACATGAAACTGGCCGATGATGTGGACTTGGAACAGGTAGGATCTCAATTATAAAGTTGGCTGTGGGGCGCTGTGGTCCGTGGGGAGCTGTGGTCCAATGGTTATGGTGTTTGACTCATGTGCCGTGGTACATGGGTTCGCACCCTGACGGGGAACAAGGCAAGGCACTTTACTACGATTGCCTCTCTCCATGCAGGAGTATAAATGGTACCTGTGAAGGTAGAGACCAAATTGCACTGATCTGGAGCTGCTGCAGAAAAAAAATGGTCTTATTTCTGATGAACAGGGATAATAAATGTGATGCGCATTCGATCATATTCATATGGAATTTGCGCAATATAAATGTATAAATCATTATTATTATTGTTATTCAATATTCAGAGGGTGCAGGTTAGAAATGTAGTCAATCGCAAGTCAGCCACGTGTCAGCCACGTGTCAGCCACGTGTCAATCACAAGTCAATTACAAGTCAATCAGAAGTCAAATCACAAGTCAAATCACAAGTTGAATCACATGTCAATCACAAGTCAAACCACGTGTCCATCACAAGTCAAGTCCCAAATGAACAGTTACCCAAAGAAATGCCTTTGTCACTAGTGGTAAACTTGTGATGACGTGTGTGATTACTTTATAATTACAACTATTATTACATTCCAAAATAAATAGATCTTGTAACTTGGCATTTCATGAACAAAGGTGTTAAATATAAGCACAAAACAAAATGAAAGAGCTGATCTCTGATGAGAATACTTCAAAGAAATAAGCAGACTAAACGATTGAATTTTTTTTTGGCCGTTAAGATTGCCAACGAGACCCACGGCCACGTGGGATCCGATCTGGCGGCTCTGTGCTCGGAAGCAGCCCTGCAACAGATCCGTAAGAAGATGGATTTGATCGACTTGGAAGAAGATACCATTGATGCTGAAGTCATGGACTCACTGGCTGTCAATATGGACGATTTCAGGGTCAGTATTGAGCGGGGATTAGCAGTCATTTGCTCAATAACTCTAATCCTTCAATTTCCTTCAAAATCCAACTGGAGATTTTTTACAGGATTTTGTAAGATTGTACTTTTAAACAAATTTAGCATTCGATTATTCCAACTTGAATTGGAACGAATATTTGAATATTTGCAATGCGCTGATCAAGTGTTGCCATTTGCAACCCTCAATTGAATGGACAGGGTCAGAAATTAAATTGGCTGCCAATGGGATTGGTGTGCGTCTTGCGAAAGTTGACAATGAGATTATAAAAATATTAAAAGTGTCATGTGTGCATCGCTGTGTTTTTTTCGAGGTAGCTGACTAGCGTAAGTTTGAAAGTGCTTAAAATGCAATTAGAGCTAATATTTGTCACAGATGCTCTCAAGTCATGTGTGTAAAGGAAAATTTAGCATTAGACAAACAATCAATCCACGCAAGCACTTTTGGGACAGGATTGTTTTTGCCGAAAATGTCAATTTTGAAAAAGGCAAAATGTAGCATCCAACTTCAGATGTACAGCCACTCGCCACGAATACTGATTCGCAAGAGTCGTTTGAACAGTTTTTGTACCATATTTCTTGCTGAAATCTCATGTGTTTTAACATTCTGGGGTGTGCAACAGATCGTAACTTGTAAAACAATAGGCCGTGCACAGCGGCCAATTCAAGATCAACACACGGTCCGCCTCCACAGACTTCATGGACTTTGTGTGTGTGTACAAAAGACACGAGGGCTAAGCGTGTTAAGATGCACCCGGAGGCAAGTCATGGCACGTTTGGAGTTTTAACCCGTCAGCCGTGCCTGTCTATAAAAACAGCCAGTGCGTGTTGACATGTCCTCTGACGTGAATTGGTTAAAAAGACTGATGATACTTTGATACAAAATCAAGTTAAATATTAATACGTATAAAACAAAATTGAAAATTGCCTTCACCTTATTTGTGTTATTCCAGTATGCGCTTGGCAAGAGCAGCCCCAGCGCTCTGCGTGAGACCGTGGTTGAGGTGCCCAACGTGTCGTGGGACGACATCGGCGGCCTGGACAACGTCAAGAGAGAACTGCAGGAGTTGGTGCAGTACCCCGTGGAGCACCCGGACAAGTTCCTCAAGTTTGGCATGACCCCAAGCCGCGGCGTGCTCTTCTATGGACCTCCTGGATGTGGTAGGTTTATATATCAGCGTGTGGAAGGCATTAACCCCTAGTCTCTATAACACATTAGTCCCTGTACCGCCCAAGACCGCCCTGCCTTTTATTCCCTGTACCACTGAAAACTGCCTGAGCACTCTATGGTTGTATGCAGTTATAGGGGAATAAACACAATGTAATACAATACAGTTCATCGTCGCATCAGTGCAACAGGGTGACTCGATTCTGCAACAAAGTCGTATATTTCGCGAATACGCTCCGTGCAACAAGGTTGTATCTCGCATATCGCGACGTCCATTGACTGAGATTTAAGCAAGATACAACATTTTGACTTTGAAAACTCGCGTTTCACGTACATGACGTCACACGCCATTTTAGGAGATACAACCTTGTTGCACAGACGCAACGACGTGCTTGTGGGTTACAGTTGCTTCCCCCCTGCACATCACCAAAATTAATTGTTTTTCTCCTTTTAATTTTCGAATGCTTCATTTTGTTGAAAAACTGTTTTTCTAGTTTGGGTATGTGCAACCCCCTAAATAAAGCCTTTATTTTTTGGTTGCCCTTGCACCTCTAGCTCACACAAGATCCACCAGAATTTGCTGATTAATTAGGCAAGACAACCGCCTCTTGACCTCTAGATTTTGACCAATCAGCGGGCGCTTTCTATATTGCGTCTTTGGGCATTCACCTGTTGCCTGTCATAGACATTGGATCCTGTGTCACGCGCTCTGTAGTGCATATGCATCCGGCTGTTGTTGTATTACATAACACTGCATTCGAATTGACCAATCAAACCATTTAGCCCTGATTTTGGAATAAAATGACGTCACGATTTAGTAAAGTCGACTCCGATTGGCTGGCGCACGGCTTGCATATATCTGCATGTCTAGACATATTAGACGTTATACAGGAGACTTGCTCTGTGGATAATGGGTGATACTCAGACTACTGACAATGTACTGGCAAAAAAATTGTTGAAAATATAAATGAAGGGTTTCAATATTTAAACTTGTCTATATTTAAACTTGTCTATAGGTAAAACTCTGCTGGCCAAGGCTATCGCCAATGAATGTCAGGCCAACTTCATCTCCATCAAAGGCCCCGAGCTGCTGACTATGTGGTTTGGAGAGTCGGAAGCTAACGTCAGAGATGTCTTTGACAAGGCAAGTCAATATTGAGAAAATTATTTGAACTTTTCCTTCATTTTTGATGATGCTATTTAGTCAAGTTTAACTGTGGTGTCTCAAATTTTTATGACATTACAGTCAGGTGTCAGAATCTTGGTACACATTTACCACATCATCCAAACAATATAGATTTACTCTGTCAAAGTGTGTGCCATATTTTCATTAAAAAAAAAAAAAAAAAGCAAAAGAATTGCACGCTCCTTACTGATTGTGTTAGTTCATTTTGTCTCAGCAGTTTATGTGGTGGAAAAAAATCATCTTAGAAAAATTTCCTCTCAGACAGGACTGACTGAACAGTGCTTTTTTGAAATTTCTGTGGTGGAGGTCAAACACCCAGACTTGCTTGTGAGGTGGGTTTCTTAAGTCATTCATCATGTTACTTTTCTTGTTTGGTTTTATCAGGCCAGGCAAGCTGCACCCTGCGTGCTGTTCTTTGACGAGTTGGATTCCATTGCCAAGTCTCGCGGCGGTAACATAGGCGATGCTGGCGGCGCGTCAGATCGTGTCATCAATCAGGTCCTGACTGAGATGGACGGAATGGGAGCGAAGAAGAACGTCTTCATCATTGGCGCGACCAACAGGTATTTAACAAAAAAAAAAAAATTAACAGGCATTCCCCAAATACAAAGAAAATTGTCATTCAAAGTGTGAGCTTCAAATGATGAAGAACACAAAGAACTTAAAAAAACCCACCACAGTGAGAGGAGACTTTTGTTTACGTTGGTTTTGAATTCTGAAAGATTGTATGTAGCAGAACACCATGATTTGGATAGTTACAGAGAGGGGCTTTACGAGGGAAACCAGAGATGAAACTTTTCCGATTTTAATCGGAAAACCGACTTTTTGAATTTTCCAACGAAATTTCCGATTTTTTTACAGTGTGTCCCACAAAATTTGATTTGTAAGGATTTTTCTCACAAAATGTTCAATCATAATTTCGAAGAAATTTCGAATTTCGAAGAAAAGTTGATGAAAAGTCGATGGAAATGGCACGTTAAAATCATCTGGTAATCATCTGGTAATCATCGATGAACATCTGGTATATCCTAGCATGTGACCCCGCGCGCCAGCCAATCAAAATCAAATTGTGACGTCATTTCGATCAGAAATGTGGACAAAGAGGCTTTTGTGTCAATGTGGCTACCGTGTTTTGTAACACAACAGCGGGTTACGGAAGACCCGATAGAAGGCGCCCGCTGAATGGTCAGAATCTCGAGGTCAAGATGCAGTCTTGTTTTGTATGATTAATCGCCGAATCTGCTTGCGTATCATACACCCTTGCTGTGCAAGGGGATATTCCTTAGATTGGTTGGGATGCTTCAAAGTTCAGCCAAGGGTAACATTGGTATGCTCAGAAAAAAAATAAAAGGCTTAGGCCATGTCCGAATCACTTGGCTTTAGATGGGAATAATAGGCACCCTGATGGAAGCCACTGGCTAGCGGCTGCAGCCATTTCCCATAGACCCGTGTGTTATCGCCAGCCGTAGCCAAGTGATTTTGACACGGCTTTAGCCTGATACCTGGATTTTATACTTTTATTTCAACTGTTTTCTAATTCCAGACCCGATATTGTGGACCCAGCTATCTTGCGTCCAGGACGTCTAGATCAGCTCATCTACATTCCACTGCCAGATGAGCTCTCTCGCGTCTCCATCCTGAAGGCCAACCTCCGCAAGTCGCCAGTATCAGATGTAAGTTAAGAAGAAAATGATGCGGGAAATTATTACAGTTTTAAGTCTTTAAGTTTTAACTTTTTAATTCTCCTCTCACCGTTTTTGTACTGAATTTAAATGGAAATCGGCCAGAAAAATAATGTTGTGGCGATTTTCCGGTTTTTTGTGTGTGTGTGCAAATTGGTGATCCCAAATTATTTAAACTATACAGTTCAAGTCTCTGCCAGTATTTTGCTTGGGTGGGGGGATAATTTGTATCGGAGGTGTATCAGTTTATGAAATGTAGCCCTCGTGGCTGATTTGAAGAGAAAGTCCCTGATTTGATCACTGATTTCAACAGCATAAATTTGCAAAAATTAAATCGTCATTGAAAAAAATAGCTTTGTATTAAATTAAAACACAGTACAATTTGTTAGTATCAACAACTTTCAGAATTGATATTTGTGAGGCATTTTGGTCGAAATGAGGGTTTGCAGGTATTAGGAAAGAGAATAAAATTCTCCTTGCAATATTGTTTGGTGCACTTCAATAGGACATTCCGTCGACAAGTTATGGCTGTTCAAAGTTTGTTTTTATCAACATGTCAAAAGAGTAAAATACTGAGAAAAGCAGTTACAATTTCAAGTTTTGTATTCGTGAACATGAAAGATGCCGATTGTTTTTCCTTAAAAACTCTTTTATTCCACTAATTCTTATACTAGATTGTGTAGTAGAGATTGCAAATGTGAAGAAATCTGAAAATGTTTCTTCACTACAGCCTGTGCCCAGTTCCATCTCATTTTGCTAGAGCACCTCACATATTCTACTCCATGTATTTTACAACAATAATCTGTAATTTTTAGGACGTGGACACACAATACCTAGCCAAGGTGACACACGGCTACAGCGGTGCTGATCTGACAGAGATTTGTCAGCGCGCCTGCAAGCTGGCCATCCGCCAGAGCATCGAGTCAGACATCCGTCGACAGAGAGAACGCATCGACAATCCGGACTTAGACATGGTAAGATTGGATTTCCTCGAATGTTATAATGTGGGAGTATGGCCAAGAGGGTAGAGTTTGTGACTATGTTCAGAGGGTCAGGGGTTCTAATCCAGCCACTGGTCATATGTTGTGTCCTAAGGCAAGCCTCTTCACCCCAGCTTGCCTCTCTCCACCCAGGAGTGTAAATTGGTACCGGCATTAGCTGGGGAGTAACCTGTGATGGACTGGCATCCCATCCAGGGGGAGATACAAATGTTCTCAGTCGTTTCATGCAATGGAAACCAGAGATGAATGCCAGCTTGATGGCTCGGTGTGACTTTTTGAAAATTACCTGTGTAATGCTTTTTTTTTTTCTTTCAGGAAACTGACGAGGACGACCCGGTTCCCGAGATCACAAGAGTACATTTTGAAGAAGCCATGAAGTTTGCTCGTCGCTCTGTCAGCGACAACGACATTCGCAAATACGAAATGTTTGCGCAGACTCTTCAACAGAGCAGAGGCTTTGGAGGAAACTTCAGGTCAGTGTGAAAAATGTGATTAAAATTTTGAGGAAAAATAGTGGAGTTGAAGTCATTCGCGTCACATGTCGGAATGCAAGTCCATCACAAGTCCATCACAAGTCAAATCACAAGACCATCACAAGTCCATCACCAGGCAATCACAAGGCAATCACAAGTCCATCACAAGTTAATCACAAGTCCATCTGAAGTCATTCACAAGTCCTTCGCAGATCAAATCACAAGTCAATCACAAGTCAAATCACAAGACCATCACAAGTCCATCACACGGAAAATTACAAGACCATCACAAATCCATCCACAATACCATTTTAAGACATTCACAAGTCCATCACTATAGGCAATCACAAGTCCATCACAAGGCAAATTACAAGACCATCACAAGTCAAGCACAAGTCCATCACATGTCCATTGTCCATCATAAGAATGGTCACAAGTAATAGGATGCAGAATGACAAGGCATTGCCTTTTCTCTGTTAATGTGAATAGATTGTGACTTGACTTGAGTTGGGATGACGTGTGATAGACTTGTGGGGACATAACTTAAAGGCACATAGGATCATTTGCATTTATCCCAAAAGTAACTAAGCTAATTACTTTAAAAAACCTTACTAGATTGAAGATCTTACTGGCATTAAACACCCTGTGAAATTATTACGTCTGTCATGCTGTCACATAGAAGAAATCAAGAAATGTAGGTGTTTTCCAACGATCAATCAATTGACAGATTTCTGGAAATGAAGAGTGGTATTGATGAAATTGCGTTTCTTGATGAAAAGGTTGTGCATGGTTTTTCACCGCTTTCTCAAAAACTGTAATCTCCACTGAGCTGAAAGTTCAACGGGTTAGATTTTTTAACCTTTTGATTTTCAATGGTGTTATTGTTGGAAATGAACAAAATCCATGAAAAGCAAATGATCCTCTATGCCTTCATCAGGGAACCAGGGAGTGCATGCAATGTAACAAAAGTGCTCAATGTTGTTTGTTTTTGTCTGTGACAGGTTTCCTGAAGCACAGGGACCCAGCGGTGGTCAAGCCCCCGCCGGCTCTGGATCTGGCAACAACCCCAACCTGTACGCTGATGATAACGGGGACGATGATCTCTACAGCTAGTAGATTCAACCTGGGATACACTGCATCCATACCACAATAATACACAAACCACTCACTCTAGGGGCATTTCCGAAACCATGGCTTCTGATTCCAGATGGGATTCATGTAGCACCAGGGTCATTTTCCAAATCTTGGTCGAGCATCAGCTTAGTTTCATGTAGCACCAGCTTCGGCTTCATGTAGCACAAAAGCCATTTTCCAAATCCCGGTTTGAGCATCAGCTTCTGCTTCATGTAGCACCAGTGCCATTTTTCAAATCTCGGTTTGAGCTTCAGCTGTGGCTTCATGTAGTGCAAGTGCCATTTTCCAAATCTCAGTTTGTCCCCCAGCTTCGGGACCCAGGGTCATTTTTCAGACTATGACTCTGTTTCAACTCGTCCCACTTCATTGGCTTTAAACAAAGCTGAAAGCAAAGGCGTGGTTTGGAAAAACTCTTACCATTGTTTAAAACAGTTAAACTAAGACCTGTGACATAATTATAACCTACTCCATATCTTTATTCTATGGTGTAAGTAAAGGCTTTAAATTGACTCAGCCAAAATTGTATTAGAGTTATTAGAATGGAAAAGTAACTTGTGGATTCGGATATTATCAGAATGACTGTAAATCTGAACGTTGTACAGTTAAAAATAATTCTGGGAGGTTGTGATGTTTCACTTTTGTTTTAAACTAACGACTGTATTGCCTAGAAAAGATGAAGAAAGTACAAAATATGTCAGAACGAAAGTTGGTATTAATCTTTTGCCTGCAAAGAAATTTTAAAACAATGATTCGGAGTTGTAGAAGCGATTCCAAGTATTAAAAAAAAAAAAGAATTAAATAAACTCCACATGTAGAAATCGATCGTATTAAAGTATCTGGATTTATAAGTCAACTTGTTTATATTAATTGTTCAAGTAGAATTTGGGCTGTAAAAATGGCTAGGTTTTCAATTCGGGTAGATATGAAAGCTTCCCAGCTTTGTACTGTGTTGTATTGTCTGCACTACATTGTATCAGCATCCATACACACTATTACATGTATTTTAGTCACTTGAACATGAACATGATAACGGTGAAGTGGCTGTGGCCAATGACTTTTTAAAAGTCCCTTAAACCAGTGGCGTCGCCAAGGGGGGGCCAGGGGGGGCACGTGCCCCCCCTGGAAAACCTAGTGCCCCCCCGAGTGCCCCCCCATCTGAGATTTGGGTTGGTAAAAATATATATATATATGTTGTTATATTCAACTCCCATCATCTGAGTTGGTTAAATAGCAATTTCTGGAGATATCTTCAGATCGAATTTAGCATCAAATGTGGCACCATTTTGCATCTAGCCCATCCTCCGTATGCGAAAATTTTCCAAAGGGGAGGGGGGGCACCCCCTCCCCTTAGACCCCTCCCCCAGGACGGCGATCCGTATCCACCTAAGTGCCCCCCATCAAATGCTGGTGCCCCCCCCTGTGCCCCCCCAGACTGAAAAGTCTGGTGACGCCACTGCCTTAAACATCAAAGAGGGTTAAAATCTCAAGATCTGCCATAGTGTAATTTCTTTTGTCAATCTGCTTATTTTGAGGAAACCGTTAAAGAACGAGTAAAGTAAAACTTCATTAGATTCTGTTTGTATCTAGTACGTCCATATTTAATGTTGGTAAAGGGACAGCTTTTGAAGTTACTGTTTAGATGTTAACACACTTTCAATTTTCTAGATGACGACGTTTAATTATTATTATACATAAGAAATATATCTACATTGTACGTTGGATCTGTATTCTGCATCAGTGGATACATCAGCTATCCCAAAATGCATGTACATGATCAGTTGAAATGGGCCCACTAGTAATTTGTCTTGCCCATGTCACACACTCAAACTGGAACCTTTTCACATTGTTTTTGATTTCCTATTTTTTTGACCCACCTTAAACGATCTAGGGAAGCCATTTTGTCTATTTATGGAACGTGAATATTTTTTTGGAGCTTGATTTTAAGATCTGCAGATCAGACCAAGTCTATTGCATGTACAAGAAGTGACAGCGATCTGTTTCAAAGCTGAAACAAAATGCTTAGTTGCCATGCTTAGAAATACTTAATTATTTCAACCATTGCAACAATTAACAGTTTCGTCTTTAATTAAAACAAAATACCCAACCTATTATTGCTTAATTATAATGTCTTTAATGTTGAGAATTGATGAATAAAATTGGCTTTTCTTTGAAAATTGACGAGAGCCGACCTCCTGTAAAATTATTTTCCATAATATTACCAGTCGTTCAAAAAACCACCACTTGTTCAATAAATACCCAACCCCAGCCTCACCCGATTTGTTTTTAGTCTTTTCGTGTATTCAAATCACTGAACGTTTTCCACTTGTTTACGCAGTGCTTTGAGTTAGTGGTGTAGTTCCCGAGGGCTGTGGAGCTGCATGGGTGGGGTAGTAAGTGGGCATTTGAGGCAGTGATCCACGGTGTGGTCTGCTTCTCTGAACTCGCAGATGATATAGGGCTGTAATGCAGCTTTGCATCTACCGCTTTTTGTCCTCGGGCGATTGAGAGTTTTCCACTCGATCCGTTTTGCTTCTGCATTAGGAGGGAGGTTTTCATGTCGGTTGGAGGAGGGTTGTTTTCGACTCTTTCTCTCCAGAGGTTGATTCTTGTTTCTTCCCGAGGTGTTGTCAAGGTTTTCGACATGACCAAGAGGTTGATTCTTGTTTCTTCCCGAGGTGTTGTCAAGGTTTTCGACATGACCAAGAAAAGCTCCTCCTGGATTTCAGTCTTTGTATGAAGGAGATGGCGTTCATTGCTGATGGTATTGGTCGTCTTGGTCATCTCTTTTTTGTGTGTAAACTCAGTCTGATCAAAACCTTTGTATGTTCCAGGTCTCAAAAATTAGTGCTGAAGAGCGAAGCGAGACATGAAAGAAAAAAATGCAAGTGGTATGCCAGAAGATTTTTCAAAGGGAGCCACCAGAATTCTTTCTATTCAAAGACAGAAATAATACCCTTCGTAGACGTGAGTGTACATAGTGCCGCAGTTAAACTGCACGAGTCCATTGCATTGCGCACGACATAGTCTTCTCGCTTTCTTGAAGTTAATTCCGCAATGGTAGAAGGGCGTGGAGGACCGCGGATTGCGGCCCAACCAGATTCACGAATGTTTTCAAGCAACATAGCAAGCAGGAAATGACGGTCCTCAAAATGAGGTGAGTTTTAATTCTCTGAAAGTGTAGTTCTGTCTGATCTGTCATCTGGGATGATATGTTTGGAAATTAAGATCGTACAGACATTTTGTATGGTTTATTGGAATATTATTGGACAAGTATTGCGAAGCAGTGTGAAGTCACATAATCTGTAAAGGTCCATCACTTTTACTTTTGTTGTTGTAGTTTTAGGGTATGACTAGCCCCATAAATGTGGCCAATTTACTGGACTACCTCCGTAAATAAAGGCCACACTTCCACCATGTACAAAAAAATGTCGAACTTTGTCAAATTTTGATTTTCACATTTATGCTTAGTTTGTAGGTTATTTGCTTTACAAGCATACTCACCCCCTTTATAGGCTAATCAGAAAGCGCTGCCCTTTTCAGATGTCTATTTTTCGTGAAATTTCCAGATTCGTTTGCACATGTTTGCGTATCAAAATTTCAACATGAAATTTCACAAAAATTAGACATCTGAAAATGGCAGCACTTTCTCATTAGCCTATAAAGAGGGTGAGTATGCTTCTAAAGCAAAAAACCCTACAAACTAAGCATCAATGTGAAAATCAAAATTTGACAAAGTTCGACATGTTTTTGTACATGGCGGAAGTGTGGCCTTTATTTACGGAGGTAGTCAAGTAAATTGGCCACATTTATGAGGCTAGGGTATGACATGAAACTACGCCTATATACAGACATGCTTTCGCTGTGGATATTTTTGTGTGCAGCTTTGAGTCCCATTTGACTGCAGCGGACACATTGGTGTTTCACTTGATCTTTAATTTATTTGAAAATAGTTATTCGATTTTTTAACATTTACATTTACATTTGGGTTTCCCTTTTTATACACCCGGTAGAAAGCTGTTATTATGGATTTTTGGGCACAGGACGATTGGCACAGCAATGTTTTCTCGTTTGAAGCGCGGTTTGTATCTTTCCTCCATGTTGGAAAGTTAATACGGCATGCCGATATAAAGCATTACTTAATAGTGGGTATTTATAAAGCGCACATCAGGACTGGTGCTCAAGGCGCTGTATACATCATTATTACCCCTTCTCATTGGGCCCACGAAACATTCCATATACCAATTCAGCTCCCTGGGGAGTATACATATCGATATAGCCTATTATAAGGCGCAATGAAGCTAAGACAACTTAACTGTTTTTTTTTTTAAAGAGAATTAGAATTCTAATTCTCTTTAAAGATTCGTCGTCCACGAATCGCGGAGCCCGGGTTCGAATCCCGTCCGTGTCTTTTTGCTTTTCAACGCACGCATTCAGTCATTATAATAAGATGTTTAATTTCCCGTCGTAAATCACCAACAGTACCTTAGCTTAATCGGTAAGCACTGCTGCTGGTACTGTCCGCGAGTTCCAGGTTGGCGCCTTCGTACAGGATCAGGGCTAAGGGGCCGCCCTGTTCCTCCCTTAGCTCTTTGCTTTTACATGGTGCCTGGCCCACGGGTTACATGGATGGACAGGGAAGGAAGTGTGTATTGGCCGGGAACGCCGAGATCCCAGAAGAGCCCTAGGGGGTTGGCTGGGGCATTGTTATGGCTCAGACCGATCCCTGAATGCTTGGCTAGCACATAACTTTTTGATTTTTTTTGATTTTTTTTACTTTGGTTAAGTTTGATATTTACATCTGCTCGGCAGGTCTCCGGTAGTATTAAAAACGAAACAAAAGTCTATGTTATAAATTAATGAATAGTTAATATGTGACAAAACGAAATTTCGTTCGGTCAATATGACTAGGCCTACCATTAATGGCGCAATTGCCAATTGATGTAAGCAACGCCATATGCAATATTTAACTGGAAAAAATAAAGATGTAATTATATACACATGTAAAACTATAGTGGTCTCGCACCAAGACCGTAAACATGCGCACGTGCCTACTTTAAGTTCGTTCAATAGATCGAGGGCGCACCACATAAATAGTGGTCTTCGCAAAGCATCTCCACGGGTGCTGCACTACTAACAAAAAGATCAAACTCGTTTTCGAACTAAAAAATACAAGATGTATTAAATTGAAATTTTGTCCACAGATTTGTCATTAAGTTTAACATAACGAGATTTAATTTCATAAGAAACCGTCAAACAATGAAGCTATTATTACCGTAACAATGCAGTGTTTAAAGCGCGACAAATACAATCCGAATGAAAGTCAACGCGGATTTATCGTGTTTACAACACTACATTGATGCGATCATATTATTTTTTATTTTTTGACGGTTCTCATGATATTCAATCTCCTCATGTTTACACATCGTGGAAAATTAGTGCACGGAATTTCAATTAAATACATCTTGTATTTCGTGAGTTGTTGATCGAAAACGATTGTGATATTTTTGTTGAATAGTGCAGCATCCGAACAGATGCTTTGTGGAGACCACTTTTTATGTGGCGCACCCTCAATTGAAAGAAACCTAAAGTTTCTATATACAAGTAGGCATTGGTGAGAGACTATAGGGTTTTAGACCTGTGAGTCGACTTCCAACTCCCAACTCCACTAGGTGTTTGAAATACGTATTCATTTTTGGGGGACTTGAATAAAGGATGTACATGTATACGCACCTACGTATACCCTCTGTATACGTATAATACACACATTCACAAATTTGGTCGAGCAACCCCGATGGCGTTGTGCAAACGCGTAGGGTCCTGATTATGGACACTGTGTAACAGTATGAGATTTTTTATTGGAAACCACCAAATAATAAAAAATATTATCACTGGAACAAATACATTATTTTAAACGCAACGTCCATAGAAAACTAACACACTCGCTGTTTGGGCAATAACCCGAGCCTACTACGCATAGCTGTATTAAGTTGCAAGTTCGGCCATCGGTCTTGATGTTTTACATAAGTTGATTCAATTTCGTGAAAAACCGTCAAACAACAACTGAAAGTTTCTTTCGAGAAAGGGCGCGCTTAATACACTATGTGTTACATATTTCAAATAACGTTTCTTTAATTGTGAACATTCCCAACAAATATATAGTAATTCGCCAAATAGGAAAAACGAAAAAAAAACAAAACAAAACCCCTCACCCTTAAAACTGGAAATACAAGACTGAAAAACAAAGTCATCTGAAACACAAGAATTTACATTAAGGATTGAATTGAAAAAAAAATAATTACATGGGGCTTTTATGGACTAGCTTTATACTGTCATTTACATGCAGGCGCTGGTCCAGAGGGGTTCTTGGGAGGGGGCCGAATCCCTCCCTGTTTCGACATAACAAAGTAAAGCTATTCCACAGCGGTTATTATGTATCTGACGGGCCTGAATCTGATGGGCCCGAACCACCTCCACCGCCCCCAGCAAAAAAAATCCTATAGATCATTCTCAAGTAAGTAGAGAGGGGGGGGGGGGGGGGGGGGTTCAGAGTGGAAAATTTCAAACGGCTACAGATTTTAAGAGCGAGCCGGGCGGGGACGCTGATTACTCTCCAAGGTGATTCAGGAACAAACATCAAAATTAAAGCTTATTTTATCATCTTGCAATTGATAACTTTTGGGAGAAATTTCCATCAGAAATATGACCCGCCCTTAAAATAGTCCTGAAACGCATCGCCATTTTGAAAAACGGTGCCTCAGTACACTCCATTGTAAAATAGAGCGCTTTATTTAGGGCCCCAATTAGCTCATCAAAATTGCACAGACCTACAAGCTCACGTTCCTGTGCACGGCTTCAACCCTTATATTTTTACGAGTTCTTGGCCCACACTATGCTCACACACTGAGAACTTGCACATCGTGATTTGGCCGGCGTAGGCAATTTCGGACCGATTTACCGGCCTGTCCCCTTCAAACAGCTGCAGCAATATTTCTTTATATACAGGCCATGATAAGTAACCCAGGGTGCAATCCTGTATTAAAATTCCCATAGACACTATAATGCTTTTCAAACTTTTAATTAGGCCGACAAATGGAGGTTTCTTAAGTAATATTTAAGGCTTTGCCTGGTGCAGATACTAATAAACGAAAGGTTTGCGGAAACACCATGTGCGAATAATTTCTCAACTAAGAGAATGGTTCTAAAAATAGAACCAGAGGTATAAACTTGACGTTCCGGTCAGTATGCTTTGAAGACGGTCAGAGAACACTGACCGGAACGTCGAGTTTATACCTCTGGTTCTTTTCAGAACCATTCTCTTAGTTAAAAAATTATTCGTACATGGTGTTTCCGCAAACCTTTCATTTATTGGAGGTTTCTTGCAACTTTTTTTTATGATTAGAACTTCTTTCATAGTTATTTTAGAACAGCCTTGAGTTGATTTCATAACTCTTATTCATTCTGCAGGTCATGACTCATTTGACTGTGCAAGAAGTGAGGTGGATCGAAGTGGCTCCACAATTCTCTTCACAGAGAAACGTAAACAGACCAATGATCCAAGCGAACTTCCAGCCTAAATTAACGGCTAATCGGAGGGACCCGTGAGACTGAGACCTCAGTAAGTAAAAGCTTCGATCATCGCTCAGAGTACAGCTTTCCGTGTAATGTGACAGTTATTCAGCACTAATTTGTACTCGCCCTCCGACGGCCCTGAAACAACAAAGACAATTCCATGGGAGCCGATGCAGAGGTTATTATTATCATTTTTATTTTTACCAGATAACAGATTGATGTTTCGATTTTGGTGTATGAGTTTGTTTTTGCATTCAATAGGGGACGTTGAACAATAGAGGAAAATAGGGTCCCCAATTCCCGAGAAGTTCCAATTTGGATTCGTGTACAAAACATATGGGAGGGCCTCCTCAAAAGTTAGAGTACAAACAAACTAAAAGAGGGACAAGTGGGGGTCCCCGATTGCAGGCAAATACACACTTGGGTGAGTATATTAATTAATCCCAATAGCGAAGTAAAAAGTACTCCTGACTCGGAAGCACCAAAAGACTGACCTGGATTCTGTTGCTTTGCAGGAATAACTGAAACAATCACCAGTGGCCTAGCCGGACTGAAACGTTTCAAGAAATATACAGTACTAAAGTGGGTGAGTTTTACCCGTAAAAAATTATCACACTTGGGTAAAACGAAGCGTTATGGTTTGTCACGTATGAACGAGACAAACCAAAAAAACACTTGGTTTTTCCCAAGTGGCCAAATGCTGTAATGTCAACGATGATCTCAAGGAGGAATTTCGACAACGGAGCTTTAAAGTCATCAGTTCCTTCATATTTGGCGAGAGTCCATAGAAGACGACAGCTACAGGTCTATGCCTGCTGGATTGTACATGAGTCCGTGGAATTTTAATGTAGACGCACATGTGTACTAACCTTTTTATATTGTAGGTGAGTGATCCTGAACACAGTGATACAACTATAAATTAGGCGAATATCCAACCTTTACCAAATATAATTATATGGATAAGAATCAGATCACATACTTTGGAGAACATTTGTAAATGTAGAACATGCGTTTCCGGTAGTCAGTCCGTTTTGCGCAGTAAATCCTTCCTAGCAACGCTTGTCATCGCCGCGGCAGTTGCTGCTGTATCTCTATAAAATGTAGCTGAAAATACGATATTTTAGACAACCTATACATTGTCAGAGAGTTTGATAGTCATGATGGGTTAATTGGGCTTAAATATCCCCAAGTCCAGATACTCAAGATAGTTATGCGAAAATAACAGAAGTAGTCCACGTTTACCTCTGGTTTTTGTTTTGCGCAGTAAATCCCGTAGCAACCCCTGTCAGTGCCACCTGGTTATCCACTGTCTCGATCTATATTTACCCCCAAATCAATTATTCCAACGAAACTATATACAGTTAGAAAACTGTATCCTAGGGTAACAAGAAGCAAGAATAGCCAAGTCTAGACCCGTAGTTTTGGCGAAAATTCAACATGTAGTCATGGGCGTCAATCCTGGGGGGGGGGGGGGGGACGACAGGGGGACATGTTCACCCCACTTTTTGAAGGGTGGGGGACACAATATCAAATGTCCCCCCAGATCTTTGAACTCGTGTCCCATTTACAGGGCCCTATAATGTACTTCAATGTATCTTTTGCTTAAAAAATATTGGTTAAAGTGGTCAGAAGTTGCCTCAGATAGCACCACAGAGCATTTGGAATCCAAATTTTTTTCGGGGCGTGGGCCCCGAACCCCACGCCTGTAGCTCAGAATTCTGGTAGCGAATTCAAATGACTCCAACCTCGAAAACGATGTTCAAATAATAATCTTTTGCTACGAAAATATTAGTTAAAGCATGGAGAAAAGTGGTAAGAAATTGCTTCAAATCACACCACAGAAAATCCAGAATCCAATTGTTTTCGGGGCCCATAAGCGGGCCCCCGAACCCCACGACGTAAGGGCTTCGCGCTTGCATCAGTTCTAATCAAGGTATGTCCCCCCCACTTTTGAGAAGCGATTGATGCCCCTGCATTGTAGTACATGCTCTGATATCTGTTTTGTGCAGCGAATTCCGAGGAACTGCGCAGCACCGTTGCAGTAAATTCCAAGTCTTTGAACCCCTGTCAGCTGGGCCTTGATCAGCCATGACTTGACTTTCTAAGTCTCGAATTTTGAACCATTTTTGAATAAAACTTTCCTGATATTTGTGCATTGTTAGGAAGCTGAATAGCGTGGCTACATTTGAAGTCCGCAGAACAAATATGACCGGAGAAAATTAGGCATACGCATTCATGTATACACCTATTTTTCTGTGCAGCATTTTGCCTTCGACTGCCCGTGAGCTGGGGCCGGCCTTGGTCAGCAATAACATGACTTGAACAGTCTCAAAATAATTGTAGGCAATTTGTCTCTCCAATATTTTAGCATGGGCAGGGAGCTGGATAATGTGGTTATATTCTACAAGTTTAAACCCCGAAGACTTAATATATATGGAGAACATTATACCTAAGCATCCGTTTGTCTCTGTGTGTATTTTTCTGTGCAGCATTTTGCCTTTCACTGCCTGTCGGCTGAGCCTTGGCCAGCCATGACATCACTTGTTAAGTCGTGAAGTCTCGACAATGTTGTCAATAGAACTGCCCAATATGTTTACATGGATAGGCAGCAGGATAGTGTAGCTACATGATTCTACAACACATTTTAAGGCCGCAGATACATCTGTGTAATATTAGACATACTCATCAATATTTGGGCCGTGTGTAGTTTTCTGTGAAGTATTTTTGCTCAAATTAGGTTTTTTGCCCTTCACCGACGTTTAAACACTGTACACTCGGTGTGTTACCTCCCGACTCCCGAGTGAAAGTTGGAAAAAAAAACCACTCGGTGGGACTTGAACCCACGACCTCCTGTTTTCTTGTGCAGATGTCTTACCACTCGAGCATTGAGCTAACGGGATCGGTTGGCTGGCTCGAATCTAATGTACATAGCAGCGGGTACCGCATAAACTATTATAAGATGGAATTTTGCGTCAGCGTGATTCAATCAAATTATGTTTTTGCCCTTCACCAACCCTTACAAACCGATAAAAAGGTACGCCTCTCTATATGTCGATCAAAAGGTACCCTAAAATAAAAAAAAAAAAATTGATAGGAAACTTTACGTTGTTCGAAACCTGCTAAATGAGTCCAGAACATACAAAAACAAACCAGTCTTGAAACCAAAGACTTTAAGAGAAAATGCAAGATGTAGTCACTGAATGCCACTAGTTTCGTTTTGTGCAGCAAATCCCATAGTAAGGCCTGTCAGCGCCCTACTACACCGCCTCTCTATATGTCGATCAAAAGGTACTTTTACAAAGAAACTTTTTGAAAAACTTTACTTTGTTCGAAAGCTTCTGAGTAGGTCTACACCATCCAAAAACAAGCCAGTCTTGAAACCCACGACTTTTGGAGAAAATGCATGATGTAGTCACTGAATCCCACTAATTTCGTTTTGAGCAGTAAATCCCATAGTAAGGCCTGCCAGCGCCGTGATACACCGCCTCTCTATATGTCGATCAAAAGGTACTTTTACAAAGAAAATCTTTGACAAACATCACTTGGTTCGAAATCTCCTGATTAGGTCTACACCATGCAAAAACAAGCAAGTCTTGAAATCCTAGACTTTTGGAGAAAATGCAAAATGTAGTCACTGAATCCCGCTAGTTTCGTTTTGTATAGTAAATCCCATAGTAAGGCCTGTCAGCATCGTGCTACACCGCCTCACTATATGTCGATCATAAGGTACCTAAAAATAGGACATTTTTGACGAACTTTACTTTGTTCGAAACCTGCTGAGTAGGTCTACACCATGCAAAAACAATCAAGTCTTGAATCCCAAGACTGTTGAAGAAAATGCAAGATGAAGTCACTGAATCTCGCTTGTTTCGTTTTGTTCAGTAAATCCCATACTAAGGCCAGACAGCGCCATGCTACACCGCCTCTCTACATGGCTCTCATGTGTTGCGGTCTAAAGGTACCTTAACATAGATGGATTTTGACAACCAATAGCTTGTTGGATAGCAGATGAATAGGCCAACAAGCTGACAAATCAGGAAGGCTTCAGACTTGAAACTTTTGGAGTGAGCCCCAGACGTAGGTACATGATGCCCCCAGTTTCGGTTTTTATGCAGGTAGTCCCATAGCAAGGGCTGTCAGCGCCAGTCGACATGGCTCTCATGTGTCGCGGTCTAAAGGTACCTTTACATGGATGGATTTTGACAAACTATAGCTTGTTGGATAGTGGATGAATAGGCCAACAAGCTGACAAATCGGCAAGGCTTCAGACTTGAAACTTTTGGAGTGAGGCCCAGACGTAGGTACATGATGCCCCAGTTTCGTTTTTGTGCAGTAAGTCCCATAGCAAGGGCTGTCAGCGCCAGCCGACATGGCTCTCATGTGTCGCGGCCTAATGGTACCTTAACATAGACGGATTTTGATAAACTATAGCTTGTTGGATAGTGGATGAATAGGCCAACAAGCTGACAAATCGGCAAGGCTTCAGACTTGAAACTTTTGGAGTGAGCTCAAGACGTGGGTAAATGATGCCCCCAGTTTCGTTTTTGTGCAGTAAGTCCCATAGCAAGGGCTGTCAGCGCCAGCCGACATGGCTCTCATGTGTCGCGGTCTAAAGGTATCTTAACATGGATGGATTTTGACAAATTATAGCTTGTTGGATAGCGGATGAATAGGCCAACAAGCTGACAAATCGGCAAGGCTTCAGACTTGAAACTTTGGGAGTGAGCCCCAGACGTAGGTACATGATGCCCCCAATTTCGTTTTTGTGCAGTAAGTCCCATAGCAAGGGCTGTCAGCGCCAGCGGACATGGCTCTCATGTGTCGCGGTCTAAAGGTATCTTAACATGGATGAATTTTGACAAACTATAGCTTGTTGGATAGCGGATGAATAGGCCAACAAGCTGACAAATCGGCAAGGCTTCAGACTTGAAACTTTTGGAGTGAGTTCCAGACGTATGTACATGATGCCCCCAGTTTCGTTTTTGTGCAGTAAGTCCCATAGCAAGGGCTTTCAGCGCCAGCCGACATGACTCTCATGTGTCGAGGTCTAAACGGAGTGAGCCCCAGACATAGGTACATGATGCCCCCAGTTTCGTTTTTGTGCAGTAAGTCCCATAGCAAGGGCTGTCAGCGCCAGCCGACATGGCTCTCATGTGTCGCGGTCTAAAGGTACCTTAACATGGATGGATTTTAACAAACTATAACTTGTTGGATGGCGGATGAATAGGCCAACAAGCTGACAAATCGGCAAGGCTTCAGACTTGAAACCTTTGGAGTGAGCCCTAGACATAGGTACATGATGCCCCCAGTTTCGTTTTTATGCAGTAAGTCCCATAGCAAGGGCTGTCAGCGCCAGCCGACATGGCTCTCATGTGTCGCGGTCTAAAGGTACCTTAACATGGATGGATTTTGACAAACTATAACTTGTTGGATGGCGGATGAATAGGCCAACAAGCTGACAAATCGGCAAGGCTTCAGACTTGAAACTTTTGGAGTGAGCCCCAGACATAGGTACATGATGCCCCCAGTTTCGATTTTGTGCAGTAAGTCCCATAGCAAGGGCTGTCAGCGCAGCCGACATGGCTCTCATGTGTCTGGGTCTAAAGGTACCTTAACATGGATGGATTTTGGCAAACTATAACTTGTTGGATGGCGGATGAATAGGCCAACAAGCTGACAAATCGGCAAGGCTTCAGACTTGAAACTTTTGGTGTGAGTTCCAGACATAGGTACATGATGCCCCCAGTTTCGTTTTTGTGCAGTAAGTCCCATAGCAAGGGCTGTCAGCGCCAGCCGACATGGCTCTCATGTGTCGCGGTCTAATGGTACCTTAACATGGATGAATTTTGACAAACTATAACTTGTTGGATGGCGAATGAATAGGCCAACAAGCTGACAAATCTGCAAGGCTTCAGACTCGAAACTTTTGGAGTGAGCCCCAGACATAGGTACATGATGCCCCCAGTTTCGTTTTTGTGCAGTAAGTCCCATAGCAAGGGCTGTCAGCGCCAGCCGACATGGCTCTCATGTGTCGCGGCCTAATGGTACCTTAACATGGATGGATTTTGACAAACTATAACTTGTTGGATGGCGGATGAATAGGCCAACAAGCTGACAAATCGGCAAGGCTTCAGACTTGAAACTTTTGGTGTGAGTTCCAGACATAGGTACATGATGCCCCCAGTTTCGTTTTTGTGCAGTAAGTCCCATAGCAAGGGCTGTCAGCGCCAGCCGACATGGCTCTCATGTGTCGCGGTCTAATGGTACCTTAACATATATGGATTTTGACAAACTATAGCTTGTTGGATAGTGGATGAATAGGCCAACAAGCTGACAAATCGGCAAGGCTTCAGACTTGAAACTTTTGGAGTGAGGCCCAGACGTAGGTACATGATGCCCCCAATTTCGTTTTTGTGCAGTAAGTCCCATAGCAAGGGCTGTCAGCGCCAGCCGACATGGCTCTCATGTGTCGCGGCCTAATGGTACCTTAACATGGACGGATTTTGACAAACTATAACTTGTTGGATAGCGGATGAATAGGCCAACAAGCTGACAAATCGGCAAGGCTTCAGACTTGAAACTTTTGGAGTGAGTTCAAGACGTGGGTAAATGATGCCCCCAGTTTCGTTTTTGTGCAGTAAGTCCCATAGCAAGGGCTGTCAGCGCCAGCCGACATGGCTCTCATGTGTCGCGGTCTAAAGGTATCTTAACATGGATGGATTTTGACAAACTATAGATTGTTGGATAGCGGATGAATAGGCCAACAAGCTGACAAATCGGCAAGTCTTCAGACTTGAAACTTTGGGAGTGAGCCCCAGACGTAGGTACATGATGCCCCCACTTTCGTTTTTGTGCAGTAAGTCCCATAGCAAGGGCTGTCAGCGCCAGCGGACATGGCTCTCATGTGTCTCGGTCTAAAGGTATCTTAACATAGATGGATTTTGACAAACTGTAGCTTGTTGGATAGCGGATGAATAGGCCAACAAGCTGACAAATCGGCAAGGCTTCAGACTTGAAACTTTTGGAGTGAGTTCCAGACGTATGTACATGATGCCCCCAGTTTCGTTTTTGTGCAGTAAGTCCCATAGCAAGGGCTATCAGCGCCAGCCGACATGGCTCTCATGTGTCGCGGTCTAAACGGAGTGAGCCCCAGACATAGGTACATGATGCCCCCAGTTTCGTTTTTATGCAGTAAGTCCCATAGCAAGGGCTGTCAGCGCCAGCCGACATGGCTCTCATGTGTCGCGGTCTAAAGGTACCTTAACATGGATGGATTTTAACAAACTATAACTTGTTGGATGGCGGATGAATAGGCCAACAAGCTGACAAATCGGCAAGGCTTCAGACTTGAAACTTTTGGAGTGAGCTCCAGACGTAGGTGCATGATGCCTCCAGTTTCGTTTTTGTGCAGTAAGTCCCATAGCAAGGGCTGTCAGAGCCAGCCGACATGGCTCTCATGTGTCGCGGTCTAAAGGTACCTTAACATGGATGGATTTTGACAAACTATAACTTGTTGGATGGCGGATGAATAGGTCAACAAGCTGACAAATCGGCAAGGCTTCAGACTTGAAACCTTTGGAGTGAGTCCCAGACATAGGTACATGATGCCCCCAGTTTCGTTTTTGTGCAGTAAGTCCCATAGCAAGGGCTGTCAGCGCCAGCCGACATGGCTCTCATGTGTCGCGGTCTAAAGGTACCTTAACATGGATGGATTTTGACAAACTATAACTTGTTGGATGGCGGATGAATAGGCCAACAAGCTGACAAATCGGCAAGGCTTCAGACTTGAAACTTTTGGAGTGAGCCCCAGACAAAGGTACATGATGCCCCCAGTTTCGTTTTTGTGCAGTAAGTCCCATAGCAAGGGCTGTCAGCGCCACCGACATGGCTCTCATGTGTCGCGGTCTAAAGGTACCTTAACATGGATGGATTTTGACAAACTATAACTTGTTGGATGGCGGATGAATAGGCCAACAAGCTGACAAATCGGCAAGGCTTCAGACTTGAAACTTTTGGAGTGAGCCCCAGACATAGGTACATGATGCCCCCAGTTTCGTTTTTTGCAGTAAGTCCCATAGCAAGGGCTGTCAGCGCCAGCCAACATGGCTCTCATGAGTCGCGGTCTAAAGGTACCTTAACATGGATGGATTTTGACAAACTATAACTTGTTGGATGGCGGATGAATAGGCCAACAAGCTGACAAATCGGCAAGGCTTCAGATTTGAAACTTTTGGAGTGAGCCCCAGACATAGGTACATGATGCCCCAGTTTCGTTTTTGTGCAGTAAGTCCCATAGCAAGGGCTGTCAGCGCCAGCCAACATGGCTCTCATGAGTCGCGGTCTAAAGGTACCTTAACGTAAACGGATTTTGACAAACTATAACTTGTTGGATGGCGGATGAATAGGCCAACAAGCTGACAAATCGGCAAGGCTTCAGACTTGAAACTTTTGGAGTGAGCCCCAGACATAGGTACATGATGCCCCCAGTTTCGTTTTTGTGCAGTAAGTCCCATAGCAAGGGCTGTCAGCGCCAGTGGACATGGCTCTCATGTGTCGCGGTCTAAAGGTATGTTAACATGGATGAATTTTGACAAACTATAGCTTGTTGGATAGCGGATGAATAGGCCAACAAGCTGACAAATCGGCAAGGCTTCAGACTTGAAACTTTTGGAGTGAGTTCCAGACGTATGTACATGATGCCCCCAGTTTCGTTTTTGTGCAGTAAGTCCCATAGCAAGGGCTATCAGCGCCAGCCGACATGACTCTCATGTGTCGAGGTCTAAACGGAGTGAGCCCCAGACATAGGTACATGATGCCCCCAGTTTCGTTTTTGTGCAGTAAGTCCCATAGCAAGGGCTGTCAGCGCCAGCCGACATGGCTCTCATGTGTCGCGGTCTAAAGGTACCTTAACATGGATGGATTTTAACAAACTATAACTTGTTGGATGGCGGATGAATAGGCCAACAAGCTGACAAATCGGCAAGGCTTCAGACTTGAAACTTTGGAGTGAGCCCTAGACATAGGTACATGATGCCCCCAGTTTCGTTTTTATGCAGTAAGTCCCATAGCAAGGGCTGTCAGCGCCAGCCGACATGGCTCTCATGTGACGCGGTCTAAAGGTACCTTAACATGGATGGATTTTGACAAACTATAACTTGTTGGATGGCGGATGAATAGGCCAAGAAGCTGACAAATCGGCAAGGCTTCAGACTTGAAACTGTTGGAGTGAGCTCCAGACATAGGTACATGATGCCCCCAGTTTCGTTTTTGTGCAGTAAGTCCCATAGCAAGGGCTGTCAGCGGCAGCCGACATGGCTCTCATGTGTCTGGGTCTAAAGGTACCTTAACATGGATGGATTTTGGCAAACTATAACTTGTTGGATGGCGGATGAATAGGCCAACAAGCTGACAAATCGGCAAGGCTTCAGACTTGAAACTTTTGGTGTGAGTTCCAGACATAGGTACATGATGCCCCCAGTTTCGTTTTTGTGCAGTAAGTCCCATAGCAAGGGCTGTCAGCGCCAGCCGACATGGCTCTCATGTGTCGCGGTCTAATGGTACCTTAACATGGATGAATTTTGACAAACTATAACTTGTTGGATGGCGAATGAATAGGCCAACAAGCTGACAAATCTGCAAGGCTTCAGACTCGAAACTTTTGGAGTGAGCCCCAGACATAGGTACATGATGCCCCCAGTTTCGTTTTTGTGCAGTAAGTCCCATAGCAAGGGCTGTCAGCGCCAGCCGACATGGCTCTCATGTGTCGCGGCCTAATGGTACCTTAACATGGATGGATTTTGACAAACTATAACTTGTTGGATGGCGGATGAATAGGCCAACAAGCTGACAAATCGGCAAGGCTTCAGACTTGAAACTTTTGGTGTGAGTTCCAGACATAGGTACATGATGCCCCCAGTTTCGTTTTTGTGCAGTAAGTCCCATAGCAAGGGCTGTCAGCGCCAGCCGACATGGCTCTCATGTGTCGCGGTCTAATGGTACCTTAACATATATGGATTTTGACAAACTATAGCTTGTTGGATAGTGGATGAATAGGCCAACAAGCTGACAAATCGGCAAGGCTTCAGACTTGAAACTTTTGGAGTGAGGCCCAGACGTAGGTACATGATGCCCCCAATTTCGTTTTTGTGCAGTAAGTCCCATAGCAAGGGCTGTCAGCGCCAGCCGACATGGCTCTCATGTGTCGCGGTCTAATGGTACCTTAACATGGACGGATTTTGACAAACTATAACTTGTTGGATAGCGGATGAATAGGCCAACAAGCTGACAAATCGGCAAGGCTTCAGACTTGAAACTTTTGGAGTGAGCTCAAGACGTGGGTAAATGATGCCCCCAGTTTCGTTTTTGTGCAGTAAGTCCCATAGCAAGGGCTGTCAGCGCCAGCCGACTTGGCTCTCATGAGTCGCGGTCTAAAGGTATCTTAACATGGATGGATTTTGACAAACTATAATTGTTGGATGGCGGATGAATAGGCCAACAAGCTGACAAATCGGCAAGTCTTCAGACTTGAAACTTTTGGAGTGAGCCCCAGACATAGGTACATGATGCCCCCACTTTCGTTTTTGTGCAGTAAGCCCCATAGCAAGGGCTGTCAGCGCCAGCGGACATGGCTCTCATGTGTCGCGGTCTAAAGGTACTTAACATAGATGGATTTTGACAAACTGTAGCTTGTTGGATAGCGGATGAATAGGCCAACAAGCTGACAAATCGGCAAGGCTTCAGACTTGAAACTTTTGGAGTGAGCTCCAGACATAGGTGCATGATGCCCCCAGTTTCGTTTTTGTGCAGTAAGTCCCATAGCAAGGGCTGTCAGAGCCAGCCGACATGGCTCTCATGTGTCGCGGTTTAAAGGTACCTTAACATGGATGGATTTTGACAAACTATAACTTGTTGGATGGCGGATGAATAGGCCAACAAGCTGACAAATCGGCAAGGCTTCAGACTTGAAACCTTTGGAGTGAGCCCAGACATAGGTACATGATGCCCCCAGTTTCGTTTTTGTGCAGTAAGTCCCATAGCAAGGGCTGTCAGCGCCAGCCGACATGGCTCTCATGAGTCGCGGTCTAAAGGTACCTTAACATGGATGGATTTTGACAAACTATAACTTGTTGGATGGCGGATGAATAGGCCAACAAGCTGACAAATCGGCAAGGCTTCAGACTTGAAACTTTTGGAGTGAGCCCCAGACATAGGTACATGATGCCCCCAGTTTCGTTTTTGTGCAGTAAGTCCCATAGCAAGGGCTGTCAGCGCCAGCCGACATGGCTCTCATGTGTCTGGGTCTAAAGGTACCTTAACATGGATGGATTTTGGCAAACTATAACTTGTTGGATGGCGGATGAATAGGCCAACAAGCTGACAAATCGGCAAGGCTTCAGACTTGAAACTTTTGGTGTGAGTTCCAGACATAGGTACATGATGCCCCCAGTTTCGTTTTTGTGCAGTAAGTCCCATAGCAAGGGCTGTCAGCGCCAGCGACATGGCTCTCATGTGTCGCGGTCTAAAGGTACCTTAACATGGATGAATTTTGACAAACTATAACTTGTTGGATGGCGGATGAATAGGCCAACAAGCTGACAAATCGGCAAGGCTTCAGACTCGAAACTTTTGGAGTGAGCCCCAGACATAGGTACATGATGCCCCCAGTTTCGTTTTTGTGCAGTAAGTCCCATAGCAAGGGCTGTCAGCGCCAGCCGACATGGCTCTCATGTGTCGCGGTCTAATGGTACCTTAACATGGATGGATTTTGACAAACTATAACTTGTTGGATGGCGGATGAATAGGCCAACAAGCTGACAAATCGGCAAGGCTTCAGACTTGAAACTTTTGGTGTGAGTTCCAGACATAGGTACATGATGCCCCCAGTTTCGTTTTTGTGCAGTAAGTCCCATAGCAAGGGCTGTCAGCGCCAGCCGACATGGCTCTCATGTGTCGCGGTCTAAAGGTACCTTAACATATATGGATTTTGACAAACTATAGCTTGTTGGATAGTGGATGAATAGGCCAACAAGCTGACAAATCGGCAAGGCTTCAGACTTGAAACTTTTGGAGTGAGGCCCAGACATAGGTACATGATGCCCCCATTTCGTTTTTGTGCAGTAAGTCCCATAGCAAGGGCTGTCAGCGCCAGCCGACATGGCTCTCATGTGTCGCGGTCTAATGGTACCTTAACATGGATGGATTTTGACAAACTATAACTTGTTGGATAGCGGATGAATAGGCCAACAAGCTGACAAATCGGCAAGGCTTCAGACTTGAAACTTTTGGAGTGAGTTCAAGACGTAGGTAAATGATGCCCCCAGTTTCGTTTTTGTGCAGTAAGTCCCATAGCAAGGGCTGTCAGGGCCAGCCGACTGGCTCTCATGTGTCGCGGTCTAAAGGTATCTTAACATGGATGGATTTTGACAAACTATAGATTGTTGGATAGCGGATGAATAGGCCAACAAGCTGACAAATCGGCAAGTCTTCAGACTTGAAACTTTGGGAGTGAGCCCCAGACGTAGGTACATGATGCCCCCACTTTCGTTTTTGTGCAGTAAGTCCCATAGCAAGG
Source organism: Patiria miniata (assembly GCF_015706575.1). Classification (NCBI taxonomy): domain Eukaryota; kingdom Metazoa; phylum Echinodermata; class Asteroidea; order Valvatida; family Asterinidae; genus Patiria; species Patiria miniata. The sequence continues at coordinate 16,574,116 of NW_024037054.1, forward strand.
GCTGTCAGCGCCAGCGGACATGGCTCTCATGTGTCTCGGTCTAAAGGTACCTTAACATAGATGGATTTTGACAAACTGTAGCTTGTTGGATAGCGGATGAATAGGCCAACAAGCTGACAAATCGGCAAGGCTTCAGACTTGAAACTTTTGGAGTGAGTTCCAGACGTATGTACATGATGCCCCCAGTTTCGTTTTTGTGCAGTAAGTCCCATAGCAAGGGCTATCAGCGCCAGCCGACATGGCTCTCATGTGTCGCGGTCTAAACGGAGTGAGCCCCAGACATAGGTACATGATGCCCCCAGTTTCGTTTTTATGCAGTAAGTCCCATAGCAAGGGCTGTCAGCGCCAGCCGACATGGCTCTCATGTGTCGCGGTCTAAAGGTACCTTAACATGGATGGATTTTAACAAACTATAACTTGTTGGATGGCGGATGAATAGGCCAACAAGCTGACAAATCGGCAAGGCTTCAGACTTGAAACTTTTGGAGTGAGCTCCAGACGTAGGTGCATGATGCCTCCAGTTTCGTTTTTGTGCAGTAAGTCCCATAGCAAGGGCTGTCAGAGCCAGCCGACATGGCTCTCATGTGTCGCGGTCTAAAGGTACCTTAACATGGATGGATTTTGACAAACTATAACTTGTTGGATGGCGGATGAATAGGTCAACAAGCTGACAAATCGGCAAGGCTTCAGACTTGAAACCTTTGGAGTGAGTCCTAGACATAGGTACATGATGCCTCCAGTTTCGTTTTTGTGCAGTAAGTCCCATAGCAAGGGCTGTCAGCGCCAGCCGACATGGCTCTCATGTGTCGCGGTCTAAAGGTACCTTAACATGGATGGATTTTGACAAACTATAACTTGTTGGATGGCGGATGAATAGGCCAACAAGCTGACAAATCGGCAAGGCTTCAGACTTGAAACTTTTGGAGTGAGCCCCAGACAAAGGTACATGATGCCCCCAGTTTCGTTTTTGTGCAGTAAGTCCCATAGCAAGGGCTGTCAGCGCCACCGACATGGCTCTCATGTGTCTCGGTCTAAAGGTACCTTAACATGGATGGATTTTGACAAACTATAACTTGTTGGATGGCGGATGAATAGGCCAACAAGCTGACAAATCGGCAAGGCTTCAGACTTGAAACTTTTGGAGTGAGCCCCAGACATAGGTACATGATGCCCCCAGTTTCGTTTTTTTGCAGTAAGTCCCATAGCAGGGCTGTCAGCGCCAGCCAACATGGCTCTCATGAGTCGCGGTCTAAAGGTACCTTAACATGGATGGATTTTGACAAACTATAACTTGTTGGATGGCGGATGAATAGGCCAACAAGCTGACAAATCGGCAAGGCTTCAGATTTGAAACTTTTGGAGTGAGCCCCAGACATAGGTACATGATGCCCCCAGTTTCGTTTTTGTGCAGTAAGTCCCATAGCAAGGGCTGTCAGCGGCAGCCAACATGGCTCTCATGAGTCGCGGTCTAAAGGTACCTTAACGTGGACGGATTTTGACAAACTATAACTTGTTGGATGGCGGATGAATAGGCCAACAAGCTGACAAATCGGCAAGGCTTCAGACTTGAAACTTTTGGAGTGAGCCCCAGACATAGGTACATGATGCCCCCAGTTTCGTTTTTGTGCAGTAAGTCCCATAGCAAGGGCTGTCAGCGCCAGTGGACATGGCTCTCATGTGTCGCGGTCTAAAGGTATGTTAACATGGATGAATTTTGACAAACTATAGCTTGTTGGATAGCGGATGAATAGGCCAACAAGCTGACAAATCGGCAAGGCTTCAGACTTGAAACTTTTGGAGTGAGTTCCAGACGTATGTACATGATGCCCCCAGTTTCGTTTTTGTGCAGTAAGTCCCATAGCAAGGGCTATCAGCGCCAGCCGACATGACTCTCATGTGTCGAGGTCTAAACGGAGTGAGCCCCAGACATAGGTACATGATGCCCCCAGTTTCGTTTTTGTGCAGTAAGTCCCATAGCAAGGGCTGTCAGCGCCAGCCGACATGGCTCTCATGTGTCGCGGTCTAAAGGTACCTTAACATGGATGGATTTTAACAAACTATAACTTGTTGGATGGCGGATGAATAGGCCAACAAGCTGACAAATCGGCAAGGCTTCAGACTTGAAACTTTGGAGTGAGCCCTAGACATAGGTACATGATGCCCCCAGTTTCGTTTTTATGCAGTAAGTCCCATAGCAAGGGCTGTCAGCGCCAGCCGACATGGCTCTCATGTGTCGCGGTCTAAAGGTACCTTAACATGGATGGATTTTGACAAACTATAACTTGTTGGATGGCGGATGAATAGGCCAAGAAGCTGACAAATCGGCAAGGCTTCAGACTTGAAACTGTTGGAGTGAGCTCCAGACATAGGTACATGATGCCCCCAGTTTCGTTTTTGTGCAGTAAGTCCCATAGCAAGGGCTGTCAGCGGCAGCCGACATGGCTCTCATGTGTCTGGGTCTAAAGGTACCTTAACATGGATGGATTTTGGCAAACTATAACTTGTTGGATGGCGGATGAATAGGCCAACAAGCTGACAAATCGGCAAGGCTTCAGACTTGAAACTTTTGGTGTGAGTTCCAGACATAGGTACATGATGCCCCCAGTTTCGTTTTTGTGCAGTAAGTCCCATAGCAAGGGCTGTCAGCGCCAGCCGACATGGCTCTCATGTGTCGCGGTCTAATGGTACCTTAACATGGATGAATTTTGACAAACTATAACTTGTTGGATGGCGAATGAATAGGCCAACAAGCTGACAAATCTGCAAGGCTTCAGACTCGAAACTTTTGGAGTGAGCCCCAGACATAGGTACATGATGCCCCAGTTTCGTTTTTGTGCAGTAAGTCCCATAGCAAGGGCTGTCAGCGCCAGCCGACATGGCTCTCATGTGTCGCGGCCTAATGGTACCTTAACATGGATGGATTTTGACAAACTATAACTTGTTGGATGGCGGATGAATAGGCCAACAAGCTGACAAATCGGCAAGGCTTCAGACTTCAAACTTTTGGTGTGAGTTCCAGACATAGGTACATGATGCCCCCAGTTTCGTTTTTGTGCAGTAAGTCCCATAGCAAGGGCTGTCAGCGCCAGCCGACATGGCTCTCATGTGTCGCGGTCTAATGGTACCTTAACATATGGATTTTGACAAACTATAGCTTGTTGGATAGCGGATGAATAGGCCAACAAGCTGACAAATCGGCAAGGCTTCAGACTTGAATCTTTTGGAGTGAGGCCCAGACGTAGGTACATGATGCCCCAATTTCGTTTTTGTGCAGTAAGTCCCATAGCAAGGGCTGTCAGCGCCAGCCGACATGGCTCTCATGTGTCGCGGCCTAATGGTACCTTAACATGGACGGATTTTGACAAACTATAACTTGTTGGATAGCGGATGAATAGGCCAACAAGCTGACAAATCGGCAAGGCTTCAGACTTGAAACTTTTGGAGTGAGCTCAAGACGTGGGTAAATGATGCCCCCAGTTTCGTTTTTGTGCAGTAAGTCCCATAGCAAGGGCTGTCAGCGCCAGCCGACTTGGCTCTCATGTGTCGCGGTCTAAAGGTATCTTAACATGGATGGATTTTGACAAACTATAACTTGTTGGATAGCGGATGAAAGGATGAATAGGCCAACAAGCTGACAAATCGGCAAGTCTTCAGACTTGAAACTTTTGGAGTGAGCCCCAGACGTAGGTACATGATGCCCCCACTTTCGTTTTTGTGCAGTAAGCCCCATAGCAAGGGCTGTCAGCGCCAGCGACATGGCTCTCATGTGTCTCGGTCTAAAGGTATCTTAACATAGATGGATTTTGACAAACTATAGTTGTTGGATAGCGGATGAATAGGCCAACAAGCTGACAAATCGGCAAGGCTTCAGACTTGAAACTTTTGGAGTGAGCTCCAGACGTAGGTAATGATGCCCCCAGTTTCGTTTTTGTGCAGTAAGTCCCATAGCAAGGGCTGTCAGAGCCAGCCGACATGGCTCTCATGTGTCGCGGTTAAAGGTAGCTTAACGGATGGATTTTGACAAACTATAACTTGTTGGATGGCGGATGAATAGGTCAACAAGCTGACAAATCGGCAAGGCTTCAGACTTGAAACTTTGGAGTGAGCCCCAGACATAGGTACATGATGCCCCCAGTTCGTTTTTGTGCAGTAAGTCCCATAGCAAGGGCTGTCAGCGCCAGCCGACATGGCTCTCATGTGTCGCGGTCTAAAGGTACCTTAACATGGATGGATTTTGACAAACTATAACTTGTTGGATGGCGGATGAATAGGCCAACAAGCTGACAAATCGGCAAGGCTTCAGACTTGAAACTTTTGGAGTGAGCCCCAGACATAGGTACATGATGCCCCCAGTTTCGTTTTTGTGCAGTAAGTCCCATAGCAAGGGCTGTCAGCGGCACGACATGGCTCTCATGTGTCGCGGTCTAAAGGTACCTTAACATGGATGGATTTTGACAAACTATAACTTGTTGGATGGCGGATGAATAGGCCAACAAGCTGACAAATCGGCAAGGCTTCAGACTTGAAACTTTTGGAGTGAGTTCCAGACATAGGTACATGATGCCCCCAGTTCGTTTTTGTGCAGTAAGTCCCATAGCAAGGGCTGTCAGCGCCAGCCGACATGGCTCTCATGTGTCGCGGTCTAAAGGTACCTTAACATGGATGGATTTTGACAAACTATAACTTGTTGGATGGCGAATGAATAGGCCAACAAGCTGACAAATCGGCAAGGCTTCAGACTTGAAACTTTTGGAGTGAGGGCCCAGACATAGGTACATGATGCTCCCAGTTTCGTTTTTGTGCAGTAAGTCCCATAGCAAGGGCTGTCCAGCCAGCGACATGTCTCTCATGTGTCGCGGTCTAAAGGTACCTTAACATGGATGAATTTGACAAACTATAACTTGTTGGATGGCGGATGAATAGGCCAACAAGCTGACAAATCGGCAAGGCTTCAGACTTGAAACTTTTGGAGTGAGCCCAGACATAGGTACATGATGCCCCCAGTTTCGTTTTTGTGCAGTAAGTCCATAGCAAGGGCTGTCAGCGCCAGCCGACATGGCTCTCATGTGTCGCGGTCTAAAGGTACCTTAACATGGATGGATTTTGACAAACTATAACTTGTTGGATGGCGGATGAATAGGCCAACAAGCTGACAAATCGGCAAGGCTTCAGACTTGAAACTTTTGGAGTGAGCCCCAGACATAGGTACATGATGCCCCCAGTTTCGTTTTTGTGCAGTAAGTCCCATAGCAAGGGCTGTCAGCGCCAGCCGACATGGCTCTCATGTGTCGCGGTCTAAAGGTACCTTAACATGGATGGATTTTGACAAACTATAACTTGTTGGATGGCGGATGAATAGGCCAACAAGCTGACAAATCGGCAAGGTTCAGACTTGTGAAACTTTTGGAGTGAGCCCAGACAATAGGTACATGATGCCCCCAGTTTCGTTTTTTGTGCAGTAAGTCCCATAGCAAGGGCTGTCAGCGCCAGCCGACATGGCTCTCATGTGAGTCGCGGTCTAAAGGTACCTTAACATGGATGGATTTTGACAAACTATAACTTGTTGGATGGCGGATGAATAGGCCAACAAGCTGACAAATCGGCAAGGCTTCAGACTTGAAACTTTTGGAGTGAGCCCCAGACATAGGTACATGATGCCCCAGTTTCGTTTTTGTGCAGTAAGTCCCATAGCAAGGGCTGTCAGCGCCAGCCAACATGGCTCTCATGAGTCGCGGTCTAAAGGTACCTTAACATGGATGGATTTTGACAAACTATAACTTGTTGGATGGCGGATGAATAGGCCAACAAGCTGACAAATCGGCAAGGCTTCAGACTTGAAACTTTTGGAGTGAGCCCCAGACATAGGTACATGATGCCCCCAGTTTCGTTTTTGTGCAGTAAGTCCCATAGCAAGGCTGTCAGCGCCAGCCAACATGGCTCTCATGAGTCGCGGTCTAAGGTACCTAACATGGATGGATTTTGACAAACTATAACTTGTTGGATGGCGGGATGATAGGCCAACAAGCTGACAAATCGGCAAGGCTTCAGACTTGAAACTTTTGGAGTGAGGCCCAGACATAGGTACATGATGCCCCCCAGTTTCGTTTTTGTGCAGTAAGTCCATAGCAAGGGCTGTCAGCGCCAGCCGACATGGCTTCATGAGTCGCGGTCTAAAGGTACCTTAACATGGATGGATTTTGACAAACTATAACTTGTTGGATGGCGGATGAATAGGCCAACAAGCTGACAAATCGGCAAGGCTTCAGACTTGAAACTTTTGGAGTGAGCCCAAGACATAGGTACATGAGCCCCCAGTTTCGTTTTTGTGCAGTAAGTCCCATAGCAAGGGCTGTCAGCGCCAGCCGACATGGCTCTCATGTGTCGCGGTCTAAAGGTACCTTAACATGGATGGATTTTGACAAACTATAGCTTGTTGGATGGCGGATGAATAGGCCAACAAGCTGACAAATCGGCAAGGCTTCAGACTTGAAACTTTTGGAGTGAGCCCCAGACATAGGTACATGATGCCCCCCAGTTTCGTTTTGTGCAGTAAGTCCATAGCAAGGGCTGTCAGCGCCAGCGACATGGTCTCTCATGTGTACGCGGTCTAAAGGTACCTTAACCATGGATGCGATTTGACATAACTATAACTTGTTGGATTGCGGATGAATAGGCCAACAAGCGCTGAAAATCGGCAAGGCTTCAGAATTG